>NC_045715.1:7764382-8087922 GCF_009834535.1 Camelus ferus
GTGTTCTCTGCTGCATGTGCCTAGAGGATGGTACACTTTCACCAAGAACTGTATTTGTTGAATAAATGAGTAGTCATCTCTGACAGGAAGCCATCAGATACATAGTCAGGGGTTTCTATGTTTAAAAAAAAAAAACAACTATAGCGTCATGTTTTACCTTTACGGAACTTAACATCTGCAGCAGAATTTAGAGATTTCCGGTTTATTGTGGACAAAGCACCAAAGGAACCCATGAAACATAAGCATGGTTACACCAACCCATCAGGTCCAGATTTACATGTGTATATGTGTGTATTTATGTGCTAATGTATACATGCATGTGTGTGTGTGTGTGTGTGTGTGTGTGTGCACGCGCGCACGCACATATGCCTCTGCTGCCTGGGAGTGCTTTTCTTTTGAGACGTTCTTGTAACTTGGTTCTTGCAGGGCCCCTTCCCTATTTTGGTAGAGGAAGGTTCCATTTTCCTCCTTGCTTGGCCTTATTTTTCCCCATATGGAATATTTCCCTAGATCTTTATAAACTGACTCATTGGCAATGAATATTTTTCCTGATCTCCCTGAACTCATAGATGGTAGAGAGGATTCTAAATCCTAACAGCAAATATTTTTAAAGAAATATGAAATCTTGAACATGATATAGCCTCTTCCAACCCATTCTCCTTACATACAACCATGTGCTTAGTGGGAAGAAATGAAAAGCTCTATTTTTGTTCCCAGAAAACAATAAATAAAATGAAGATGCAGCTAGTTGTGTATGTATATTTTTTTTCCCCAGACTGTCTTTCATTAGAAAAGAGGTACGTGGAGGAGTGGAGGTTGAGGACTGAACTGTGAGCCAAAAATATTCCTGTGTGACTGCAACTCTGTAAGAGGACAAGGCTCAGACTGGCAATTTTCTTGATTGGTGCATGAAGCTGACATCTTAGATCTCCATTTAGTATTTCTTCATAGAAACAAAGCCTGTGGCTTGGAATAAGAGCCCGAAGGAACAGTACAGTGACAGACACAGTATCTAGGGAATTAGGGGAGAGAAAAGGCCAAATAACCTCCAGGAAGCAGGCCAGATTTCTGCAGCTAAGTGCTTTCTCACTCCTCAGCCTTTATCAGACTCATGATGTACTTAGAATGATCAGGGACAATTTCACTTGAGTCGCCCTTTCCTATGCAGAGGAATTTCAGAAATCAGGGGCTGTAGGAGCAAATGGACAGTTGTAGCTCTGTTAATCAACCTACAGCATGGCTCAGGAGAAATCATCAGATGATTAGCAACTCTGTTTCCTCCACTCCCCATTCACCCACACCCTCAACTCCAGAACTCCAGTGTAGCCCTAACTCAGTGAACAAATGATTGAGTGGATGCATGTCGAAGGAAGCTGCAACAGATCAGGGATTTTCTCTACTTCTTCCAATTCCAGAAGGGGAAATTGCCCTGCCAGTGAAACAAACAAGGAATGAGAAAGCTGAGCCAGGGGTCCTTCTCACATTTGTCCCATTTATGAAAACATGTGTTCATACTCATTGCATTTGACATTGAGATGGACCCAACAGAGATGGCTGCTGCTGGATCTGGCCTGGTGAGAGGAAATGGCTTCAACAGTTTTTGAACTACAGAGTCTAAAGGCAGGAGAATGAACCCTGCTGTCCGAGAGGCCCATCAAATCTTTACCCCTCAGGGCCAATTCCAATTACTCAGTGAAACCGCACAGCAGGAGCAAATGGAAACGCATTTTGCTAGCAAAGGGAGACTGATGACATCTTAAACTCTATTTGTAGATTTGTAACATTCTCCTGAAAATCTCTATGCCCAGAGTAAAATTATGGTTTCCTTTGCTATGACCTGCTTTGATAGAATCATAGACGGTCAATGGCTGGAAGAAACCTTGGAAATCAAACAAATCCCCCATTTACAAATGAGGAAACCAAGGCCTGGAGAGGTTAAGCCTGAGGTCACCCAGTTAATTAGTGGGCCTTGAGAGAAAATGAAGCATTGCCTTTTCTTTTTAAGAGGGTCCTGGTGGCTCCACTTCGTGAGTGCACATTGTAAATGTTTTTGTATGGTGATAACAAAACTTTTTAGTAGAAAAGGGATTCTTTGAAATATGAAGCCAATTCTCTCCCTGCCAAGATACTTAACAACAGCAATGAGCGAGGACATCTGTCCGTCATTGGCAATTTGGGAGGCAAATATTTTTACAGAACCTAAGTGTTCAAACATGAGGAGCAAATACAGTCTCAACTCCAGCTGAGCCATTCAAACTCGGGCAGAGAAGCAACACAAAATGGAAATAGAAGGTAGATAGGAAATACAGGGTCTAGAATTCTTGTATGGATTACATGAAAAATGAAATTAATGCCGACTCAGGTTTTCTTTAACGAAATGATTGCATTAGAAGACTGCACCATCATCATTGACTTCTAGGAAAGGGTATGAATGTGTAACTTTCTCCTTTGGAATGTAAGTTTCTGGTTTAAAATTGGCAGAGCTGGCTGTATGCTCAGTGGACCTGAGCCTGGGAGAGCCTCGCTTCTCCTCTTCAGAACTAGGGTTGTGAGTTGGACCTGGAGGCTCTCGGATAGATTCAAGCCAGGACTTGATTAGGTAAGCAGGATCCCAGACAAGGAGAAGTCATGGATGGGGAAAACATGGTATGGGAGGAAGAACAGCAAGGGCCAGGCTGCTGTTCTGAAGTAAGACAAAATAACTGGGTGAGGCAAGAGCTGTCATGGAGGGGTCTGGGCCTAGATTTGCTCCTGATGTGTGTTTGGGAGGGGTGAGGGAAAAAGGGCCAGGTGGGAGCAGGTAAATGAGGTTCTTGGCTTTGAGTCTTTCAAGTGATTTTTAGGTAAGAGGTGGGGTAATGGGGAGGGTCTTCCAACCCAGAGTGACCCCTTGGTGATCCTCCAACACATTTCCAGAACCTGTGCTGTGAACTCAGGGTGGGCAGGAGGGCTAGCTTACTCCAGGACCAGCAGAAATGGAGGTCCTTGGGATAACCACTGTCATCTGACTTGGGTTCTGATACCACAATTACTGACTGAGACCTGATCCTCCCCTTCTTTTTAGGGAAAAGTTGTACTCTTATAGAAAGATGGGTAGAATTCTTCACTTATCCCTTTTGAAATACTCCTGCCTACATACAGGAGAATATCCTTATCTCCCTAAAATTATCAAGCAAATAGCAAATGTAGTCTTCCAGCTTATAAGGAAATATGATAGCCTACCTGATTGGCTGGAGGATCTTTCTTAAAAACCAGCTTCCCCAGATAAGTGCTGTAATTATCAGAATTTCAATAATGGAGATTCATTCTTTAGCATTGATTGTAATCCTAACAGTGCAGCTTGCCCTTAAAATATGAAATACTGCTGGGGTAAACACTGCACATGACTTCCGTGTGAATTAACTCAGCAGTTCAGGGCCCTATGTGAGCTCTGAGTGAGGACGGTCAGGGATGGAAAACTGAGAGGTTAAAAGAATGGGGCAATGTTTTAAGAAGGGAGAAGAAACTCAAGGTAAGATTCACTTATTATTGCAGAAAGAAGTCGTGGAAAACAATGTTGCTTGTCTGGTTCTGATAAAACACAGAAGAGCGTGAGGAGACTTGGTGCCAGGGAACATCTTGCGTGTCCAAGGGAAGGCACAGAGGACAGAAGTCTGTCCTCACTGTGGGTTGCAATTTCATTAACAGAATCACTGTGTATTTACACAGTGACCTGCAATTCAAATGTGCTTCCATAATTACGATTTATCTTCCTCCTTGGAGTATTGTGATGGAGTAGGATGGGATATTATGACAGCAGATTATAGGGAAGATGAAACTTGGAGGCTCAGGGAGGTTAACTGGTTTTCCTGATGTCATAATGTCAGAGGTGGCCTATTGAAAACCTCAGTGAATTTCTGGGAGATTAGAAGATGAAGCTAGTAGTGGTGGTGATGGTGGTGGCAGTGGTGGTGATAGTGACGATGGTGGTGGTTGTGATGGTGATGATGTTGGTGATGGTGGTGGTGCTAGTAGCGGTGGCGGTGGTCTATTAGTGGTGGTAGTGCTGGAGTCTGTAAACTCTCTACAATGGTATTTAAATTTATTTTTTGCACGTGCATACAAGCATTTTTACTGATGAGTTTTTCACTACATTCTCAAAGTGGTTCTTGAACCACAAAACTTTAATACCTTCAGGCTTTTCAGTGTGTAACTGTAGTGGTGTAGAAAAAAAATCACCAAACACAACCCTTCTGGGAAGAAACAGGGGCCCACAAGTGAAGTGGGGAGTCAGGCTGGGAGTTGCAGTCCTTCTACTTCCAACTTTGATTAAAGGACTCTTCCTCAGGCAGCAGGAAATGCCACTAGGTGGAAATCCATCTTCCGTCTTCATTATTCATTCAGAAGACCCTTCAAATGCTCACAGGTACAGTGAGTCTGGTATAGTACCAGCACTTTGTCATATGTAAGCCTAACTTTAATAATACTAGATTAAAAAATCATTTAAAAGATACATATGAGGATGGAGGCAATTCTTTACATAATGATGCAAAGTATGTTTTCAAAGAGGTTCAATTTATAAAATGTTAATTTACGGGCTTGCTATGATGTCTGTATAGTTTTTTAGAAATACTTAAGGATAATGAGAGTGACACTCCATGTGTGTTACTTTAGGTTAATCTCAGGTGCTAACCAAGAAGACCTAGTTAGGAGGTGGCCAGCCAGGGTTATACCAAAAAAGGCCATTCACATCTTTTACAAGGCCTCCTTGTTCAACTACCATGGCTTTGCTAATTTTTACATTAGGAATCAACCATGGGTTTTTATTGATGAAACTAGAGTCTTGTTAATTACTTCTCATTGGTGAAATTAAAAGGATTCAAGATGTCTAGATTAGAGCTCAAAGATGCTCCTTCGCTGTGAATGAATGGGACCTAAGAATTGACTCAGTGATGGACTACTCTTTGGAGATATTTTCTTAGCTTCAGCCCTATTTGGTGCTACATCCAGTCACTGATTTAAGAGATGAGATGATGTCAATTATGATATTTTGACTCTTGCCCAAGGATATTTCTGTGTCTGCTGTGAGCAAACGTTTAACAGGACATGTTTGGAGCACCTAAAGGAACAGAGATCTGAGACTTGATCAAGTTTAGAGAACCAGTTGATGAACTTTTCTGAGACTGCTTTGTTAATGAATGTTTATCAAATAAGTGTCCATTTGTATATGAGGATTTGGCCAAAGACTTGCTCTGTTTATGGCTTGCTAATGAGGTTGCAGAGGAAAGATAACTATTGCCCACTCAAATGTTTTTGAGGGCTACTGTGATCTACCAAACCAAAGCAAACCAAACAAAACTCCAAAAGTTGTCCATGACCAAACTGAATTATTTCTGATAATTCTATTTTTTCAGAGGCTTGCAAATTTTATATGTAATGTAGAATTTACCTACAAGGATTCAAACATTTTTATTACTCCAAAAATAGGGTAAGGAAAAAGGCTACCACTGAGGAGAATTTAGTGAGATGTGGAAGAAAGGGTAAAAGGGCAGGTCTAAGAAGAGAGCCTAAGGAAGGTTTTCAGAGTATAGATGAAGATCTGCTCTAAAGCATCAATCGGGGAAGGGGTAGGGCATGGAGGGACGGAGAATTCATCTCTCAATGGAATGAATGGAAACAATGAACAGATGTACTACCCCTCCCCTGCCCCCAGTAGAAAAGTTAGAGAAACAAGTGACAACTTTGTTATTTCCAGAAACGCTTAAATGTACCACAAGAAAAGTTCTAACTGGATGATAAGTAGGGTATGACCATAATATTTCTGAAAACTTTCTACTTCCGTTTTCAGAAATCTGTTTAAGAACTGTGAGCATTTTACTTGTCTCAGGACACTGCCATGGACCACCTCTTTGTAAGGATTTCCTGAGTTCTGTGTTTATCAAAGCCAATTAAACGTTTATTCAAGGTCTATTGTGACTATGGTAGGCACTGAGTGGGAAAGTGGAGAAACACTCGAGCTAGTTTTGACCACAACAGCTGGTTGAAGATGCCCATTTCACAGGCATTAAATAACTGGAGACCCATTCTGTGTACTTTGTGCTCATGACCATTATTGTAATGGAATTTTGAGAAAGAGACCAGTGCAGGTAGACAAAAAGGCTTTAAAAAGAAGATAGGATTTGAACTGAAGTTGTAGTTTAAAAACATAAATATTTGTTTTGATGGGGGAAAGAGAATCTTTGGAACAGAGCAAAGGGGCCTGGCATGGGGAAGAGGGAAAGCAAGCAGTCCTCTACAGCAGTACAGCTGTGCCACCTGTAAGTATGAGGGCTTGGAACACAAAGGGCCCTGTTCCCCACTCTCTGCAGCCAGTCTTGGCTGAATTATGCAGTGTCAAGCAGGCCTGTGACTTACGTGGCAGCCTGGGGAAGAGAGTGCCCTGTGTCCACCACCGAGTAAAAAAAAGTCAAAACTGTAACAACAAAACTCATACAAAAAATATCAGGCCATGATCTGATTTACCCACAGGCAAGGAATAATCTGCAAGTCTATGTGATACTAAGCTGGTGACCTAACAGGCTCAAAATCATACAGGAAGGGGACTGAGAAACAAGAATGAGCATGGGAGAAACAAGGAGAACTCAGGAGTCCTACTTAGAGTGAGAAGGAAGGGGCTTCCCAGGTTCTCAGCTGGGCACCCACAGAGCCTGGTCCTACCTAAGCAGATTTTGCTAGTTTACCCCCCAAACCCAGCACACAGGAAAAGGCTGTTAATCAGCATGTAAACAAATCATGCTAATTTAGAACACTTTGCTTTCATTGAAATCAAACACAATTAACTTATTATTTTAACTACCCAGTGGAGTCCGTGGTGGAATTTTAAAAACCAAGGAAAAGAATATGATAACTTTAGAGAGTTCAAAGAACAGTCAGACCATTTTATCAGCACAATTGTTTGGGACGTCGCTGTTTTCTGAAAGCATTAGGAATGAGAAGGTCCTCAGAGAGCATTTGTCCACTCTACTCATTTACAGGTGAGGACACAGAGGTCGGAACATGCCTGATGACTCAGCTGTTTAGAGTAAGGTCAGTATTCGGACAAGACTGCAAAGATTCATGATCTTTCAATGAAATCTGTTAGCAAATTATGAGTATTTATAAAGCTCACAGGTTGTTTTTTTTTAATTTTTGTTAAAACGCAATTCTCCTAACATACAATTCACTAATTCAAACAGTACATACTGACAGCCTTTAGTATATTCACAGAGTTGTATATCCATCACCACAATTGATTTTAGAATATTTTCATTACCCTAAAGAGAAACCCCAAGCCCCTTAGCTGTCAGTCCCAAATATCTCTATTTGGCCATTTCTGCATTTTCTTTGGAGAAATTTCTATTCAGGTATGTTGCCCCTTCAGCCCTCGGCAGCTACTAGTCTACTTTCTCTATCATTCATCAGTTCTGGATATTTCATTAAATGAAGTCATAAAAAATGTGGTCTTTTGAAACTGGCTTCTTTTATTTAGTATATTTTCAAGATTCACCCATGTTGCAGCATGTATCAATACTTTGTTTTGTTTTATTGTTGAGTAATATTCTGTTGTCTGGCTATACTGTGTTTTATTTATCCATTCATCAGTTGTTGGACACTGGGTTGTTTCCACTTTTGGGCTATATAATGCTGCTATATACATTCATGTACAAGTTTTTGTGTGGATATATATTTTCATTTCTCTTGGGTATATACCTGTGAGTGGAATTGCCGAATCATAAGTTAACTCTATGTTTAACTGTTTAAGGAACTGCTAGATTGTTTTCCAAAGTATCAGCACCATTTTACATTCCCATTAACAGTGTATAGGGCTTCCAGGTTTTCCACATTCTCACCAACACTTGTTATTATCTGTCCTTTTTATTGTGGCCATCTTAGTGGATGTGCAGTGGTAACTCACTATGGTTTTGATTTGCATTTCTCTGATGACTAGCGATGTTAAGCATCTTTTTTATGTGCCTGTTGGCCATTTGTGTATCTTCTTTGGAGAAATGTCTATTCAGATTCTTTCCCATTTTTAATTAAGTTACTTGTCTTGAGTTGTAACAGCTTATAAATTCTAGATACAAGTCCCTTATCAGATACATGATGTGCAAAACTTTTCTCCCCTTCTGTGGGTTGTCTTTTTACCTTCTTGATGGTGTCTTTTAAGGCACATAAATTTTAAAATTTGATAACTTCATAGGCTTTTAAATGGTGAATTATATTTTCTCCATCTTTGGATCATTTCAAATAGACCTTATAATATATGTGGTAATTAACTATTTGCTGAAGAACATAGAGTGTATGGATCTACATGATGTAGTTTCAACTAGATATAAAGGGCAATAAAATGGATAGAAGCTTCAGTATTAGAGGAAACAGCAAAAAAAAAAAAAAAAAAAAAGGGTGTAGAGCTTGAGGTGTTTTGTGGAGAAGGGCCTTTGCAGTCTTGTATGAGTAGGGCTCACTCTAATTGTCTAATACCAAAAGGCCCCTAAGCAGTGTCATCATGAGAAGAAATAATATCCTTAGGGAACAGAACTCATGCAGGTAAGGACAATCACAAGAGATTATAGTTTAAAAATTTCTGCATTCTTCTGTTTAGAATAAACAGAGCTCCCACAGCAATAACTGTTTATCCATGAAGCCAGGTGTGCTCGCTCATTCTCAGTCCAGTTACTTTACTGCATACATACAACACAGGGTTTCTGGTAGATGTATGTGTATTTACGTATGGGTGAGCGTTTTTATTACACTTGTGGATGAAGCCAGAGTTCCAGGTTGTTATCATTTTAGCATAAATAGAATGAAGTTGGGTTTTTTTTCCTTGTTATTTTTCTTGTCTTTCTCCCTTCACCTCCCCCAATCCTGCCACTTCCCGTCTAAACACAGGAATATACTAATCAGGGAAATATGCACTGCTGTTCAGTAAAGGGGTCAAATCCATTTGGATGGAATTCCAGGCTCACTGTGCTAACAATGGCAGGAAACCGGGTCCTCAAGCTGGCTGCAGTGTGGAGCTGTTGAGCGACAGATTGTTGAAAGAGCCGGCCCTGGGGTATGCTGCTTTGGCTTGCTGTGTGTTTGGAATGCTGCAATTGTTCCAGACACAATGAGGGATCTGTCTGTCCACACAGGAGAAGTTGTAATTACAGGAACAGAAGCTAAATTACTGCTCTTAATTGCAAATGATTCCATAGTGGTCTGTATACAACACTGCTAATTTGTCCTCTGGACTTTACAGGGACAGGCTGGATTTTTAATTAAATGATTTTGGTGATTAGAGGAGTAGACCTTATACCTTGTATCTACTTCATCCTCCTGCAGGTATTGCCACAGGAGGAGAAAGATCCCTTCCGACTATCTGTCTTGTTGATTTTGATGACTCAGGCTAGTATGTGATATTGTTTCTGCTGAGAAGACAGTGTTTCAAGTCTCACTGTCTTTGATGTCCTAAAACCTTGATTTGTTGTGACCATAACATCCTGTAGAGAGGCTTCCTTGTATATATCACTTAGGAGCCATTTCCTAATAAAGAAAGAAGGTTGAAATCTGACCTGGCATCTTATTCTGGAAGACAGTTACAACAGATGAGAGTCTGCAGCCAAACATATCACCAAGTGGATAATCTTTGTTGTTGTTGGAAACTAGGATCTTTGTCTCTTTATCTATTAGGGCCTACTATACCAGGTATTGTATTAGGAATGGGTTGAAAACTAGCATAAGAAAAGGTCTACTCCATGAGCTTACAATCTCAGTGGGGACCAAAACATGCCAATGAACAAGGCAGTGGGATTGTATCATGACAGAGTTATGCATATTTCATAGCCTACAGATAAGAGTGATGAAAAACATTTCAAGAAACAGCCAAAAACCTTTCCTCACATATCATTGCTCAGAATTGAGATGTGGACCAATGCTAAACCAGCCTGCTACGGCAACTGGGCTGACTCTTAGACCAGTCAGGTCCACTTAAGGAGATGGGAGGAGGGACAGCGTTCCTCCACACAAGGCAAAACGGAGAGTTATGGATACCTGAATAAAGTCCAGGCTTTGTTTGAAAGGAGACAGGAGAATAATGTTGGGAGATAATATCCAATGCCTTGGACTGACATGTCAGAGAGCTGGCTCCGGCAGCAGTGCAGAGAGTGGGGTGGCGGGGGCAGACTGAAGGCAGGGAGACGGGGAGGACAGACCTGCTGCAGCATTTGGGGGGAGATGATGCGGCCTCGAACTGAAGTGATGACAGTTAGCAAGAGAAGATGGAACGGTTTTGGGAGCTACGGGGAAGAATTTATGGTAGTGATTCTTAAATGTTCTGGGGGAAATGAACCCTTCTGAGAATCTGACATAGGCACTACTGTATTAAATGCCGAGCTTGCTGATTTGCTCTTTTCTAGCATCAGTGTGACCTCGATGGCAGGGAAGCGGGGCTGGTGAGGCCTTTGTATGAGCCACAGTTCTCGGTTTGGGTGGGCACCAGTGATTTCTAACTGCATCATGGGATTTGGAGAGATAAAGACTGAGAAGCAGTATTTATCAGGGACTATTTCTATCATGCTTTGAGGCCCACCAAGAAGATGGGAAAACGGAGATATTATATATGCTGTTCAATGGCCTATCCTGTAAAACGGCAGCTGTAGGGTTTGAGCTCGAGTTTGAATCACAAGAGCAAGCAGCCTCCTACTGGTGCTGCCTTATTTGGTCCCAATGTGAATTACTATGATTACCAGCTTTTTTCTTTCCTGAAATCCTTTGGTGGCCCCTGTTTGTACAGCTGAAGGAGACAGTCACTACCTCATTCCTGACAGTTTTGGGAGCTGACAGAAGACATTCAAGGAATGACATCAAGCAGCTTTCCTCAAGGTCATTTCCTGTCCATGATCTCTGCAAAGATCACATTCCTTAAGGATGTGTAGGGGTCAGAAACAGTCCCTATTCTGTCAGGAGAGAGATGCCTGGGGCAGCTGTGACAGGCAGATGAGTGTATGTGTGTGTCTACATCCTCTGTGACATGCTTTGCTGATGAACACACTCTCCCGACACTTGGCTAAAAACAAACTAGGCTGCATGACTCATGCTTGAACTGAAGTCTTCACCCTGAGTCAATAATTCTCATTTTAAATGCAAATGCTGAGCTCAACATCTACAGAAGGTTATACTGCTTGTGGAAGCTCTTTATATTAATTTGGCTTATTAGAAATAGCACCTCCTTAGGTTCTTGAAGCAGGACATTCTTAAGTGGATGTTCAGTGCCTCTGCCCCCTTCCTTAGCCAGGGCTCACCAAAGAGTGGGTGCAGCTGTAGCTGCTAAGAGAAGGCAGCCTGGTGAAGTGAACAGATGACAAGGTTTGGTGTCAGGGAGTCTTGGTTTCATGTGTGGGTTCTGCCCTTTATTCCCACACAGTGGTGGGTAATTTATGCATCTGAGCATTAGTCTACTCGCCTATGAAATGGACATAATCACACAAAACTGAAAAGGTCTTTATGAGACTTGAAGACGATGTGTGAAAAGTACCTGGATACACAGTAGATGCTTAACAACATGGGCGACAGTGTCCACTCTGCTGCGTGCCCTCTGCCTAGAGACAGCATCTCCTCCCTTCTCCCTTATTTTATATTAAGGGCTTTATTTCTTTAAAGGAGAAAGACATTCAGTCTAAGTGATGTATACTATGTATACTCAAGAGTGGCTTTTGCCACCTCTCCTGTCATCTTTGTACTTTGCATCACCCTAAAGGAGGACATTGGTTAGTGCAAGCGTGATGAGGAGAGAGAAGAAGAAAGTGCAGAATCGGGAGAACTCACGTCTATCTCTGGGTCTTCTTTAACTTGATAAGGGCCCATGGAAGAGTCATCTAAACTCGTGGCACCTCCATTTACTTGTCTGTAAAAAGAGAGGCTTGAACTGAAAGATCTTCCAGAGACTTCAGGCTCTTTCAGAGGCTGTTCTCTCTCAAGGGCTGACTTAAATTCTGGTGATGAGCCGTTCAGTGCACAAAACACTACCACTCTGCTAAGTCTTGTAGATGTTCTTCTGTCCTGGCTGACACTTAGGACCAAATTTCCTATGGCCAGCACACTAAATAATGCCTTTACTATGAATGTTCCTCTAGAGCACAAGGCAGACAGGGCTTGCCTCTGCTAATCAGCCTACACATTTCCAGGAAAATTATTTTTTTTCTCCTTGTTATTCATACACATGGCTAGTGCATGTGCAGATTTTAAAACAGTGATTTATAAGGGGGTAGATTTCCCCGAAACATAATTTGCGCTAATTATGTCAGCTGGTTAAATTTGGTATCCTGGCATGAGCTTGTTAAAACATTAAATACCACTATTCTTGTTTTTCTCATATGCAGGAATGAATGGTAGGTACAATTTCCTAAAACATCAGAGGGACTAACTGTGTCTATTCATGCTTGATCTGATGGTGTGGAATGTAAATCTTTTCTCCAAGGGAAAGCTGACAAACTAAATGAGTTTGCTCGGGCCAAGTATTAGTATCAGAAGTCTCCTCAAGCCTTGTTGGAATCCTAGCATATTAGAGATTGGAAGGAGCCTAAAGGATTTCTGGGTAATTCCTTTTCCTTCTCTCACTTGTCCGCCTTTTAGCTCAAAAATGAACTCTGCATAAAATATACTACTTTAAAGAAAATTTTCACTTAGAAAAAGTCACTTCTGCAGGAACAAAAACTGCCTCAAGTGGTGAGGTATCTCAGATGGGAATGTTTTTCAGTAAGCAACTTAAATTCTCGATAGTCCGAAAAATATACCAAATAAGTTGTATCAGGGTTTTTCACATCTAGTTCTTTTGAAAGACAAATTTACACTATGAATGCTAAGAGGTTAGTGTGGGTTTTGCCAGCAGGTGGCACCAAATGTTTTCATTAGAAAAATAACATTGTGAAGGAAAACCTCCTGTGCGTCCTCCCTGCTAGTAAAAAAGCCTTTTAAGTGAGTGTTGTGGTTCATTTACTCAAACTCAGGAAACATGTGCCTTTCTATTTGGTAGCTCTCTGGCAGCGCACCGTTGTAGTTCAGGGTGAGTTATTTCCTTAAAGTTCGTTAAAAGGGAAGTATGGTGAAATGAAAGACTCGAAACAAAGCTTTATTAGAGTTTTGCCAACCAATTAAAGTCCAATCTACCAGCCTACAAACCCTTCCAACAGCCCTTTCTAGGACTGTGAGGACATAGGATGCCGAAACAAAGGACAGTGAGATGGTGGATGCTTCAGTTTTCCCTTTCAGTCACTTGCAGTGCAATCTTATTTTTTTCAGACCCCAAGCCAGCTTTTACGGTCTAGTTAAAATTTTGTTCTGCTTAGAAAAGAGTATCATAAAGTGACATTACTGATTCAGGCTCTGTTTTGGAGGGGTACACCTACACCTTCAGGTGTGTGTGGTGAGGGGGATATTTTTCTGCCTCTGTTGAGAGATTCCAGAAGAAAATGCTGGCATACTTAAGATCCTGAAAATATTGGGAAATTTATGCCAAATTTTAATTCTTATAGACTTAAAAAAATAAAAGGAATGTACATGCATTTATTCATTTATTTATCTGAAAAATATTAATTGAGTATCCACCATGCTGGGCATTGTACTAAAGAGCCAGGGATACAGTGACGAAGAAAAACATGCGGTTTCTGCTCTTGGGAGTGCTTGTCATCTAGTGGAAGAACCAGATACTAATCAAATCACACACATGAATGCACAGAAACAAACTGAGGAAAGTGCTTTGAAGGAAAGAAACACTGTCCCATGATGCTGTTGAACCAAGGAAGCAGACCAAGATTCTAGGGGAGATGGAAGCAGTCAAGGTTTCCTAGAAGTAACCCTACCTGAGCTGAGATTTGAAGGATGTGGAGGAATTAGTTAGGTGAAAGCGTGGGAGGAGCTGGGAAGAATGTTCAGACCAGACAGTAGCAATTTCAAAGACCCTGGGATGGGAGGGAGAAGGGAGAGTTTGAGACACGGAGCTGCAGGTGGAGAAGGAGCTCAGCGATGGAAAGAGAGAATGGATGCTGTTACAGGAGTGAAAACTCATCATGATTTTGGCACTCTTCTGAGTGTTTATTTCCCCTCCTCCAAAAAAAAAAAAAATGGCTAGCACACACATTCTAAAACTCTGTTAATCACTTGATCCTTACTAGTCCCCTGCTTTTATAGTATTGTTGGTTTGAAGCCCGTGTTCAAATATTTCTGAAAAGTTTGGGCACTTTCCTTTCCCCAGCACAGTGACTTACAGAAACAGACACAAGTGCCTTTGGGGAAGACAAGGAAGAAAATTTGCAGAATACACTTGCAATATTAGTAGAATGTGATTCCTTAAGCATTCTCTTCCCCCTGTCATTAGAGGATGTGACTCCCTGAACTGACTGGGATTTAGAAATGGTCTCAACTTCCAGACATGGTGGTAGTCTTGGTTCGACAGACCTGAAATTTTTTCAGTTGTATACATCTGGCTGGGCTACAATCTCCATGACCAATCTGCCACACCCTAAAATCCCAGCAGGTCTGTCTTCTGATGAGCCCTGATGTCTATTAAGGTAACCATACACTTTGTGACTGTTCTAGCGTAACTACTTGCCCTTTGCCACCTTCGGACTTTCTCATGTTCATTGTAATCAGAGTCCTGTTTCTACTAGCATCCCAAGTCCACAGAGAGTAGCCACTACACTGCTTTTCAAAGATGCTGGTATTTCCCTCACCCATGTCTGTCTCAGGCCTTGATGAGATCATCTATAGGGCTAAATATACAGCCACATTCCTATCTCTTGACATATTTGAATTCTTCTCTCCAATTAAGCCTCACCATTTCCAGTATCTCAACTTTCTCTAAACTATACCTCCAACTGATCTCAAGTTTCCTTTAGCCAGCACTCGAACTATCAGAACCACTCTCAGCTGCTCAAGTTAGCATCACTACATCCAGAATCATTGCTAAGGGCATCCAAATTTACCGTGAATAAAATGATGTTCCTTCCTCTGTGATCAGTAGTCCTCAGGATCCCTTTCCTCATATATTTTCAGATCTTCGCCAGTATAATTGAGTAAAGTCCTGTAAATCTATCAGTGGGTATATCTCCCAGTGGGTAAATCTCCCAGTGGGTAAATCTCCTGCTGGGTTAACATTGTAAATACGCCTCCTCTCCTGGAAAATGTTGGGCTGTGACTTTAGTTACAGGTCTTGGGGTATCAAGAATCAGTGTGTATGGGGTGGGGATAGAGCATGAAGAAACTCTGCTCCCTCTTCCAAGGTAATAATGGCCTCTGGGAGAATGTAGCAGTGTCCTCAGGCCAGACATGAAGAGCCTAATCAGACAAGGAAGAAGAGGATGCTAAGGGAGGCAAGAGGGGCTAAGAGGGGGCTGAGGGTCGAGAAAACTGGACATCTCTATATCATCCCATACATCCCCATTCCAGCTCTCTTGTGATCAATTTCCTTACACATACAAAAGAAACATCATGAAGATATGAGTTCAGCAGACAATGTAACTCAGTAAGCTTAAACTTTGCCTTTGGTTTCCAGCTACCCCAGCCCCATTTTTTTTGGCACAGTCACTGAAATTCTTGGTTAAAGTCCATGGCTTTATGCTTTTCATCTGTCTTTCAACGTCAGTACCCCCGACTGAGCCCCTTTGGCCCTTTTCACTTCAGTGCACACATGGCAGACTGGAAGGACAGCGAAGGAGCACCCTTGGCAGCAGCACTCAGCCAGTGACTGGTGGGGACTGGTGTACAAGCACTCCAGCTGCCTTGTCCCTTGGGTGGGATGCTTCTGGCACACACCTTACTCTCTCACCTAGAGCACCCCATGGGCTCGAGCTCCAGTTGCTCGTGGTGGTAACTGGCTTGGTAATTGCTTGGCTTCCTTCTCCCTCTTTCACTCCCCAGCTGTCCTGCTGGTGTTCTGGGATCACCTCCCAAATAAACTACTTGCACTTGAATTCTTGCCTCAGGGTCTATTTCCAGGCAAATCCAAACCAAGAAAGGACCTTACTGGAAAAATCCCAGGTAACTCACAGATGGATGAAGATGAATAGGGGACAAGAGATGCCAAGGAATAAGATACACTGCCATTCTTGATTCATGGGAACGTCTGGTTGGGATGCCCCTGCCAGACACCACATCTTCTATACCATGCATTCTCCACAGGAGTGATATCACCCCCGAAGGGGCAAAATACATAAACTCTTCTCTTTGTGTATAAATACAGTACATAAGAAGATATACTGTGTATCTGTTGTCTTAAAATTATATGGTGGGAAGAAATTTAGGGAAAAAGTGTCTAAAAGGCCTCCTTAGTAGAGCAATAATGAAAAAATGGTCAAGACACACAGTTCTAGACACAGTGCCATGAATGATATACTGCTGCCCCTGATGGTGCTGCCTGGAATTCTAATCACAGCATCACCTTCTTAAGGATCATGGTCTGATGGGAGTATCTGATAGACAGAGTATATATCACATGACCCAGTTCTAGTTGTAGGGGTGGGGATAGGGAACACCTGCCCCCTTCCCCTTCTGCTGTAGCTGTCAGAGTCTAGCTTTCCCCTAAGACTCACAAAATAGAGTCCTCCTCTCAAAATCTGAAGGAGGTCTAGGTGTTCTGAACAGTTGTGGACCTTGAGGAGTTTGAGGGTTCGATCTTGGAAACGCCTGATATTGCCTCCTTCCAGAAAGTAGAATTTACTCAGAGGTGCTTGTGGGAGACATCAAATATGTCTTGGGTTATTAAAGTCTACCAGAGGTTTATAAACTATTCATCAGAGCAGCTTTAAAAATAGGCGACAGTCTAGTTCAGTGCTTTTTTTGAGAGAAAAACGTGAGGTAAGAGAGATGTCCTTTTTGATATCCCCTTGGATTTGGACCTTTAAGTTCATGCACATATACATTTTGGAAACAGGCATTTAGAAGTCCTAATTCAGCTAGATGTCACCCCACCCCTACGGGATGGTGGAGAGATCACACTACTCAGGAGATCTCAGCATTGCCAGTGGCCAGGGGTGGGATCACAAGCAAGTCTGTTGCTTCTCTTACTGTTTGAGAAGGGTGTTGCACTAAAGGATTTTAGGGTCTCTTCTATTTCTGCCATTTTACAAATCAAGGGAGGTAGAAAGAGGGGGTGGAGGAAAAGAAGAAAAGGAGGAACAAAATATGTATTGTGGCTTTCTCGTGTGTCATGACCCTTTAATTCTAATAATACCAAGGAGAAGACTTTATTATTTTCATTGCATAATGAGGAAGTTGAAGTTTAGAGAGGTTCAGTCACTTGCCCAAGTTCACTCAGAAACCAAATAACACTCAAACCAAGATTTGTCTGATTTTGAAAGTCATGTACTTTCCATCAAACTGCACTGTCCCAAGTTCTAAGGGAAATATTAGAGTCAGTAACTGTGCTCTAGGTGTTTTTCTTTCCCCTGATTTTGGGTGCACTCTCTTAGATGCCTGGCTCCCATGTTGCTCAGATCCTAAGCTATCTCAGCCTGGTATGCATCTCCTTGCCAGTGCCCTACATCAACTCTCTTTCCTTCCCTATTTTCAGCTTTCTTTGCTCTCACTGAAATGCACAGTCAGGAGTCTGTGAACTGCACTGAATGAACTACCCAGGCTCTCAGGACTGAGTGCTGATAGCTTGCTAATCTGCTTAATATATATGTTAATGGGAGAAGGATAAAGCAGCAGCAGGTCTTCTCTGCCTTGAAGCTGTGGAGCGAATCAGATGTCCATTTCAGTCCAGTATCTCTAAAACATACATCCATATAAACTGTGAGTACAGGGCTGAACACTACTAATTCACAATAGATAATGCTTCTAGTGTAGCAGCAAAAGCCCTGGACCATGAACTGGGAGAGCAGAGTCCAAGCTCCATCTCTGGCAGGAAGGAGAGGAGCGTGGTGCAGAAAAATAAGGAGAGGCAAAGAAGAGGTTCTGAGCACATGCCCTACTTAGTCACAAATCACTCCCAAGGCAGCCATCAGGTCAGCCCCAGCCTAGGGTCATTCACCAGGTTGATGTGTGTGTTGCCCTAGGCAGAGATCAGAAATGCAGAATGAATTAAAATTTTGGAAATTTGATTAGAAATAGGTGACCAGTGGCAACTTCTGAAAAGATGTGATTACATTTGCTCCTCTAAAAGAGTGTAATGATTAAATTTCCCCCATGGTAATCCAGAGGCAATGTGGTCTGGTGGGGAAAGCTGTGTATTGGGAATCAGAGGACCTTGGTTTGGGCCCTCGTCTTCAGTGAGTTGAGTGAATCTTCTGAGCTTCCTTTTTCCCTTCCTTCTTTTTAAATCAATTTTATTGAAGTACAATTTACATACAATAAATATACCCATTTTAAGTGTACAGTTGATAAAGTTTGATAAATGGATATGTTTACTGTAATCAAGGTATATGACTTTTCCATCAGCCCTAATTTATCATATATAAAGCTATAATGGTTATTTAATTATTCTTGAGTAAGGTTTGACAATTTGTGCTTTTCAATTAATTTGTCTATGTCACCTCTGCTATCAAATTTATTGGCAGAAAATCATTCATAATATTTTCCTATTATGTTATCAATGTCTGCAGGATCTTCAGTGATGCCTCCTTTTGCATTCTATATATTGGTAATTTGTGTCTTCTCTCTTTAGCTAGAGGTTATCGATTTTATTCTGAAATAGTTCTTTTAAAAGATTTGTTTTTTATCGATTTTTTTTCCTATTGCTTATCCATTTTCTTTTTTGTTACTTCCATTTTTATCTTTACTATTCCTTTATTCTACTTACTTTGAGTTTAACTTGCTCTTCTTTTTCTAAGTTATTAATGTTGGAGCATATATCATTGACTCCAGATTTTTTTCTACTTTAAGCATTCAAACCTGTGTATTTCCCCTTAAGTACTTAAGTACTGCTTTAGCTGCATCCCACAAGTTTTGATATTTGTGTTTTCATTTTAATTCAGATAAAATATTTTCTAATTTTCCTTTTCAGTTTTGGGTAATTTTGTAATTTATTGTTTGATGACCAAATATGTGGACATTTTCCAGATATCTTTTGTTACTAATAACTAATTAAACCCTGTCATAGTCAGAGAACATTCTTATTATGGTTTCAATCTTTTCAAATTCATTGAGATATGCATTATGGCCCAGTATATTGTGTGACTTGGTGGATGTTCAATGTGCACTAGAAAAAGATATGCATTCTGTAGTTGTTAGGTCTAGTGGCCTGTAACTGTTAATTAAATCAGAAGGGTTGATTATGTTTTCTAATACTTAGTGATTTTTTTTGTGTGTGTATGTGTTTTCATGATGTATTTTTTTCTCTTCCTACTTTTAACCTGTCTGTATCTTTATAGTAAAATGATTTTATGTAAACTGAAAATAGTAGGATCTTGCTTTGTGACCCACTGTGACAAGCTCTGTCTTTCAATTTGTGTGCTTAGACTCTACACATTTAATGTAATTATCAATACAGCTGGGTTTAAGTCTATCACCTTAGTATTTTTCTATATGTCCCATGTGTTCTTTGTTCCTTTTCCTCTTTTCCTGACTTCTCATCCATCAATTACTTTTTACTTTCCCATTTCAATTCCTCTATTGGTTTGTTAGTTGTAACTCTTTGCTTTCTTTTTTAGTGATTGCTCGAAAATTTACAGTATGAATTTTAAAAGCATCACAGAATATATTGAAATAATACTGTCATTTCACTTATAATACACAAGTTTTGGCCACATTTACTCACATATTTACCATTTGTGACATTTTTCATATCCTGGTACAGAGATGAGTTTCCATTTGTTAGTATTTTGTTTCTGCCTGAAGAAACTTCTTTAACATTTTTTATTTTACAGATTTGCTGGTGATAAATTGTCTCAGCTTCTGTTTCACTGATAAAAATCTTAGTTTACCTTCATATTTGAAGGATATTTCTTCTGGATATAAAATTATATGCTGACAGTTTTTCTTTCTTTCAATACTTTAACGATTTTCTTCCAGTATCTTCTAGCTCACGTTGTTTCTGACAAGAGGCCCTTGGTAATACTTATTTTCGTTCTTCATGTATAATGTGTCATATTTTTCCCTCTGGCTGCTTTTAAGGCTTTCTTTTTCGCACTAGCTTTTGAGTAGTTCAATTATTATGTACGTTGGTATGGTTGTCTTTGTATTCACCCTGCTTGGGGTTTCACTGAGCTTCTTGTATTCATGAGTTTACAGTTTCCATCAAGTTTAGAAATTTTTTATCCATTATAACTTTAAAAATTATTTCCACTTCCCCTTTTTATTTTCTGGGACTCCACTTACACAATGTTAGATTGCTTAATGTCATCTCACATACTACTAAGGCTCTATTTATTTTTTTTTTCAATCTTTATCTCAGTGCTTTAGTTTGGATAATTTCTGTACCTACGTCTTCAATGGCTTCTATGCAGAACCATTTTAACAGATGACAGCTGAATTACAGGTTAGTATTAAGCCAATCTTAAGTATACAAGAGAGATCCTGATAGTCCTAGACTTGGCTCAAGTCTTATATTAGGGATAATAGCTGACCCTCAGAATCTGAATTCTCTAGATGTTTATCCTATTTTGGCTTTTCATCAATTCCTCCATACACACACCTTTAAATGTAATGAAGAATTCAGAATTTGAAAAACTGCATGACATTTAGTTATTTGCATTATGTTTAGACAATGTTGAGTATTCAGTGGCCTGACTTATTCAAATAGTACCTCATCCTTTCTCAGTTTTCTAGATTTGATTATTGGAGGACTTCAGTGGAAGAGGAAACCATGCATGCTATCCCATTAAATAAAATCAAAATGTATAGATTCATACTATTTCCTTAAACAACTGTGAGATATTTGGTAGTTCAGTTTTAGTGACAAACATATATTAACACATCATTTGTTTCAGAGAAGAAAGTGTTCAGGAAAAATTTGAAATTTACCATGATAAATGTTATTATTTATAATCTCCCACTTTTCAAAAGTTTTCTGTATGCCACTTTGCTTTTATGAAAGACCTACATTAGTACCTGATTTGGCTAAATGAAAGAAATCCAAGAGGATTTTCACTTTTATGAAAAAGAGACAAAAAGTGCAAATAGCTTTGTTTGTTTGTTTTGCAGCAAGCCATTATAGACATGGCACACATCCCAAGCATGGAGAGTGGTATTACCAAGCTCCATCCCCAGGAACCGCACTCAGCATCAAGCTGCCATAGCTTTGAACTGTGTCTGTGAGCATCTGTACTTTATCTTGATTTATTCTGTGCATCCATTAGCAAGATGTGCTTAAGGTAATTGCTTTTTGCTTTGTAGCATGTTGGCTTAGGAAAGGTTTCTACTCTTGGACAGCAGGGTAAATTTTATTTATATAAATGTATCCATATCATCATATGTAAGAATACTTTCTTAAATTGTTACCAAAAATGTTGTTTGTGTGCATAAGGGTGTTGGTTTTATTATGCCCAGAAATAGATTAAACTGACGACTAAAATAAAATGAAAAGCAAAACAGTACAGAACTCCTAAAATGTGGAGCTTTTAACTTAATAAACTACCAAACATGCAAATTACTCTACTGTCTTTTGCATATAAGCTGTAAAAATAACTCTCCTCATAATAAAGCCCAACGTCTTCCTCTCTATGACCAGGATAAAACCTGAAATTAAAACAGGGTTAATCCATGAAAATTTGATCCACACAATTTATACGAAAGGTCACTCAATTTAGATACAAGGCTGTACGAAACGACAGGCAAGAGGCATAAAGAGGCAGGTAGGAAGGGCATGGAGCCTGGAACTGTGTCACCATTTCAGTGAGTGTCCCTAAAGGTGAAAAGGGTGGAGATGAAAGCCCAGGAGAAGGTGACAGAGAGACTGTATGGAGGAGGAGGAGGCGAAGTACTTACATCAGTAGACGTCCAGCCAGGATCCCTGAATGCCTCCAGGAGGAATGAAATCCTGCACCTCAGGGACATCCAAAGAGAGTCCTCCAGCTCCTGACACCTGCCCCACCATCACGACGCTGTGACCAGCCTGTCCGCCTACAACATTGGGCAGGCCTGGAGAGCTGGGGGGGGGGGGGAGAGTCCCCATCCGGGTTCCGCATCCACCACACGGCCGCCATCTCCTACTTCCGGTGTGACGCCTTGCACCTGGTGGGCCTGAAAACAGCCCAGGACCGTGGCATTTCCTCCAGACAGAGTCTGCGTATGGAAAGTTCCAGGGGCCTCCCCAGGGCTCCCTGAGCTGAGCGGGGCCTGGGGAGGCCGGCTGCCTAGGGATCTGGGCGCCGAGAACCAAGTCTTGGGCTTGTGGATGCGCAAATCCCATCGACGACGTGCTGGACAGAGACACATTCGTCAGGGCCTCCACACCGCCCACCACCTGCCCTGTCACAAAGCGACGGAGTCTCCACAGAAGCGGGCACAGGGATGCAGCGAGCGGAGGCCAGCGCTGCCGGCGCCGAATGTGCGCGCGCAGCCGGGTCTCGCCCATGCCGTGCGCCGCGCACCTCACGCCTCACGCCTCACGCCGACGACGGCGACGGGATCCGCGCGCCGCCGAACTAAATGCAGGCGGGCGTGCACGAGCTGTGGTCATGGAGCTCGGGCGGTTTGCGCACTGCGACTCAAGGACACTGGCCGGGTCGCCGTCCACCACAAGTTCCTTATCCACCTGCGGCAACTCTGTGGGTACAGCCGCGAGTTCCCGCTGCTGGGCCTGACGCCCCTCATCCCTGAGGAGGAACGGCCGGCTCGTTGAGACCTTCCCGGCGGCCGTCGGGTGAAGGACGGCGCGGCCCTGTCAAGGTAGGGGCAGCGCCCGGGCGCCTCGCCGGCCGCACGCACCCCTTCGCCGTCCTGCCCTCCTGGGAAGAGGTCCCGGGGTCTCTTGTTTCCCACCATCTGTCTGTCGGGCTGGGGGCTGTGCGAGGGGCGCAGGTGGCTCAGCTGGCCCTTCCCAGTGAAGGGCACCCGTCTTTCAAGAAACAACTTTTCAAGCAGCATGAAATGGTAACTTGTTTTACCAACGCCCCCAAAATATTTTTTTTAGCTATGAGATTTTTCACTTCTAAAGTCCCATTTGGTTCTTTTTAATATTTTTTTGTCTCCTCATTACTCACGCTTTTCTTTAAATAGTTGAACATATTTATAATAGCTGTTTTAACATTTTTTTCTGATCATTCCCTCATCTTTGTCATTTCTGTGTTTTGATGTACTGATTTTCCCCTTGATTTTCCGTTTCCCTGCTCCCTTGGTAGGTCTAAGGATTATTGCTGAGATGATGGAGGATGTGAATATTACGTTGTTGAGGGGCTGCATGTTTTTGTCTTCCTTTAATGAGTTTGAATTTCGTTTTGGCAGGTATTTAAGATATTTGTGGATCAGTTGGTCCTTTATAGGCTGCTTTTATGTTTTGAAGGCAGGCCAAGGGTGGCCTTTATTTTAGGGTTAATGTAGCTCTACTTCTGAAGTATGGCTCTTATGGGGCATCTGCTAAAGCCCTGGTGTTGAGCCTGTTCTCTCCAGCACGGCTGGTTGGAATGCAAATGTTCCTACCCCCAGGATGAGCTCTAGGAATTGTTCAGCTTTGTAATCTATGGTAGTTGTTTTATGCCTGGCTTTGTGGAATTTCACTCTCTGTATATACCCCTTAATAGTCATAAAAAATTCAAGGGTAGCCCTATTCAAATTTCTGAAGCATTTTCTCTGTGTAGTTCCCTCTTCTCCAGTACTTTGTTTCATACATTCTAACCACTTTAGTCTCCTTGGATCGAGATGTCTGTATTCTCAATTCAGTGAGACTGCCATGCTCTGCTTGGGTTCCCTCATCCTGTATCAAGGTCCAGAAACTTTCTACAGGAAGAAAGCTGGCCCAATTGTAGTGCTCACATTGCTTGCTTTTGTTCTTTCAGTGGTTACAGTTTTGCACTGCTTATTTTCCAGTAACTAAAAAACAGTTGTTTTATGCATTTTGTCTAAGAACAAGTGTAGTATTAGATAATTCAATTTGAATGGAAGTGAAAGTCCTCTGTGTCTTATTCAATAAATCACAGGTTCTAATAATACTTGCCTTGCCTATTTCATTAGATGGTTATGAAGATGGAGTGAGGTCATGTACATGAAAGTGCTTTGTAAACTGTAAAATATTATACAAGCCTGAGGTATAATAGTCATGATAACAACAATAACAATCATGATTAAATAAATCAGCAAGCAATTCAATAAGGCACAGCTCTTGATGATTAAGAATTACAAAGAAATACCTCCAATCTAGGAGATTATGATATATACATTGAAAGTAGGTAGCAAAATAAGATGTCAAATCGTATGTGCCATAATAACACTTTGGCTTCTCTTCATTGAATACTTAAGGCTTGCTGGCTAAGTTCTTTTTAAACATTATTTCATGCAACCCTTAAAAATCTTGAAAGGTAGATATTAGTACTTTTTCTCCATAGATCAGGAAACAAAATTCAGGAAGGTTAAGTAACTGAGAAAGTTTTCATAGAATGTGATAGAGCTGGAATTTAGACTTACAGGTGTATCTTGATTCTCCATTAGGAGGTTAGACCGTGAGTTTTATGAATTCAGAAGATAAAGAGAGATATGTTGGCTTGAAGGCAGAGGGAACGCTTTATCCTGGAGGTGGAATTTGAGATGGACCTTGAAGAAAATTTACATAAGGGTAAATAGGAATCTAATTTTAGAGGAAAGGGATTACAGAAGCAAAGAAATAAAGATAATATGTTCCAGAGACAGTGATTACAGTAATTTTACTAGTTTGTAGGAGTGAGAGTAGGAGCTAAATTTGCAGCCACATTGAGTAGGATGGTGATAAATCAACTTTAAGGTATTAAGCCATTACTTCAGTCTTAACATATCTTCAAGTGTAAGGCAAATGTTGGTTGTTATTCTTGTTATTTAAAAAAAATTAATAGTAACCCATACCAATATATTTGACTATTAAGTTCTTTCCATAGACGTTATTCCATAATCTTATAATCTTACGTAAAATCCATTTGTTTCTTTAATATCTATGAGTGTCTATTCTGTACTGGGCATGGAGGATGTAAAATTAAATCTGACATTGCTCCTGCTTTCAAGGAAGTCACAATTAATTTTCAAGTATAGAGGTCTCTCAAGCAGATAGAAATTTGGGGGTAGAGTTCTGGAGTGAAGTCAAGGCTAAAAATGCAAATTTTTGGAGTTTCTGACACATGTACAGGAAACTTATGTATTTTCTGGAGAGAAAAACAAAGGTGAGATTTAAGAGAGCAACCAAGAGCAGTTGGAACCTTTAAAAAAGTTTCTGAGTCATACACACACACACACACACACCCCTATTTTAGCTAATCTTGCAATAAGGAGGTAATGAGAAATGTCGCTTGGAGGTCACAGAGTAGTTATTATAATATGTACATTCCCTTGCATCAGTGGAGTACTGGGTAACTGTAGAGAAATGGATATTGTTATTATTTGGGTAATCAATATCTTTTTGATATTGAACTTTTTTTCTTGTGCCTCTTGGCCATTTGTATGTCTTCACTGGAGAGTTGAGTAATCAATATCTTTTTAATGCTTACGATAAACCTGTGGTTAAATGCTTCTGAGCTTGAACCGAGATTTATTTTCTTAGGGAAATGTGAATTGTTTTCTCAGGATCCTCATTATTGGGGGAGAAGAATATAGCTCATTCTCAGAGGTTGAGCTGAATTATACTCATTTTGTTTGGGACGCATCTCCATTTCTTCAGGAAAAGATTTTATGGGGAATTAATAGCAATAAAATCTTACATCCACATATGACATGGCCCAGGGATTTCTTTATCCAATCCTATGTTACTAGAGCAGACTGAGGGAAGATTCTGAATATAAAGAATTGGGAGATCCTGGAGCCCTTAAACCAGCTGCTGAACTTGACCCCTCTCCAGTGATCTTGGAGGTCATGATCATTAAAAGCGGTCAGTGGGGGAGTTATCCCCACAGGGATGCTGGGTGAAGAGGTTTTCATTCAGGAGGGAAAAAGTGGGGAGAGGCAAAGGCGAGGGCCAGAACACTGGGGGAGGCCTGTGATTAGGAGATGGGAAAGACAGAAAGGATGGAGTGGAACAAAAGATGACAGCAGTCTTAGGAAAGGGTTGAATCATAGAAGATAAGGAAAAGAGATACCGTCAGAATAAAGTACAGCTAAGTGAAAGGACATAGAAGGTTTAAAAAGATCTTTTATTTGGCTTTTCAAAGTCATTAGCAAAATTTTGAAATGTAGTTTGTGATCTTAACTTTGACAAATCACCAAAGTGTTTTGTTAGTTGCCTTTTTGTTTCTGGAGGCTGATCCTGAAGATCAAATCAATTTATACACTCACATATACATGAGTATTAAGTGTATTTGTTACTTAAAGATCATCTTACAGAGATAAACATGGGAGAAAAGAGGTTAAATATTAAGGCATATATAAGTTCATAACAATTGATAACGAGTTCAGGTGCCTTCTCTGTCCAGAAGCCAGTGGCTCCCCTTTGTCTAGAAGCCAAAGCACTCTTTGCATCTGAAAATCAAAGCCCTGCCCTTTGAGCTTTGTCTCCCAGGACAACCACACTGAATCCACTTTTTCCACATATGTGCCTTTGGTTACCCTTCTGCTTAGATTTTGATGCATTCATCTAACAAATATTTAGATGCTTTCTGTTTACCAGATAAGGGGGTTACAATGGAAACTAAGAAAGCCACAGTCCCTATAGCTAACATCAGACTTAATGGTGAAAAGCTGAATGCTTTCCCCCTAGTACAGGGAACAAGAGAGGATATCTACTCTCACTACTGCTGTTCCACAGAACTAGAAGTTCTACCGAGTGCAGTAAGGAAGTTAAGGAACTAAAAGGCAAATGGATTGAAAAGAAGGAAAAAAAGCTGTCCCTACTTTCAGACTACATGTTGTTCCACATAGTGATCCCAAGGAATATACAGAACTCCTGCAACTATTTAGTGAGTTCGGTATGGATACAAGATAAATATAAAAGAACAACTATTTCTGTACACTAGCAATTAACATGTAGAAATTGAAATTAAAAATATAATACTATTTACAGTTACTAAAAAAAAGAAATACTTAGATGTAAATCTAACAAGACATGTATAGGATTTGTATGCTGAAAACTACCAGACAATGATGAAAGAAATCAAAGGAAATCTAAATAAATGGAGAGATATTCCATGATGATGAATTGAAAGACTCAAGATGTCAGTTCTCCTCTAATTGATATACATATTTAATACAATTTCTATCAAAATCCAAGCAAGATTTTTTTGTAGGTATAGACAAGATTATTCTAAAATGTTTGTGGAAAAACAAAGGAACTAGAATATCTAACAATTCTAAAGAGAAAAAAAATTAGCCTATACCCATCAGGCCCCATAAGAATTAAGGCTTCTAGGCTCCTCTCTTCAGGGCAGCCTGAGGCAGTAGGTCAGGTGCCTGTTCTGTGCTACTGCCATTGCATCTGCTGAGATCAGTGGTGGTAGCACGGTTTTTCTTCTGTTATATAAAGAAGAACTCAGTTTTTTTAGGAGCTATAGGCTCAAGAGGATCAATTCCGTTTTCCCCTTTATCTTGTTTTTGTGCTTTGAACCCTGCCTGAAATTTTAAATCTTTACAGTGTTCTTTGCATAGAAATTGTCTCTCTCTCTTTGGGTATACTCATCTGTTTGTGTTTTTTTGTTTGTTTGTTTATTAATTTATTTTAGGGATGTTTTAAACATTTTACCATAAAATAATTTCAGTCTAATAACCAAGTTGTAAAAATAGCCCCAAAAGTTTTCCTCTAGCTGCCACATATGTGACCACAGTATAATGACCAAAACCAGGAAAGTAAAAACAGTACACACAATACCTTTAATTAGTTGACAGACCTTATTCAAATTTTGCCAGTTGTCAGTCACACTAAAGTTCTTTCTATGATCTAGGGTCCAAGCCAGCATCAAGAATTGCATTTAGTTGTCATGACTTCAGTCTGGGACAGTTTCTCAGTGTCTTTTTGTCTTTCATGACCTTGATACTTTTGAGACTTGTCTTTCAATTTGAGTTTTTCTGATTATTTCCTCATGGTTAAATTCAGTTTTGTATGCTTTTCTCCCTTTTAGGCACTGGGCCTTAGAAGCTTGGGAGCTGGAATGTGTATACTATTCCGTCATCATGAGCCTGTGTTCTTAGAGAAGGGAACATTGATTTAGAGGAAAAAGAATCTGCTTCTGGTTCCACCTCTGGATCTATAAAATTAGTTCTTAATGCAACTAATACAACACTTATAGTTCGTCTCATGGCTTTTCATAAAATATTTTTTAAGGCATATAAACTTTAAGTGTTATATTGCTTAATGTGCTGTTCAAAACAGCTGAGTACCTGGGGGTGTCAGTTCTAAATCCCTGTCATTAGTCATCATTAATTTACAAGGAACACAGCTAAATCATCAAAAACTAATGCTTAGACCAATTACTGGATTAACTGAAATTCCAAAAGACTATAGGCATCCATAAATAACTTCAGAGTGTAAAATTTCTTTAGATTAAATGCACCAGCAACCAATCATGGGGCATGGAGGGACTGACTCTTCAAGAGATTTACAGACTGGGTCCATTACTAACATTTCCAAAATGGATATGGGAGGCAGACGGCAGGTGAAAAGTTCTTTTAAGCTTTTAATTCAATGCCACACGAAACCTATGATTAGGCTGAGAATCAGAAGCCCAGTTTCAGTTTCCCACCTTACTGCTGTGCCGCTTTAGTCAAGGAACTTAACCTCACTCATTCACTCATTCATTCATTTTTGAAAAAATACGGAGTGTCTTCTTGTGTTCAACTCTATACCAGGTGCTGGGTATCTTATGTTGAGTTAAAATAAATAATTGACCACAGTGGGTAAGGAGTAGTGCTTTAGCTGGCAGGGACAGTATGAAGAAGGGCCTTTGGCAGAAGAGAGCAAGAGTTCTGAAAAAAGGCCACTTTTAGCTGGGTGGCAAAGGAAGGGACAGGCAGGACTGAAGCTGGGTGAGGAAGGGCAAGGCCTTGGGGAGCACTGCAGGCATTTTAAGGTGTTTGTCTCATCCTAATAGCAGGGGAAAGCCACTGATAGGTGTTAAGCACTGCAGTGATATAATCAGCTTTAGGTTTTGAAAGATCATTCTAACTACAATGAAAAGAATAGTTTGAAAGTAGATAGTAGGTAAGACAAAAAATGATAATGGCTTGAACTATGGTGAAAGTGTGGAGACATAGGAAGTGGTGAAGAGACCATGGTGCTTCTGTGGAATCCGGTACAGACTATCAGTTTTCAGCCACTTAGTCCTGTGACATTGAAAACTTAATTTATCTCTCTGTGCCTCAGTTTCCTCATGTGTAAAGTGAATTATAATAATGGTTTCTACATCATAGGGTTATTGAGAGGATTAAGTTAAGTTACCAGAAATAAAATACTTAGAAAAGTGCCTGGTATATAATAGTCACACACTACACATATATGTATGTATATGTACATAGATACACACATACACACATGCATGTATATATAAATGTACATATATATAAACTTGTACTGTTACTATTCAAAAGATCTTTAAGTGATAAACTGACAGGACTGGGAGATAAATTGAATATATGAGATAAGGGAGAGGTACGCATGTATGTGTTAGAACTCTTATTTGCAAACAGTTGATATTAACTCTGTCTTATTTAAGTTGAAGGGAATTGGTAAGAAGGGTATTGGCAGACAGAAGTTCTACTTAGAGACAAATGGAGTAATAGGGACCAGATTTTCCCTTCTGCCTGAAACAACTAAGAAATTAGAGAAAATATATTAAGCAATGGATTTTAAGACACTAGACGTTAAGCAGTGAAGGACAGTTTTCCTTAAGGGATGATAAAAAGAAAATATGAAATAAGCCTTAAAGATACTCCAGCTTGCTGCCTTGAGAGAGTTTCTAGGTCACAGTGCAGGGAGGGTAAACCCAGGAGGAGCCAGCTGGACACCTTGAATTGAGGAGGTGGAGCCCCCAGGGAGTTAATTCAAGGCAGCTAGAGTTTTTAGGTTGCAGTACCAGAGAGGAGAGAGCTGCAGCAAAAGATAACTCTGGAGATATACATGAGGGCCCCCTTGAGTATTCAGATGAGTACTGAGCAACACTCATGGATACAAAACTACCTGAGACCAGAGAATAAACTCCTGAAAGGTTAAGGGTGGTTAGAGGGAACAGTATCTATAGCTCACACAAGGCCACACATAGTGCCTGTGCACTGACTGGAAAATGGGTCATTGAATTACTTAGATTACTTAAAAGTGTCTTAACTCAGTAATGAGGAAAATAATTAGCCCTAGACTAAATGACTAAAAAAGTAGACTGTGGTAAGTTAAAGATTGTACTATATACTGTAAATGCTAAACTAACAAAACAGATCTAGTTAAACAAATACAAGAAATAATGTAGACTCATAAAAATGTTCAATTAATGCAAAGGAGCACAGAAAAAGAGGGACCATGTAACAAAGAACAGATAGAAAACAAAGAACAAGATGATAGCTTTAAACCTAATCATATCAATGATCACATTAATTGTCTTAATACCTCAGTTTAAAAACAGAAATTGTCCAACTTTATACTGCTTACAAGAAACCACATTAAATATAATGATATAAATAGATTAAAAATAAAAGCATGGAAAAAGATATACCATGCTAATATTAATTAAAAGAAAGCTGGAGTGACAATATTAATGTCAGATAAAGTAGATTTGAAAGCAAAGAATATTACAAGGGATAAAAAGTCATTTTACAATGGAAAAAATGTCAATTTATCAAGAGTAGATAGTTATCCTAAATTTTTATGCCCATAATAACAAAATTTGAAAATATATAAACAAGGAGAAGTAGATAAATTCACATTTTTTAGTTGCAGATTTCAAGACCCATCTCTCAGTATTTGATGGAACAAGAAGAGAAATAATCATTAAGAATACAGAAGGTAAGAAAACCACTATCAAACCACTTAATTTATTTGACATTGATAGAAAACCAAATATACAACAACAGTAGAATAGACATCCTTTTTAACTGCAGATGGAATCTACCAAGATAGGCAATATTCTGGGCCATAAAACAAGTGCCAGCACATTTCAGAGGATTCAAGTAATGCAAAGTATGTTATTTTGCTCAACAGAATTAAATTAGAAATCAACAAGAAAAGTGCCCAAATTTTCAGAAATAAAATAGTACTTCTAAGTAACCCATGAGCCAAAGAAAAAAAAAATCAAAATCAAAATTAGTGTGTTAAACTGGATTAAAATGAAAATGCAACATATCAAAATTAGTAGGGTGCCACTGTAGGTACTACTTGAAGGGAAAGTTATAGTACTAAATGCCTATAGAAGTAAAAAGAAAGATCTTTACTTACTTTAAATCTAGAGTAATAAAAATTTGCATGGAGGTAGATTTAAAATGTCAGTGGAACAGAATAGAGTCCAGAATTGGACCCACACATATTTAGACACCTGATTTTCAGTAAAGACGAAAGGAGAAAGAATAGTGTTTTCAACAAATGGTACTAGAACAATCAGATGCCCAAATACTTGAACACACACACAAGAACTTCAATACATATCCAAACCATAATTCAGAAATTAATTCCAAATGGATTATAGAGCTAAATGCAAAACCTGAAATTGTAAAACTTTTAGAAGTTAACATAGGAGAAAATCTTTGTGACCTTGAGTTAGGGCAGAGATTTCTTAGGTGTGATACTAAAAGCAGTTCATAATGGAAAAAAATGATAAGGTGAACTTCATCAAAATTAATAAATTCTGATTTTAAAAAAATTCTTAAGAGATTAAAAAGGCAAGCCACAAGCTGGAAAAAAAGTGAAAATATTTATATCCTGAATAGGTAAAGAGCTCTCAAAACTCAATAATAAAGCAAACAACTGAATAAAAATGAGCAAAAGATTTGAACAGATATTTTAGCAAAGAATATATACGGATTGTAAATATGCACGTGAAAAGATATTCAACATCGTTAGTCATTAGGGAAATACAAATTAAACCACAATGAGATATCATTGAATACCTATTAGAAAGGCTAACAAGACTTATCATACCAAGTATTGCAGAGAATATTGCTGGCAGGAATGTAAAATGGTACAATCACTTTGGAAAATTCTTAGAAGTTTCTTAAGCTAAACTTTACCTACCATATTATCCAGCCATTCCACCCTAGGTATGTACTCAGAGAAAATGAAATATATGTCCATATAGAGACTTATAACAGATTCTTCATAGCAGCTTTATTTGTAATAGCCAAAATCTGGAAACAACCCAAATGCCCATCAGCAGATGAATAGATGAATTGTTGCCTGTCTATACAATGGAGTATTATTTAGCAATAAAAAGGAATTAACTAGTTATACTTGCAGCAAGCTAAATCTCAAAATAATTATGCTGGGTGACAAAAGTCAGACAAAACGGGTGCACTCTGAAACAGAGGCTGCGAATGTGCACGTTTACCTTGTAAGATGAAGGATTCTACACATGCTGCAAGGATAATTGGATACTGGATAGGTAAGAGGAAGAACAGTCAACATCCAGAGTCAGGGATGCCCTTAAACTTACCCTCGATGTCCCAGTGCCCTTAGCTAAGAAAGGGGTATTTCTTAAGATTTCTGTGACAATGAAATGAAATCAGATATGTGGAAACACTTTATAATTTTCAGTGTAATGTAAATGTTACTTTTTAAAACCTTTGGAACTGAAACTTTTTTGGGGGCCAACAAAATGCTTTTTAAAGGAATAAGTGAGCATTAAATGGCTGAAGGAGAAGGCCCAGTGAACAAACAGTAGGAGACTCTAGAAGAGAAAGGCCTAGATAGCAGGTTGTGAAGCAACTAGCAGAGGGCCCAAAAGAGAGGAAGGGACAGGGAAAGCTGACTCCCTGAAGGACATCCTTCTAAAGCTATTTCTCTTGCTTTAAAATAGAATAAAGATGGGTGTCTTAGCAAAAGCATTACAGTTAATACATTCATACACTTTGAAATCTTATACATGCCTACTGTAAATAAATTGAATAAGAATACTCTTGGCATTCTCATAAAGTATTTTTATTTTAATGTGTTTATACATGTATAACACATATTACCAACTCAAATCTGGGAAAATGCCATCACTTCTATTTTAATTTAGTTGTTTGTTCTATATTATCTTTTGGCATCATCTTGCATTCCCATCCTCAAAAAAAAAGCAAAACCAAAAACACAGAAATACAAAGTTGATGATACCAACTGATCTGACTGGATACTTTAATTCCACACACAACTCCCGTGTTAGCCTTGCTTTTACCTTCTACTACAATGGTCAACATTGGAAATAAATGCGTTTATTCTATAGGGACACACAGATAAAGACCTTGAAACTGCACTTAGAGGGTTATATATCTAACAGCACCTATAATATAATAATAACAAAGCAACATTAATTACTTTAGGTAGTTATTTGCTATGTGTTTTTTTTAAATAAACTTTTTATTTTAGAACAGCTTTAGGACTACAGAAAAATTGTGAAGATAGAACAGAGAGTTCCTGTTTACTCTACACCCAGCATCTCCTGTTGTTAACTAATCTCAGTATGATTAGCTAATCTCAGTATTTTGTCCTCATACCTCCTTAGATTCCTCTAAGCTGGGGCAGTTTCTCAGACTTCCCTTATTTTCAGTGACCTTAACAGTTTTAAGTTTCACTGGTCAGATATTTTGTAGATGGTCCCTCAGTTGGAATTTGTCTCATATTTTCTCATAATCACACTGGGGTTTTCTGTTTGTGGTAAGAAAATCCCAGAGGTAAAGTGCTATTCTCATCACATCGTATCAAGGACACATATTATCAACGTGGTATCACAGTTGATGTCAACCTTGGTTCTGTAATGTGTGCTGTTTACTCTGTGCTGTAGCCATTCTGTCTCCCATTTGTTTTTTTCATTGTTTTCCAATATTTTATTATGGGAATTTGCAAACATACAGCAAAGTTGAAGTTTTGAGTTTTCATAATAGTTTTTAATATATACCCCCAGCACCGATTCTGCACTTGGTCAGTTGGTCTTTTACTACAGTCACTGTCACATACTTGTCTGTCTATCCATTTTTCCATCTGTCTCATCAGTACACTTTTTTGGGAGGGAGGGATTCTTTTATTTACTTTAGATTCTGCCAGTTTTGTCCCATAACATAAGAGGAAATAGAACCAGATTTTCTGCAAAGAAACAAAGGAAAAGAATCATGCTGGATTTTAAAATCCAAGTTTTATAGATGTAGGGGAAAGGGCACAATAAGAAAATGAGAAGGATAAAAATTAGCCTCCGATTTTGGAACTGGTGGAAGTCCTTTGACATTATTGTGTCAAAAATATCACTGCAGCCTCAAAGATTGCCACACAATTGCATGGAAAGAATCTGAAGGAAACTATGGTCAAGGCATGCATGTCTTTAGGACATCTGAAAAGAATAGAAGAGCATTTGCCAGTTTTGGATACAGGAAGCATGTCTTCAAAGTTCCTTTGCCTTTCCATGAACATCTTAGAATAATCTTGTCTACATCTACAAAAAACTCTTGCTGAGATTTTGATAGAAATTGTGTTAAATATGCATGTCAATTTGGGGAGAATTGACATCTTGAGTCTTTTAATTCATTGCCTTCGAGGTGTTAGCAGGGTTGGTTCCCTCTGAGGTTTGGGAGGGAAAATCTGTTCTAGGCCTTTCCCCCTGGCCTGTGGTTGGCTGTCTTCTCCCTGTGTCTCTTCACATTGTCTTTCCTGTCTGTTTCTGTATCCAGATTTCCCTTTTTATAAGGACACCAATCATATTGGATTAGAGCTCACCCTAATGACCTAATTTTAACTTGATTACCTCGGTAAAGGCCATATCTTCAAATAAGGTTAAATTCTGAGGTACTGGGGTTAGGACTTCAATGCATGAATTTGGGGGGGACATAATTCCACCTATAATTCATAATTCAGATTTATATTTTGTATAACCCTTAAAAGAATTTGAAATAATTATGTGCCCTCACATAGTTTAGCATTGACATTTAAGGATTTAAATCATAGGTTTAAACCGTTGCAAGGAATAAAATTTCTGTCATTTTGTAAATATTAACACTTTAAAATGGTTACCCTTTTAAGTGTATCCAAAGGAATCTAAATACCACAACAATTTGACTCAATAACCACAATCCATTATGAAAAAATCCATGCACAATTTCCTGTGGAAAGTTTCTTTCTTTCCATTTTCTCCATTCCATTCCAATTCTTCCAAAGAATTTTATCTTCATGTAATATATTTTCATGCCAGAAAGTCTCTTTGTGAACCACCCTATCAAAAATTCTGGAGGAATTTGAAATTTTAAAATTTGTTTTATTTCCTAGATCATAAGGGTGCATTTAAACTTTCTTGTAGATTGAGTTGTTACAATTGTTATTGTTACACAATTGATCAAGACAACATTTTATTACAAAATAATTATTACATTGTAATTTGTTAAATAGAAAAAATAAAATACAATTAAAAATACTTCTCTTGAAATGGTGCTGCTCTCTCCAATTAGTTCATGTACCTGTTAATGAATGGCTTAATGCTAGAACAATACAGATTTCCTCATTGATTTTATTCCTGTCCCCACTCCATTTTTATAGCAGTAACTGCTGGGAAGCAGAAAGACTTGGGCCCTTAGCACTAGAAGATGCAGTAAACTCAGGGCTGGGGCATTAGGATATACAGTGGCATATCACTATCTGTAATAGCTGAAAAACTAAAAAAAAAATTGTTGATTTTGTTACTGATAAAAATATTTATCTTACCATGTTTTAAAATATTTTTATCAAAGTCTGAAGCTGCAGATTTATCTCATTTAATTTATTAAAAAAAACCCTCCCTGTATAAACAAAACAATACTCATGTTAAAGCTATCAGCAAAATAAGACTTATTTTCTGACAGACATAGTTTAACTTTGTTTTTAATTCAAGTGTTAATACTGGATTCAAAAATCTCATTAATTATTCCTTGAATTTAATTTGTATTTAATATTGAGTAAACATTAAATCCTACTAAAACTACTAAGAAATATTTCAGAATATATATTCTAGAGGTTTAAGTGATGCACGAGTAGTATAATTAATTTGTTATACAAACAAGAAAATGAATAGAGATGTTTCTCATTATTTAATTTATAATAATGTAACATACTATTTAACAGAAATTGTGAATTTTTTTTAAGTGATGGTGTTTCTTTAGCAGATGTGTTTGTGTACACATATTGATTATTAATATTCTGCTATGAGGAATAATTAAATTGGAACCAAGTATACATATCATAAATAACATTATTTATTTCTAGACCTCAGGTAAAACTTTTCCTAGTATTTAAAGGAAGAAAAAGCTACCTACTGCTAAAACTCCTAGAAGCAAACATATAACTTTATTATTTTTTGTTAACAAGAATAGAAAGCATTAAGTGTTTTATAAATGAAATTAGGTGAGAATTAACTTCAGCTGGAATAGATGTTTAATGATATGCTTTTATCATGTGCATTTTAACTGCTTTATTGAAAAGCACACACCAAATCAGAAAGAAATTATAAGCCTATGTTTTACTTGTGGATTTTATCCAGTTTACTTTGGGCAGTTTGATAGTTATAGAAAAACATTTTAGGTACATTTGAATAAAAAAATCAGAGTCACTGACATATACTCCTTTGGCTAGTCAAAGCTGCTTTTCTTTCCAACGAGTGGTACATTTTAGACATAAATATTGAGGGTAGCCTAAAGGAATTGCCTACATGTAAATACATGAAAAAAGTCATAGAGTATTAAAAATACTTTACCCATGATTTGTACTCATGAACTGCCCCCACTCTACTACCAGTAGAGTTGCAATTTTTGACATTAGTCTAGGAATAATAGAGGCAAAATAACAGAGTAAAAGGCATTAGAGGTTATCTCTTCCACCTCTCTCTACCACATGACTGAACATTTCATTTTAACCCAGAACTTCTCTCTTAACCTAAATGTGTGTAATATAGGGAAGACTAGAAGACCAATGACTTTATGGTGCCCTGAGTAATCATTGAAGGAGGCGTCTCTTTTGTTTAGTTACCTAAAGGTTTTTCAACTCAGGAACAGTACACTGAATTGTAGGGTTTGGGATGGGTGTAGAAAGGGCTTTTGTGAACACAAGTAGGCTTTTAGGTCAAATCAGTAAAACTCTCCATCTTCATGAACCCCTTGAAAGCCTGGTGTGAAGACCACCAGATTCTTGGATATGCATATGTTCAATTTTAGTAAATATTGCCAAATTGCCCTCCAAGGTGTTTGGCAAATTTACACTTGCACCACCTGTGCATGGGCATTCCCATCACCGTAGATACTTGTCAACATTTGGTATCATCAGACTTTGAAATTTTTGCCAATGTTATAGGTGAGAAATGTTATTTCGTGGATTTTACTTTATAGTTTCCAAATTATTAATAAGCTTGGGCTTAAATATTTGTTGGCCATTTGAGTTTCTACTGCAGTGACTTGCCTTTTATTTCTTTTCCTAATTTTTTGATATTATTTTTTAATTGAGTTTTAAGTGCTTTATATATATTCTGTATGCTGCTCCTTTGTTTTATATGTTGCAGACATTATTTCCCAGTCTGTCACTGTCTTGTAACTTCAATTACTGAGTTATTGTCATTATCATCATCATCATTTTAATATTACTACTGATAACAATATAGTCAAAATATATTGAGTGCTTACTTTGTGTCAGGCCTGCTTAAGTACTGTATGTGTACTATCTCATTTAATTCTCATAACATCCCTGTGAAATTGGTGCTTATTATACATCCCCATTTTATAGATACAAAAACTACAGTATAGAAAGGCCTAAGGAAATTGACCGAGGTTGTTCAGCCATTAAGTTGCAGAGACAGGACTAGCACCAAGGCCATCTAATTCCAGAACACTAGCCTTAATCACTATACTGTCTCATATAACTTCATCTCAATACAATACAGGTAGTATTGCAATCTTCAAATAACTTCATTTTGGTATAGTATAAATGGTATTGAGTTTTATAGTTAAAAGCTATAGTCTACTTCATTTTGAGAATGGACATGAAGTTTCCACAGTGGGTTATATATTATGCTAGACATGTGGATAATAAAAGAAAGAAAGAAAAAGACACAGTCCCTGCCCTCTGAGAGCTTATAGTGTAGTAGAGAAGATAGACAATTGCAGTACTATGTTACAGGCATTGTAGTAGAACATAGGGAGGACAGCTAAGAGAACATGCGGCAGGGGTCCCTAATGCAGCTGTGTGTGGTCATATAAATAACCATGTCACATGAATGATTCATATTGAATCTTCAGTCAGTAAAACTGCTTCACCTCCACCGCATGCCAGCCTTCCCTTATCTAATATAAGTTTGGACCTAAATGTCCTAATTAATCTTGTTGGTCTGCTTGTTGAGACGTTTTTGGACCCTGATTTGCCCGTGGAAAGTTTTAGCTAGCATTTTTATCAACTGCCATTTACAATTGCTTGGCACATTGTTGACACCTTTATTCAAGTCATTTACTCCTGAAAAATTGATAAGCACCCTAGGGTAGATTTCTCAGACAACTCTGGGGGCAACAATGAGGCTGCTGATCAGCATTCTGTAAGTTGTTCATCAGTTTTCCATCTACTTCTAGAGCACAGAAGGGTGGTGGGGGAGGAGAGCACAGAGCTTATCTACCTGATAAGCGACTGACCACAGAGTTTGGGGTGGCAGCAGTGGTAGTCGCTGCTGCTTTTTCTTTTTTCTTTACACACCCCACCCAAGCTGCATAATCTCTTCAAGAAATTAATGAAGCTTTAAGTTTTTAGTTGAGCTAAAAATTATGAGATCTCACTAAAATTGCTGGCACCTCAGTTTATTCCTCTTTCAAATGGAAAAAGTAATGCTGGACACTAAAAGAAAAATTTCAATTCCTTAGTATGTTTTGGAGAGAAGAAAGATTAAGGAATGCAGGAGACTATTTTTACTTTTAAATATTTGTGGTACAAATGGGAAAAAGTGCATCCAGCAGTAAAGCCATTTGTGACTTCAGAGCAAGGCAAAGGTGATTTTCTCTGGATTTTTCCTATTATGTCATTCCAGATTGGTTATTTTTAAGCACATAAGCACAAATATTTATTTCTTGGCTGCTAGTTTTCAGTCTCACCTCAGTTGCTGTTTTAGCAGTTGTCCTATAAATACAGTGCTGTGATCTCACAGGGTGCTGTAAATGGGAGAGAAGAAAGGGAAGAGGCAGCATGGTGACGTGACTGGAGGGAGAGCAGAGTCTACGTGAGTGCTGTTAGCAAGCAGAAGTGAGCAGGAAGGCAGGCAGAAATAAACTCAATGAAGATGCTGGGGGTGGCTCTTTGCCATTTATGGGAAAAAAGTGAGGTTCTTCAGAATTATGACAAAGTAAGGCTGGTGACACTGACAACAATGGTAAACAAACAAGTCAGTTCTTTCTTTTTCTATCAACTTCTAATGGAAGAGGCAAACACGGAGGGAATGGCAGAGCAGAAATGGAATTTGCAGAGTCAGTGCCAGGATCCCAAAGCCAAGTATGGAAGAATGGATTTGAAGTGGAGAGAGAATAGCTTAATATCTGGGTCACTGATAAAATGCTCTAAGATGAAGTCTGAACCATTTATCATTTAGTATGCTTGTAAGACATGGTCAGAAGTCAGAATGGTAATTAGGCATATAGGAGAGGACTTATACTTACCCTAGGAAAGAAAATATTATTAGTTGCCCTATGAAAATGTTATTTTTTAAGTAACTTCCATAGGGATACTCATTTATACTATGAACATTATTAGCTCATGCATTTAACATATGTCAAGATGTACCTTGTAGGTTTATGGTGTTGCTGCCCGGGGATTCTGTAGACAGAAAAAAAAGGCTCATTTAAAGTTAAGATGAGTTTTCCACTGTGGCAGTAGCAAATTTGTCTGAAGCCAGCTGAGGTCCTAGGCAATTTTTTTTTTTTACTATGGTCTATTCTTTATCACTAGAAGGAGTGTGTATAAGGGACAGGGAGAGAGAGAGAAAGGAAGAGAGAAATTTTTAAATATTAAAAAAAATAGAAACACTACCTCATCCTTGCTATTTAATACGTTTTTGCAATCTCTCAGGAAGTTTGGGAGAGGGAAAGAATTTTGAGCCCGCTCTCTTTAGGCACTGATTATATAAGGTGAAATTAATTCTCCCATATGGTGCATGGAATCCACCTCACTGCTTTGCAGTCATACTTCTGCCTCACTTAAGTCTATTTGCATCTAGCTAAGCACACAGAGTAGGGTGTGGCTTAGAACAGAAAAAGAAGAGATAGGAAGGTAAAAAGAGAAAAAAGTGTGGCAGGCAAAGAGAGAGATAGAGGGTAATTTATTTCTAAGCTCATCCTTCAGAAAGAGTCAAACCTATTAAGGGCCAGTCATTCATTCAGGCATGTATACTTTTTATTGAACATTTACATGCCAAGTGTTACAGGATACAAAGTCTCTAGACACCAGACATAAAAAGACAAATAGACATGATCCTTACCAGCTCAAGGAGCTTTCTGTTCAGTGGAGATGCTGCATGAGTGAAATAAGTCACAGTACAGTGTGTCAAGAGCTCTATAGAGATGTGCACAGGGTGCTGTGGGAGAAGAGACCAAGGATTCAAAATCACCCTAAAAGTCTAGAAGGCTTCCTGGAGGAAATAGTGCTTTTAGCTGGTTGCAAATAAAGGAAATATAATTTGGGGAAGAGAGATGACCATCTTTTAAGGCACAGGAACAGAAAACAGTTCAGTACAACTATAGCATAGGATGAGAGAGAAAGCAAGGGACAGGAGGAGGTGGGGCTGTCAAAAACTGAAGGGTATGGAATTTCCTCCTATTTGCAAACTAACTAGTTAACTTGGCACTGTTTCATGGATGCTGCCAGATGACATGAGACTCCTAGGTTGAAAACAAAGGACTTCATTATTAATGGTATAGCAGGCAACATGAGCATCAGATTTGCATCAGTTTCCCTTTCCCCCAAGTCCCACAAGGGTGATGTGATGGACCCAGTTGGATGCTACACATTCAGTGGGTTTGCGTTGCAGCTGAGGAACTGAGCCAACGGCACAGCACTTTTTGTGCAAGAGCCAGTTCTCCTGTCTCCCCTTCCAATGGAGTGAGCAGTTACATAGTAGTCATGCTGTGGTTACCTTGATCTACTTAGGTGCCTGGCTACACAAACTGCTCAGTCTCAGGAGATGGACGAATCTTGCAGTCTCGCACACTCAGCAGGAGGGCAGAGACACTTAGCACCCGTGGTGGACTGTCTCTTCCAACACAGGCTAGAGAGTTAAGCAGGAGCTATACCAAGTAGGGCATTTTAGGCAGTGCTAAAGCGTGTGAACTTTGTCTGAAAGCATGAAGAGCCGCTGAAGACTTCTGACCAGAGGACTGTGATGAAACTATAATTTGAAAAGATTACTTACATACCTGTGTGTAGAAAGGATTAGACAGCTGAGAGAAAGCAGAAAAACTAGTTAGGAGACAATTACAGTATACCATGTGTGCAGTGAGATGCCCAAAACCAAAGTAGTAGGGACAGGTAGAGGAAAGTTTGCAAGTCCAAGAATACTATGTAAGGTAAGATCTAAAGCATTTTTTCTGGGGTTAGAGAAAAGAAGACATTGAAGAAAAAATGTGATAGGCTGTATTACTGATAACTTATTTTGTGTCTTGCGTTTTATTAGCATTTTACGTAAATTGACTCATTTAATCTTGTTCTCTGTGAAGCAGATACTGTTAGTATTCTTATTTTATAGATGAGAAAAACAGATGTGGAAAACTTAGAAGGTGGCCTTCTAGTCACCAATTAGGCAACTGGATGAGTGGTGCTGTCCTCCACTGAGCTGAGGCATGGCCAAAGTGGAACAGATTAAAGAGGGGAGGATAAGGCATTTGGTTTTGGCCCATGTTATAGACTGAATGTTTATGTCCCCCCTAAATTCATATGTTGAAGCTCTCATCCCCAATGTGATGGTATTTAGAGTTGGGGCCAATGGGATGTGATTAGGGTTACATGAGGTCGTGAGGGTGTGAAGAGATTAGTGGTTTTAACAGAAGACGAAGAAGTCTCCTTTCTTTTTCTCTCTCTCTCCACACACACGTGCGCACATGCAAGCGCACGCGCACACACACACACACACACACATCACGCAGGCACCAAGGCCGTGTGAGCTTACAGCAGGAGGTGCCATCTGCCAGCCAAGAAGGGGACTCACTAGGAACTGAATCAGGCGGCACCTGGATCTTAGACTTCCCATCCTCCAGAACTGTGAGAAATAAATTTCTGTTGTTTTAAGTCACCTATTCTATGGTGTTTTGTTACGACAGCCTGAGAACTCTAAGACAGCCCAGTTGAGTGTGAAGGATCTGGGGAGCACCTTAATAGTGATTTCTAGTAGGTATTGCAGTACGTATTTCTAGACTCCAGAAGGGAGGCCTTTGTTGGAGAAATAGATTTAGATGTAGTTGTTGCATGGGTAGTAAGGAAAACCATGAATTTGGATGAAATCCTGAAAAGTGTAAAGAATGAAGGGAACAGAGGGCTGAGGGATGGAGCTGTGAAGAATGCCTACATTTTTCAAGCAGGCAGAGGAAGAAAGCCCCTCAAAAGACAGAAAAGGAGTGGTCAGAGTGGGAGGAAGGAAAAGAAGGAGAAGGCACAGAATATAAAGGAGGAGAGAATTTCACAAAGGAGGGGGTGCTTAACAGTAGCTTGACCTCAGGTTAAGTAATGAAAGCACCGTGCCCACTGAGTAAGACGATTTGTAGGTAATTTCTGGCTGTAAAGATAGTAGACAAATTGGGGGGGGGGGGCGGGTCATTGGAATTTGAATTATAAATAAAGTTGAAATACCATTTGTTAAGAAGTTACCTCTGTGAAAAAGGCTATTTTATAGGATATTCAGTTTATATTGGTTAGAGGGATATGTGAAGCAGACATGGCAACAAAATGGAAATTCTTCTTTTCTTTCCTCAAAAAGTGTGTTTCCATATCTCTCTGGAAGAGAATGCAGTTGGCTTTTAAGAAGGTCATATCAAGACTAAGCATTTGTCTTGCATAGATTAGAGAAATTAAATGGGCATGAGTCCCAGATATTCCACTTGTGTTTTACCTGGGTTCTAGATTCTGGTCTAGTCTTCCTGTGCCTTGCTCTTCAGCAATAAAAATTGCTTTTCAGCAGTAAAAAAAAAAAAAAAAAAAAAAATGTGAGGGGTTAAGAGAAGAGAAGAGGGCTGGCTATCTTGATGATCATGCTAAAATGTACTCTTGTGTGTAAAAGTGTTGGGAGTCCAAGATATTAGGGAGCAAAAATAGGCCAAAAAGACCACATGATGAAGACCTCTTATCTTTCACTGTTAATTAACAGCCTAAGGGAGGAAATAAAGGAGAAAAGAAATGCTAAAAAATATAAGTAAAGCATAGACATAGAGTCAACTGTGTGCTTGTTGTAGATGGAGATGACTATTATGATTATTGGTGATGCATATGGATAATGTTAATTTGTGAAAGCTGTGTGAGTACTATTTCTTCTATTCTTCTCTCTTCCTGCAGGCCTCTGCTGACTCAGCTCCTCCTCTCTTACGCTCTGTTAATCTAGTCACTATACTGTCTTTGTATTTCTTGCGTGTATGTGCGTGTGTGTGTGAGAGAGAGAGAGAAAGATTCTAGATAGCTAGATATTTGGCTGTGGTAAGTTGTTCTACAGTAGGCAAATATCTGAAAATAACCATCGGGGCTGCATAATATTCTTAGCTGAATGTAATCCAAAATGTAACCAAGTTCATAGTCACCTGTGATTAAAGTGAACAGACACTCGCCCAGCTAAAGATGAGGGAGGAGGATGGTCTTACTGAATATTGATTATTGCACATTATCTAGCCAATTGAAGAATTACTGAATTTTAAAGTTGGAAGGGCTTTTAGAAACGAAATTTTCTAGTGACTTATTTTTACAGTAGAAAATTGAGGCCTAGGTAAAACTAACTTATATCTCCAAGGTCACATAGCTGGACAGTGGCAAGGCCCAACTTAACACAGATTTTCCAGTAACTTTATTGTTACTCATTGCATGTGTTATACATAGAAATAGAAGAGGTTAAATATGTTATTATGTGTTCAGACTTGTTTGAATATATTTTTTAAAACTCTGCTGTCTCTACTATACACTTAGGTTTTTCATACACAGACATGGGTTCGAAGACTTATTAAACTTTTACTTATATATCCTTAGACAACAACAATTTGTCATTTGTAGAATACAAACTAAATCTTTGAGAACCTTACCTCTTTTATCTTTCTAAATCCTGTCTTTCAAAAGCTTCTTTGGGAACCTTTCACGATGATGATGAAGGAAATAATATGGTTAGCTTGACATAAGCTTAAGTTCTCTTTGATAATCCTGCCAAAGGTGGTTCGTTAGAACACAGAGTGGTCTCTGAACCGTGAAGGGGAGAACAGGAAGCATAGAGCACAAAGAGGCGGAGAGCTAGTGAAAACTGCAGGGCCCTGGCAGTGATGTCTCAAGCTCCTGCTTGGTCTTTTCTGGAGACCTTTGTCACCTTGAATATTCACCTTTGAAACTTGCTCTGAATTGCTGCTTATAAAAATAGCAGTCATGTCACAGATGCATGTCATTCTCTCTAACATCAAACAGACAGCTCATGTTCTTTGTTGGCATTGTTTCCTATAGCTCAAGAACGGCTTACCCTAGCATGCCTTGGGCTCATTAGTCACAATTTTCCATCTTTACTCTTCCTTTCTTACTTCCATCAGAATTTGTAACATCAGTTGTCAAATTACCTATTTTCATGAATGCTTAAATTTACTACTATTATTCTCATTTGTCTTTAGATAGAGTATTGTCAGAAGTTCTAATGTCAGATTCCAGTTCAGCTACTTTTAAATTCTGTGGCTACAACCAAATCACCTGACTTCTCTGAGTCTTATTTTTTTCCTCTATAAAATTGGGAAATTTATACCTGATCTGCTGCTCCAATAAGATGAAGTAGGGGTGGTTCTTGTCATTTACTGGTAAGTGTTTTTTTTCAGTGGTAAGCAGATGGAGCCCGAGATTCCCACTCCTGGTATACATACCCTGTGTAACCTCCTCCGCTTCAGGGTAAGTGACACCTGTGAATTCGATGGGATTTTACTTCTGTGGATGGGTTAATAATCAGTTGACTGTGAGTTAATCGAAAGAGAGGTTATCCTAGGTGGGCTTGACCTAATCAAGTGAACCCTTAAAAGAGAAACTGGGGCCTTACTGGGAGATATGAAGCCAGAGACACCCTGATGGCCCTAAAGAAGCAAACAGCCTTGCTGTGAACTGCCCATGAGGGATGGACCTGTGGATGTGGCAAAGATTTAAGTGTGGCCTGTAAGAGCTGAGAATGGTCCCCAGCTGACGCTGAAAAGAAATCAGGGACCTTAGACATACAGCCACAAATGAATGAATTTTGCTACCACCTGAGGGAGCTTGGAAACAGTTCCACCCCAGTTGAGCCTCCAGATAAGAATGCAGCTTAGCTGACATCTTGATTACAGCCCGATGAGACTGTGAACAGAAAGCACAGCTGAAGCTATGCCAGAATTCCTGGCCCACAGAAACTGTGAGATAGTCAATTTGTGTAATTTAACACTGCTAAATCTGTGGTAATTTATTATGCAGCAAAAGAACTAATACAGTTACTCAGTACTGAACATCAAGAGGTGAGGGGTAAAGGAAATGGATATTTTCTTTTATTACCCCCGTAACAGCTAGGCCACAGGCTTGGCCAATTAGATGTGTCCACCTGCACCTCTGCATCTGGAGGGAAGGACACAAATACTCAGGCGCCATTAGAGATCAACCCCAGAGGATGGCAGCCATGGTGCCAGAGTCTGGGGCAGCTTTCAGACCAGCAATGACTATGGCATGAATTTGGTAGTGCCACAAAGTCCCTTAAGTTCCTGACTGTTCTCCATACTTTGGTGTTTATGTAAACTATCTGTGAACTATCCATTATTCTTCCAATACTTTTTTTTTTAATTGAAGTACAGGCAGTTACAATGTGTCAGTTTCTGGTGTACAACACAATATCCTAGTCATGCATATACATACATATATTTGTTTTCATATTCTTTTTCATTAAAGGTTATTACAAGATATTGAATATAGTTCCCTGTGCTATACAGAAGAAATTTTTGATATCTATTTCTATATAGAGTGGCTAAGTAGTTTTGATTTGCATTTCTCTGATAATTAGTGATATTGAGCATTTTCTATGTGCCTGTTGGCCATTTATATATCTTCATTGGAGAATTGCTTATTCAATTCTTCTGCCCATTTTTTGATTGGGTTGTTTGTGTTTTTGTTATTAAGTTGTATGAGCTCTTTATATATTCTGGAAATTAAACCTTTGTCAGTCACATCATTTGCAAATGTTTTCTCCCATTCTATAGGCTGTCTTTTTGTTTTGCTTATGATTTCTTTTGCTGTGCAAAAGCTTATAAGTTTAATTAGGTCCCATTTGTTTACTTTTGCTTTTATTTCTATTGCTTGGGTAGACTGCCCTAGGAGAACATTGTGAACATTTATGTCAGAGAAGTTTTGCCTGTTTTCATCTAAGAGGTTTATCATGTCTTGTCTTATATTTAAGTCTTTAAGCCATTTTGAGTTTATTTTTATGTATCATGTGAGGGAGTGTTCTAAATTCATTGATTTACTGCTGCTATCCAGTTTTCCCAGCATCACTTGCTGAAAAGACTGTCTTTTCCCCATTGTATATTATTCTTGCCTCCTTGGTGAAAGATTAATTGACCATAGGTCTCTGGGTTTATTTCTGGGCTCTCTGTTTTGTTCCATTGACCTATATGTCTGTTTTTAGGCCAATACCATGCTGTTCTGATTACTATAGCTCTGTAGTATTGTCTGAGGTCTGGGAGGGTTATTCTTCGAGCTTTGTTCTTTTTCTTCAATATTGCTTTGGCAATTCTGGGTCTTTTGTGATCCTATGTATTTGTTCTAGTTCTGTGAAAAATGTCATGGGTAATTTGATAGGGATCACATTAAATCTCTAGAATGCCTTGGGCAGTATGGCCATTTTAACATTATAGATTCTTCCAATCCAAGAGCATGAGATATCTTTCCATTTCTTTAAATCATCTTTACTTTCCTTAATCAGTGTTTTGTAGTTCTCCATGTATATGTCTTTCACCTCCTAGGTCAAATTTATTCCTAAGTATTTTATTGTTTTGGATGCAATTTTAAAAGGAATTATTTCTTTACTTTCTTTTCCTGCTATTTCATTGTTAGTGTAAAGAAATGGAACTGATTTCTGTATGTTAATCTTGTATCCTGCTACTTTGCCATATTCTTTTATCAGCTCTAGTAGTTTCTGTGTGGAGCTTTATTTTCACTGCAATTAGCCAGAAATAGCTTCTGTTATTTGCCACCAAGAATTTGGATTATTATAGACCATATATGTAAAATTACTTTGTAAACTGTGACAAATAGTATAAACATAGCTACCATTTACATTGTTTCTCTGCTTTCATTTTCCTTCAGACATACATATATGACTTTAGGCTCTCTCTGAGCTGTTACGATTTCTTGGTGTCATTCTGTATGCTGCTATTCCAATAAATCAATGTACCTTTACTCTAAAAAAAAATTAAATAGAAGTAATATGTAAGTGTGTGAAAATGAGACTATTAGCAGAAAAATTGAGTCATCACATTTAGGGACTCATAAGAGGGACCATTTCCTGGGAGTTTGAAGATTATTTAGGTTTAAGGACATGCCTTTAGTCAAACTCAGAGGTCAAACAGAGCAATCTCTGCCTGCCTTAACCCATTTAGAATACATGTGCCTGCTACTTGGAGGATCTCCAAGGAAGATACTTTCTTGACTGTTCTTCTGAATGGGCTTGAGTCTTAGGAACATGTATTCCAGTTTGTTGAGATTCATATCTAGGATTCACATCTTCATTTGCAGTGAACCACAAGTCTGTACGTATCTTCACAGACTTCTTATATCCCTGCTACTACAAGGTGCAGAATAGGGATAAATGCAGTGGCAAGCATCATCTTTGAAAATATATGATTGAAAAACACGGTTTAAAGAAACCACTGCGTTTATCAGAGCCACCTCAGGGCGTTAGGAGTTTGGGCAGCTAAACACACTCAGTGCTTGCTCTTAGATTTACATGTTGTGGTTTTGAGGCTATAAAAAGTTTAAGGGCACTTTATGCCTCATCTATTTGTTTTGACTGTCTAAACCCAGGACCATTGAGTTAGTTTGCATATGGCCACTGGGGCTCTGGAAACCCTTTATACAGAAAAGCCCCTGCATTTTAAGGGAAAAGACTATAATCATGACCTTCTCCACTCATAGCATTTGCATCTAGTCTCCAGCAAGGGGAAGTGAGGTTTTTGCCACCAACCCATGGCAAGAGAACTCTGTGAAGTAGAAGGCCTACTTGGGGCTGGAGGCAGTCGGAGAACAAGAGTTCTCTTTAGAGCACAGAGAACTTGGTAGGGAGAAGAGGAGTTATGCTGCTGTGTGGTGCTTTGCTGAATATCTTCCCCCATATAACAACCAGATGACTTTATTTAAGTTTCTTAATAGAGAAAAAGCTGCCAACATGACCTCAATAGAGAAAGCTGTAAAAGTGAATAAATATAGGTACCTCAGGTAGCAGTTTACCTGTAACTCCTGGGACAGAAATGGTGAGCGCACCAGAAAGCCAGCAGCCAAGTGACAGTTGGTGTTGGTGGTGGGGCACAGAGTGCACTGGTGGTAAAAGTAGCAGCTGTGGAGAAGCAGAGCAGGGACAGAAAGCCTGCCCTCTGACCTCACTGGCATCAGACCCAGACTGGGTGGGCAGCAGCTAGAGAGGATCAGTCTGGAGGCTGCCCCAGGCCTGGCTATCGGCTGGCCATATCTATCCTGGAGGAACCTGTTACTCTGAGATTCCTTATACTGACTCGACACTAATGGGAGAAGGCATGGGAGAAGGCAGAGGGTGGCCAAGGGACTTGGCAGTGTTTGGAGTCCCATGGCATCTATGTGGCTGTTTTATTTCACAGGCATAGGCTTGGCTGGGAATAATGGTTGTGTACCAGCTGATGCAGCAGAATCAACCTGGCAATCAAACCCTTTGGTTAATATGAGGTCAGAAGAGCTATGCCTCTGTCCCTTTAGTTTACATTTATGAACATGGCCTGTGATTTAGGGAGATCTTGTAGCATTTACATTTTCTATGAAAGTGATGCTTCCAATTAAGGATAATATAATGTCAGTATTTCAAGGTTCAAAAGATAACAAATAGGTAAACAAAGTTTAAATTTTATTCCTTGGTTTATATAAAAACGGATGGGTCTGTAAGTGGGGTGCTTTATGTTTAGAAAAATTGATCACTGATTTACACTCAGGGTTCATTTTATTCATATTAGTTTAACAAAAGGTCATGAGAGAACAAGGACACTGATGTTTACAAATACTTGGGTTATTACTGGAACCTGATGTGATTGATAACAGGCACTTCTCTGATGGATATTCTGATTGGTTACTTTCGATCAAGGCTTTGGTATGGCTGAGAGAGGGAGAATAATGGAGCCTGATTAGGAGCCCTTCTACCTACTAGGGAGTGATGAGTTGGCCAGGAATGAAAATATGAACAATAACCATGATGTGAACAAGCCAAGAAGGGCAGCAGCAGCAGCAGCAGCTCTGTATTGAGCGATTATGCCAGTTATGTCTTCTAATTGTCGCAGTAAGATGGTAGGGATTATTATCCCCTTTTTACAACTTAACAGTAATATACCTAAGGACACACAGTTAGTAAATGGACTAATGATGATGATAATGATGATGACAATGAAGATAAGATCTTACTGTTTATCATGCTTTTCTGTTTAGAGAATGAATTCCTATTAAATAAATAGTCTCATTGGATCCCTGTAGTACATAGGTGATGCAGTTTTATTATCATCATTCCATTTTTTGTGTAGAAAAATTTGGACTAAAACTGTTTTCAAAAGTAATATTTATTAAAATAATAAGTCAAAATTCCTCCTTCATATTAATTGCAGATTCACCAGTTTTTAGCTGTGTGACATTAAGAAAGTTACTTAATTTCTGTAAGCCTTAGTCCTTTAAACCTACTTTTTGGAGTACAAGGAATGAATGTGATGATTATTGTAAATTGTTTAGTGTTATTAGAGTTCAGTAAATATTAGCTATTTCAAAACAGTTATCACTGCAAGTTGAAAATTCCTTGGGCCTTCTTCATGGGATCTATTTCACAAAATTGTCAAAAGAACTTTTTAATAAGGTGTCCTATCCTTCAAACAGTACCATGGTATAACCAAGACAAGCTGGATTGAAAATATATTGTCTGCTTATATATTTTGCATTTTTAAATATTTTTTCCTCAATATATTGACTCAGCAACTATATGATTAATGCCTTCTGTGTGCCCTTTACAATGCAAGACATTAGAGATAAGCCAATGAACCAAACCTGGTCCTATTTTCAAAGAGCTTGCAGTTCAAGAAGGCAGCCATTTATGTGGATAATGCCAATGTGGTGTGGTGAGTACATTTTAACCTTATAGTTCCACTTCTAAATATTTTCCTAAGAGAAAACGGAACATATATTTACAAAAGTACTTGTATAAGACAGTTCATAGCAACTTTATTTATAACTCAAACTGATGTTGACCAAATGTGTATAGTAGGAGAATGGGAAAACAGATTATGGTATATCCATACATAGCAAAAGCAATAAAAAGGATACATGGATGCAAACATGTATGCATGGATGGATGCAAAAACATGGATAACCTCAAAAACATCATGTGCATGCTGAGGGAAAGAAGCCAGACACAAAAGAACACATCCTATCTAATATAATATGAAATTCTGTAATAGACAACACTAATCTATGATGAAAGGAGTTGGAAAAGTGATTGCCTGGGGTTGGAGGTGGAACACGGATTGACCTGAAAGGGGCAGGAGAGAGCTGTCTGCAGTGATAAAAATGTTTCGTATCCTGATTGGGGGCGGGAGATGTGCATATTCAGGTGTACTCATTCGTTAGAACTCATCAGACTGAACATTTAAGATGAGTGCGCTTCACTGTATATAAATTCTACCTTAATTTTTAAAAAGTAAATGTTTTATGTTTTTATACCACTGTAAATATTTTTGAACGTTTTATTTTCCATATTTTGCTATTATTAAATAGCAAGATAATTGATTTTTGCACGTTGACCTTATGTCTTCTAATATTGATAAATTCATTAATTAGTTCTGGTAGTGGGTTTTTTATATAATTTTCTCTGGATTCTATATATGGTGGACCTCCTTTAATCTTCCATTTCCCTTAACTAACGCCTTATGTTTTCTGTTTTTGTCTTTCTGTTTTAAAGTTAGGATAATTTTTTTGATCTGTAGTCTGTTTCTCTCAAGCTTTGTCGATTATGCTCTCAAACCCATCAGTGGAGTTTTTAATTTATGTTTTTGTATTTCTCATTTCTATATGTTCTACTTGGTTCCTTTTCAAACACACTAGGTCATTTTTTTCAAATTCCTATTAACTGCAGATTTTAAGTCTTTATTTTTTTGAACATAGATAATTTATAATTTGCTTCCAGTTATTCCAGGACCTGCCTGAAGTCTTTCAGGGTCTGTTTATATAGTTCTGTATTTTTCTTTGGCTGCTGTTTCTTTCTCATCATAACTTTTTTCCTTGTGGCTTGGTTGCCATTGACTTCTCACTTCTTACGTTTCCTGGGACGTAGTTTTAGTGATTCCTGTGACTTGGGTGAAGGAGCCTTTCTAAGTTTTGCATTTGCCTCTCCAGACATTTAGGGGCCCTACCTCTCTGTAACCAGTTCAAATTAAAGTCATGGCTTGAAGTTTTCTGAATGACTTCTGGGTTTTCAATTTGTGCTATAAAGTCTCAGGGGGGTGCTTATCTCTGGATGGAACTACTTAAGGACAGATTGTGTGTGTGTGTGTGTGTGTGTGTGTGTGTTTCCCTTCTTTGCTCTATTAAGACATCTCTATCTTTGGACTGGTTTTTTGTTTCTTTTTTCCTTTTTTTTTTTTGAAGGTAGGGAGTGAAGGGTAGGTAATTTTACTTCTGGCTTACCTTTATCCTGTGGGTTCTTCCTTTGGGAGTCTAGGTTAACATAAGTGGTGGTGTCTAATAGTAACGTGTCAACCTGGGTGGACCCTAGGCTTTGCCTTCTGTCTCTCTTCCTCTATGAGGTCTTCAAAATAGTAGCATAAGTCCCCCAGCATATGTCCTCAAAGCAAAAGTCTTTGGTTGCTTTTCTTGCCTTTCTGGGTTCTTGGAGTTTCTTAGAAATTCATCTGGTAATTCCTCATTATCTTGTCATTCCTTTGATGGTTTAAAGGAGATTTGAAAATTATTTTATCAATTTTTAGTTGATTTTGGCAGGAGGGTTGGTGCAAATGGCCCAGCCCTTTATTACTGGAAAAGGAGGAAAATGAAATTTGGAACATTTTTAAATAGTCTCTATTTCACCATTTCTAAGTATAAAAATAAAAGTATTCCCCTAAATTGGTAAGTTTCACTACATTTACATATGTTTACATAGTGAATTTTTAAAATTCTGCATGGCAAGAAAGAAAAATAAAAAAGAAATCACAAAGAAAGCCAGTAGACATTCAACAAATGGGGAGAAATATTTGAAACTCATATAAAAAGCTCAAAAGAAAGAAAGGACTGATTTTTAAAATATACTTAGAGCTCTACATTATTATTGATTGATGTGCAATAAATCACTTCAGAACTTAATAGCTTAGAACATCAAACAGTTATTATCTCTCAGTTCTTGAGGGTCAGGAATCCGGGAGCAGGTTAACTGGGTGGCTCTGGCTCAGAGTCTCTCATGAGACTGCAGTAGAGCTGTTGGCTGGGGCTACAGTCTCATCTAAAAGCTCAACTAGGGCTACAGGACCCACTTCTAAGGTCATTCTTGTGACTCTTGGCGGGAAACCTCAGTTCATCACTGGCCACTTGCTGGATGCCTCGATTCCTCAATACTGGCCTTCTTCTTCAGCTGCTGGCTGAGATGGCAGCTGGTTTCCTTCAGAGTAAGGAACCCAAAATAGAGAGCCACCAAGAGAGACGTACAGTGACTTTTACAAGCTAATCTTGAACATGACACACCATCACTTCTGCCATATAATATTATTTCACTCAGACCAACCCTGGAACAACATGGGAGGGGACTACACAAAGGTGTGAATACCAGAGGTGGGGGTCACCTGGGCCTGTCTTGGAGGCTACCTGCTACAAGTGCCTACAGTTTAACAAGGAAAAAGAGGCCCTCAAAACAGAAAAATAGAAAGAAGATATAAAAGTCTGTTCATAGAAGTACATATAAATTATACATACTAAAATACATCTTAGACATAAAAAGATGCTCAACTTCACTCAGAATAAGAATAATGTAAATTAAAACTACATTGAGATAGGATTTCTATCCATAATATTGTATAACCCACTGTGTTGTTGAGGATTTGGAGAAACAGGGCTTCATATCTTATCAGTGAGTATAGACATTGGTAAAACCTCTATGAAGAGTCATTTGACAATAACTATTAATAGTTAAAAAAAAAAAAAAACCCACACATTTCCTTTAATCCAACAATTCCACTTCTAGGAGTTTATCCTAAATACATGCACACATGCAAGATGATGTCTGTATGGAGATCTTTATTGCAGCATTAGCTTACAATAACAAAAGATTGGAAACCATCTGAATCTCCATCAATAGGGAACTGATTACGTAAATTATGGTAATATACATATAATAGAATTCTATGAATCACTTAAAAAATAATGAGGTAGCCCTCTTTACATACATACATACATACATTTAGGATTTTCTCCAATGTGAGCTGAAAGATGTGAAACCAAGGTGCAGAACAGCATGTCATCATTTGTGAGAAAAAGATACATGTATGTGCTTGTGCATGAGTATAGTATCTCTAGAAGCATATGCAAGAGATAGGAATTATAGTTGCTTTTGTTGAGGGGAACTGGGTGGTTAGGGAATTAATGGTATGAGAGAGACTTACTTTTTATGCATTCTTCTTATACTTTTTGAATTTTATAATATGTGCATGCATTAACCACTCAAAAATAATGAAAATATTTTTAAAAAGCGTATTATAACAACCTGAAATGATGGTGCCCTAAGCTAAGAGAAGTAAAATTGGCAGGACACGGTAAGTAATTGGAGTGGTGAATGGGAGAAGAAGTGTCCAGAATGATGCTCAGATTCCTGCTATAGGCACACAAGTAGATAAAAGATAGAGAACCTAAGAGTATATCTCTTAGAAGAAAATGTATGTATTTGATAAGATAATTAAGTCTTATAGAGATACCACATTTTAAAAATCTCAAGGCTATTCTTTCTGTATTGTTTCATAAGGTTCTTGCAATTAGAGATTATATTTTAAATTTCCCTGTGTCTCTTACAGTACATAGTATGGTGTCTGACTTGTTATAGATGCCCAGTAGATATTTGTTAGATAAATGTCTGAAAGTAATTTCTGAAAATTTATTTTTATCTTTTCAGAAGGGGTATTAAATATTTGCCCAGATATTTGCAGAGTGTGAGCATCAAACATACTGAAAATAAAATATCTCATCATCTTTTTACCTGAGGGTGAGGGAGCACAGATGGAGAAAAGATGAAGTTCGTGCAGCAAGTTGTTAATCAGAACAATGCATAGGACTTTCAGAACCTAAGATAATTTGTTTTAATATCTCTAAGAAAAGGGAAGGGTTTATTCAGCCACCAGGGGGCTCTCATCATTCCATTTAATTGTATACCTAGAACTGTTCATGAGATAGAAAAAGGCACAGTTGAAGAGCAAAAGAGAATATATATATCCTTTCCTACTCCGTTAACTTTATACTATCATTGTAAGGATATCCTGCCAAATCATCATATTGCAAGATAAGAGAATTGGAATTTTAAAATGTACTTTAAATACTCGATTTCCAAATGTCAGGGAGGGCCTCTTTGTCTTTCGTTAGTTAAAAAGTGAATTTATCTCTAATCCCTATAAATAATGCAGGCACTGCTTAGGCTGCATTCCCATATGTTGGTTCGGTGGAAAGAAGGAGGGAGTTACTACCTGAAGTGGTGATGTTTGCTGAAATTTTAGTGCTTAATGAAGACTTAGAGGATTCTAAAAACTGGGATTGCTGAAGTCTGTGGCATTTACAATTTTTCATTGCCTTTTCCCATTTTTATTCTGTTAGGTTATATGTAATGCTCTCCTATTTGTACCTGAAATCAGGGAATGATTTGGATCCTTTTGTTCATTTTGTGAAATTATGCAGACAATAGGCTAGTGTCCCTCCCATTAAAATCTTTTTACCCCTGTTAGCTCGACTGGCTGCTTTGTGCTCTGTGATTTAACACTAAATCCACCAAGATCACAAGTGTTAACCTGTAAATATATCCCTCATTGGATTAACAGAGTCTTTGAGTTAAGAGAGCAGAGATGAAAATGAAGGTTTATTGAGTACCACCCACTGGCCTGTGTTCTAGGTCCATTATTGTAGTCCATCCCTACAGGAACTCTAGCACAAGTATTGCTCCCCTAATTTGTATAGGAGGAAACCCAGATCTGAAAGGTTGAATGAGTCACCCAAGATAATAAATGCTGTGGACTAACTGAATTTAGCCTGCCTATTGAAGGTCATCTTCTTTCTGACATTGCAGTAGCACCCATAATATGAGCTTATATTTTGGGTTATCTTTATCCTTTGACTACCTAAAGATTCCTTTCCCCAAGCCATTCAGGGGTCTTTGGAACTGTAGCTCATTGGTGGAGCTATAAGACAATATGTTTTATAGCCCCTGAAATGTCTACTTAGAGTGTCGTGTAATGGTGGCTGCAGCAACATCACAAGGCCCCTCCCCATGTGCAGTGGGAGAAGGCAGAGTGCCCCCCAGCCCTCAGTCAACCACAGTGTAGAGGGCAGTGATGAGACCCTTGCCGGTCTTCTGTAGTAACTGCCATGGTTTGGCCATGGCTACTCTCCTTATTCCAGATACTACTGGCCTCTGACTGTGGGATGGTCTGCAGCTAAACATAGGCAGGGTTGAGGAGCCCCCAGAGCAGTGATTGGATATATTGATCATTTGCATTGAACTTGTATGAGAATGGGCTTTGCCCCCAGGAGGAAGGCAAGAGGACATAAGCTTATGGATTTGCCCTGACCCCTTCATACATTCTTACCCAGTTTACCTGGTAAGCAGTGTCATATGAACAGGATGGTAGGGTGAGGTTGGTTGTAAAATCTGTAGCCGTGGAGGGCGGTGGCCTTTAGTACCTCAATCAGGAAGCCACACCCCAAGATCATGGCCTTGTGAGCATCATAAGCACATGTACCAAATACTAATCTGTGCAGTACAGGCCCACCCCCTTGCAGCCCAGCCTCTAAAGCAGAGAATTGTGAAACACCAAGTCCCCTTACAGTCACATGTGGAACAGACTCAGATGTTAATTTTCAAAGCAACACTCATACATTAGACTTTTTTTCTGAAATCTGTTCCACTGAATGGACTCATGAGGGAGGACAGACGGTTGTTTCCTTGACTGGATGATGTGGGATTTTGGGAGACTCTTGAATGAAGAGGAGAGAGAGAGTTTGGCAAAACAGAAGCTGAGGGCTTATTATAGACCTGTGAGTCACAGGGATTGCAGGCAAGTGATCTGGAGAAGGGTGAGTGAGTGAGGGGTGGGCATGGAGCAAGGGCCTGGGTTGGGGTACAGTGCAGACAGGGGGAAGGCAAGGCCAGGGAGGGGGAAAGCGAGGCCAGGGAAAAGGAGAGGTAGAGGAGTGTATTAGCCAGGATTCTTCAGAGAAACAAAACCAGTAGGGTGTGGTGTGTGTGTGTGTGTGCGCGTGTGTGTAGAGAAAGGAGGAGGGAAGGGGAGAGAGAGAGGTTTTAAGGAATTGGCTTACACTGTTGTGGAGGTTGGCAAGCCTCAATCTGCAGAGTGGGCTAGAGGCTGGAGATCCAGGAGAGACAGTGCTGCATTTCAAATCCAAAGGATGTCTGCTGGCAGAATTCCCACAGGAGCCTCCGCTGAGCTCTGGTAGTCCAGGCTCTTTCACCGCTGGGGAGCTGCACTGAGATCTGAAGGTAGATGTGAGAAAGCCCAACCAGAAAGCTCTGGAGAGGACTGCAAACCATTCTCAGAGCCCAGCTCCATGCGCTGCCTCAAAGTCACCTCCGATACTGCATCTGAAGGGAGTAGACCATCAATCATGCCACCAGCTGCCAAGTGCTCGGATGGCAGGGCTCCAGAAGGCAGCTAAGATAGAGGGAGGTGGCTCTCCCAGGTGATGTTTAAAACAACCTAAACTTATACATTCAATCAGACCTCAGCTGCTGTCATTTCCAAGTGATTTTCAAGCCGAATTCCCATATATCAGTGTTTCCAACTTTAGCTACACATTTGAATGACCTAGAAGTGTTTTTGAAATTCCCAGTACCTAATCCATAGCCTAGAACAATTCAGAATCTCTGGAGGAGGGATCTAAGCTCCCCAGGTGACTCCAGGTATGCAGGCAGTACTGAATAGCTCTGCTGTATACACTCTAGCTGCTCTTTGGACTACAGTTAGCCCTTGAATAATACTAGTTGGAACTGCATGGGTCGACTTTTACACAGATTTTTTTTTCAATAGTAACTGCTACAGTACCACATGTTCTGCTGTGGTTTGAATCTGTGCATGTAGAACCATGAATACAGAGGAACCTTGTATATGGAGGGTTGATTGATACAGATTTTGCACTGTGTGGAGGGTTGACATCCCTACCCCTGCATTGTTCAGGGGTCAGCTCTATTTCCTAGATAAAAAGCCTAGTCTGATAATATTGTGTGCTAGGACCCAGGGTTCCTGGCACTTTGAGGGCCTTTCAAAGGTGACTGTGTGAAAGATGAAGTGAAATGGCAGGTGCTGAGTGCAGAAGTGGGCAAGGTGAGAGGTAGTAAGGCAGCAGGTCAAAATCAAAGTGTTGCCTGCTCTTGGTACCTCAACCTACCAACCAGGAAGAAAGGACTGCTTGTCCTTTGATCTCAACCACACAAGCACGACCCCTTGTAACATGCACATAAACACAAGCACACACAAATAGCTTAGAGCTTTCCTGGCTATCATCCTTGGACACCCTCCCCTGAATTTGTGCTTTCAATCTCTCTCATAAGCATCTATGAACCAAGATTCATGTGCACGTGACGTTTTCATTAAACCCACTAGAATGTACAGCAGCGTCTCCCTTTATCATTGTTGATACAGTCACACAAGTAATCCCTGTGTTCCACGCCCAGGGTCTAAGATGGCTCCCAGACAGGCCCAAGAGAGGTTCGTCTGTAAGTTGGAAGGATATTTTGCAAAAGGTCTTTTATTTTCCTTGATGTGAGGTTTACCCAGAAATCCACATTGCTGAGCAGGAAGGCTATGACTGAATTGGTTGCAGGCATCTCTTGGCCTCTTTCTCTTAGTTTGGTGATATGAGGACACTGAAAGTTCACGATGGCAGGAAATCTAGTAGAAGAAAATATAGGCAGTGCCAATGCAATCTATTTTACAGTTACAAGAATTTTATTTAACCCCGTGACTTGAAAAATTGGCAAAGTTGAGTTAATGCATTACATAAAATGTCAACATGAGTGCTTTTAGAATTTAGTTAGAAAATTTTCAAATGGAATAAAACACACCCAGATTGAGAGTTTTCAGAATCGTGTACCAGATTCCTGGCAAAGTAAAAGTCATATAGTATTTGTTTTCCTAACTCTACATCATCTAACTTCATAATTTGAATCTTAATAAAATTAGGTGTTGAGTGAAAACAAATCCCTAAAGTGTAACCAAATATATTGGCTCAGGCCACACTTAAGCCTCAGCGGAAGGTTTTGTAAGCTCTTGTAGTGGAAGCGTTTTTTTCTCTTCTTCCTGTCAGCATCTCAGAGGAGCTGAGTCTAGTAGAGCAGCTGCTAACAGAGTGAGCTGGAAAAACAAGGCTTAGTTCTACATTCCCAAAGGTGCTGCAGGGTAAAAGGAAGCAAGCCCTAAACTCTAATACAAATGGCCAGGGCAATGGCAACCGTGTCCCTGTTCTCAGGCCATGGTGTGCATATGGCCAGGTCCAAACCATAGTAGGCACTTTACAATTACTTGTTCAATGAATGAATGAATCCTACAATACATTGGAGTGCAGTGTTGTTCAACTTATTGGTTGGAATCTTATTGTTGGATTAAGAAATCAATTTAATTATCATGATATCTTTCAAATAATAGAATAGCAAATAACAGGATAGAAAATAAAATGGTCTATCACACGTATTAACAGTGTGTGTGCATATGTTGTGTGTGTATTTCTACTGAGCTATGATGTAAAATATATTTCTGAAAGCATCAGTCAGGAAATATTAAAAGCCACTGAATGAGTAGAAACTATTGATGCTTTTGGGTTGGATAGATCTGGGTTTGAATTTTGATGCTATCATGAGAGAGTGAGGCTGTTACTTAAATCTGTCTGGGCGTCAAATGTGTATTTAAAATTAACTTTATATTATGCACTGTTCTTTGTGTGTGGGATACAGTGATGAATAAGATAGACTCCTTGCCCTCAAGAAAGAACACAGTGTGTTCTTAATAAGTTTCAGTCTCTAGTTAACACTTCAGGGTCTTTGGGACTGGTTGATGAGATGTTTGGGTAAGAAGGAATTTTGGGGAAGTTCCACCCTGCCTGAAGTTTCTTCAGGAGCCAATGGAATCCATTTTTCTCTTTGCTGTCTCCTCTCTTCTTAAGAGTGGTGACAACCCAACACTAACTTCTCTCCCCAGCCATAAAGCAAGTCTGAATTCCTCTAGTGCCAGCCAGTCAAGACTGAAATCATAAAATGTGGTATGTCACAGCTGTGCCTCCTCTTTCCACTCCTTCAAAGGCATACAGAATTTTGCTGACCCATCAATGGCCAGGATCACTGTCTACTCTATTTGGGGGTACTCTAACCATAGATTAGTTCTCTCAGGGAGGGGTGAGAGTCAAACACACATACCCAGTTCGCTTTTTGGCAGCACATATGGTAAAACATTGTGAACTAGGCAAAGTTTGTCCTCTGAGTCTGTAGCTGATCCTTTCTGTACCATTCTTTTTCTCACAATATCCCTATTTTTAGTCTACCAAGCATGCCTCCTCTCATGTTAAAACTTGCTTTTAAATCATCAAATATCCTTCATTGATGATTGAACATGAATGAGTACAAGACCATAGGTCACCTCTTTCATAAGTATTTACATGTTAAATTTGTCTCTCCATGTAAAATGAAAGGCTTTTTTATTCCTAGTGAAGAATTTTATATTTTGGTACATTGGCAAGATATTTTGGGTGGCAGTAGAGGCCCTTTCTTCTACTCATATACCATGGAAGTGGCTGAAGCCTTGGTTATGATGAAATGAGAGTCATACTAGACCAGACCTCAGTGACAGCAGATATCATCTGTAAGGAAGGGGTAAGCAGGCACCTAAAGGAAAATAAATTCAGATCTAAACAAGATTTGGTTTTGGTGCCCCTCCCCGCCCCCACTCTGTTTTAAAGATCAGTCTCCCTAACTTGGACCCCAGTACCCCATGGGTTCTCCTTGGGGTAATCGAGGTCATTCCTATAGTCCTATCTGGAGTGTCACCTGCATGCAGTCTTTTTCAGGCCATCCCTCATCTCCTTTTTTTCTTTATCAAAAATTATTTGTCCTGTGTCTCATTGTACCAATAAGCTTTCTACTGCCAGATCACGTGAAACTATAATTTGATTGTCATTGTTAATAGTAGTCTGGGATTTAAAATGGAGATAGTATCGTAAATGATAATGAGTCTCATGTTGGGAATCTCAGCTTCTGGGAAAGGAGGAAGCTATTTGGAGATGACGCCTATAAGAGTAAGAATTTATAAGTAATCCTCAAGTCAATCTGTATGTACTTTCAGTACTTTCCAATGGTACTTAGGCTTTACTTGGATACAGACAACTAGACGTGGACCCTGCTCTCAAGGAGTTTGCAGTCAAGCAAGGTGGAATGGGAAATCTTGGATGCCAAGCACTTGCGTTTATCACTTTAAGTAACCTTATTTAATCATAGTAGGTATTATCTTATGACTTTAAGGAACCAAGACTCAGGAAAATAAACTGTTCTCCCCACGTTCTATATAAATATAGTGAGTGGTGGAGTCAGGATTTAAATTCAGATCTGGTCTAGTTCAGAAGCTTATGTTCTTTTCAGCATTCCATTCTGTTGTGGAAATAAAAGCCAAGGAGGAGAGGTGAAGAAGAAAGTGATAGAATGCTGTTTGGGGCTGATGTGGCCTGCTATGGGAGTTTACAGAAGGGAAGAGCCCAATGACCTGGAAGTAAGAGAAAACTTTTTAGGAGAACTGGGAAGTGGCACTCAAGTTGGGTCTGAAGCCATGGAAGACAACTTATTTGATAGTAGCTGGAAGAAGAGAGGTCTTTCCAGGTAGGATGACCAGTAAAGGAAGGGCTTGGGAGTAGGAATAAAAATGTTATAGAGGCCAAAAGAGGGGAGACCTGATCAAGGGAATGAAGTTATTCCTTGTGGGCCACCCTCTCTTTCACCTCATTTTAATTCAGCTGAGAGAGAGGGAGCCAATGCAGGAGAGGTTTCCCTCTAAGGAACAGGAGCTCAGGAAACACGGCCTTTCCCTCAGTCTTACCTGGAGCCACTGCCTCTGAGGAGCATATTCAGGGTCCCCAAGGTGAGGGGTCTTTCTCAGAAGTCCCTGGTGATGCAAGTGGCAAGCTTCCGGGGAGCAAGGGCAAGGAAGCCAGGTGGTTCTTCCTTCTGTTTTTGGAATCCAGGCCAGTTTCAATTTACATAACACAGTTTAATCCACAGAAACAGGAGCCGGGAGGCAGGTTCTTTCTCTTTTTTTTTTCTCTTCAAGACACAGAAACCTTTATTTTCTTTCTACACCACAAACCGGTGCCGTTAAATAATATTGGATAATTGCACCTGTCGTACTCCCCATATTGTGCTGAGGAAAAATAATTGCTGGTTTTCTGCTTTGCAGTTTAGCTGTGACTCCATCATTTGACTCGGAGCATGTCATTTTCTCCCATTTTAGACTGTGTACAGTCAAACTGCGTGAAAGGACTCAGATAGCGGCCCTGAGTGTGTGAGTGGGCGCAGTCCTCATTCAGCAATGATTTCTAATTTATACAGCATTGAAAATCCACAGCTATAAATAAACAGTTCTTACTGGCTCTGCTGCCTACTCAAATGTTTTATTTAAAAAAAAATAAAAGGAATCACCGACTGCATGAGAAAGGATAACAGTGTCTATATTTGGATTCTGGTTTCTGACACTTTGTGCCCTCAGAGGGGGGATGCCCAGATTAAGGATAGGTTCAGTGCTTACCCAGATGGCCTTCTGGGAGGCCCAGCCTCCCCATACTTTCCTCATCCCCCTTGTGCCCCCCACATGCCGGCGCAACATGTTTGGGGATTACAGTATATGAAACTGACTTCCTGTTATGACAAGTATTGCAAGTGAGTAGGTGCAGAGGAGCTGAAAATAGCTTAAGAATGTATGCCCCATTTGCAGGGAGTATGGGGCTGTGTATTATTTAGGGAAAAAAGGTAAGTCTTCTCTTCAAATTCAAAATTGGCGTCACATGTGAGATAGCAAGTCTGGAACATAAGCACAGGTATAGACCAGTCCATGAGGCAGTGGTGGTGTTCCTGCCCCTGTCTGTATGGCTGAGAGTTTCCACAAAGTTAAGGTCCCCTACTCCCTTTTTTTGTCTAGCCTTGAAGATATACATACATTTTTGCTTTTTTAAATAAAGGCTTTCGGATGCTCAGTTCCTTCCAGGTCTTTAATAAAGAGGAATGAAGATGGTCTCGGGAATCAACCATCTGTGTGACCTTGAATCAGTCATTTCCCTTCCTCTGAACCCAGTGGTGTGCTGGAGTGAGCTTGTACAGACTCTTGAGGATCCAGTGGTTGTATGTCTCTCTTCCTAACTCTGCAGACAGTGATATGTTGGTATTGTGAAAAAGACCATGTTGGAGTGTTTATACCATGGCAATGGGCAAACACTATAAATCAGGGCCTTAAATTTTTCTTTTTTCCAGAGAGTTGGATTTTAAACGTTAATAGCACACCAGTATCAGAAACTGTTTGCCCATGTGAAAAATTAGGACATATACATTTTTTACTTACAACACTTCTGTGAGGATAAAATAAAGTCATGGAGGTCAGAATGACTGTAAATTACATGACACAGTACAAATATTATTGTTGGTTTTTTCATCATTTGGTTTGTATTGTTGTTTTCTAACCACATAGTCTTAGATAGGCAGCTATTACCATCTCCTTTTTAATGAATGTTTAGTCAGTGTTCATTACAAGTGTTTTGTTGCTTCTCCTTTCTTAAGCTACAGCAACACCAAGGAAGCAGTGTGTGCTTATGTGTGTGTGTATTCAGCGGGAAATGGTTCTGAGGTATTTCTGGTGTTGGAATAGATATTGCACGGTGGCCAGTCATGCAGCAATCAAGGTTTAATTTGGTCCTAGGGACAGTGAAGCCACAAATAGAAATCTGCAGGCTCATCCCAGCCAAGAGCTTACTATATCTCTGAGAAGTGTGCAACCGAGTCATCTTTGGGGTGTGGAAAATTTGGGTGATCCCCTGCGGGCTTCACATTTGGGGAATTTCCACTGTGACAGCTGCTTCTGGGCTCCTGCTGAGACCAGGTGCTTGGAGCAGTCAAGAAGCAGCAGGTGTGGGAATAGAGGTGGCATTCCAACTCAATCCAAAAAGACCTGAGGTTCATATTTATATAATCATAGAAAAGGAGTAGAGGATTGAGCAGGTTTCTTGGTGACTGTCTTAGTCTTCCCTGAGACTGCCTTCCCTTTTGGGATATTCTGCTTTCTTTCCAAGGACTGACCTTTGTGTCCGTTTTAACCAGATTTCTCCTGTGTAATGTTAGGTTGGGAAGCCCAAGTACATTTTACTCCAGTGCCCACACCCCAGCCCACATGGGACTGTTGACGTATCAGTGGACCTGAACATTTTTACCTACCACTAGTCATTTGTGCTTTTTACACAATGTGTCTGTAAATGAAAATCTAGAAGAATCTTCTAGGAAAATCAAAGCAGGGTTTATGAATGTACTTGTTATTATCACCTGACAATCAGCTTTGTTAAACCATAGACTAACTCAGCACAGTGCTTTGTGCCAAAGCAGTCTCAGCAGTCCTCATAATCATATTAGTTCCCATCCAGATCACTCCCCAAGTAAAATGTGCAACATTTATTTGATGAAGTAATCTATATTAAAGTGGAAGAGACTTTGACAGCGTCACTATGTTCATTGTTTACTTTCCGCAAATGCTTGCTCACAAGAAGAACAGATTTCCCAATATTTTCTGGGATTTATTTTTTCACTGCCCCAGCTAATTTGCTGTTATACTAGGTAGACAGACAACTTTAGTAGCATCCATCTTCCTACATTTCCGTCTAGACTGAGGAAAAAATATATATGAGAAATCCATGAAAAATAACTAACTTATGAAAGTGTTTGATTTTAGGAAAATTGGGATTTTTTCAAAAATGGTACAGGACTGGGAGTTAGAAGATCTGGGAGACAAAAGCTGTTGTCTTGGTTCTGACACTAACTCTTTGGCCTCATGCAGGTAACTTCTCATCAAGGTCCTCAGCACTCTCCTCTGTAAAGTGAAGAATTTAGATGATCCTAAGTTCCTTTTTCTCTCTAAACTTTCTCTAACACCACATTTTGTGAGTTTCTTTGGCCAGAATTTGACCTCAGACCATCCTCCACAGAGGTCAGACAAACGTAACAAATTCTGAGACAGCAGGAGTTGTTTTGGGCACGTCCAGTAAAAGCTTCAAAGAACCAAGAGTCCTCAAATTAAGCTACCTTTATAACCTTCTTATTAAATTTAAAATATCATTCCCTGTCCTTTATACCTTCCTATGTTGCTTCTACCCCCTCCCACCAGAAAAAAAAGAAAAGATGAAAAAAACTGTTGTGTTTTCTTCGTCCTCAGTTCTTGGAAAATGGCTTCTAATCACTTCCTCTTATTCCTCAGCTGCATCATGTCACCTGCACAAACAAGAACAGAGAGACCTCAGCCTTCCCTAATGGGTATTCTTGTGTGGGCAGACATTCACCCTGACTTAGAACAGTGGAAAGATGAGGACACTTTTCCCAAGGCAAGAAAATGTACTTTAAAGAGTTCTGAAAAACCACCAGCACTGCCACAAGGGCAAGAAGGAACACCTCTGCTGCCCCACTTGGTGCTTGGCTCACAGCTGGCCAGCTGACCAGCTGACCAACAGTGCTGTTTGCATCTGAGTATCTTATGTGAGCCACTGATGGCTGTTGCTTTTGGCCAGTGTGTTTGTTTGCAAGCTGAACACAGTCCATCAACAAACTCTGAGACTCTGCAGATGGAATTAAGGAAAGCAGATCAAATTAGAAAGTAGGAGAGTGGAAGAGTGCGTATTCACCTAATTAGGAACCATTCTGTGACCTCTCACCAAACCAGCTCATCAGCCTGGCTAGAAAAGTTATATACTGGCATATTGATTAGTTTTTAATAAGCTTATTAGAGGGGTTTATTCTACTGAAATCATAGCATTAAATTTCTAGAATGACTTCCATTTAGCCAACAATTGGTATCTCCATATTTAATGATCATAAATCTTTGCATAAGCTTTAAAACTTCTAAAACTTCATTAAAACTCTATCCTTCCTGTCTATTGCCGAAGCATAGTCAATCCTACTTTGAAACTATTTCAGCTCTGCCTCATCTCATCCATTCTGGACGCTAGAGCCCTGTAGTCTTGGCTTGGTATTACCACAGCAGTCTCATGCTCCCAGTTCCATGCTTTACCCTTCGGACCCTGCCTGCTCCATCAGTTATATCCTTGATAGTAAACTTTAAATATCTTCTAATTTTATTTTGCTGGGCTCCCCTTCTCAGATGGTGCTGATGATCTCAAATCCTACTGTGACCCCTTCATCACATGAACTTCGACAGTCAGCTCCTAACTACACAGCCCTCATGGCCACCCTTGTATTCATGTCTCTCAAAATTTCTAAGCACAGTCCTTTCCTTTCTTCTTCTACTCCTCATCAATCCATACTACGTCCAGTCACTTCACTGAAGCCTTGCTGATTCATCCAGCTTTACGTGCTTCATGTTCTTTTCATGTATGCTTCTACTTATTTTTTTAAATTTTTGATGTGAATTCTCTTTTCCCCAGTTAGGTCTTCTCTACATTAGGTCTCTGAGTACAAGTGCAGTATCTTCTCTTTTCTGAAGTATACACTTAGGGCCTTTAATGAATCAGTTTTCAGATAACACAGTCATTTCCTTCTGTTCAAGAAGCTTGGTCAGTACAAACTTCTCATATTTGCTCCCCTTGTAGTCATTCTGAGGCCACCTAAAACTTTGTTTATCCATGTTGTTATCAGCCCCACCAGCACTTCAGGTCTAACTGTAATCCAGACCTCAATTATCCAACCCCAGGTGCCAAGGATTGGAGATTCCTTTTTCCAGTTAAGAAATAACAGAACACAATGGCTTAGAGAGAACAGCAGAAGCAGGAGCAGAAGTGGTGGTGGGAAGTTCCTCTGGGAGAGGAGAGCAGGTAGCTCCTTCCACTGGATTGTAGTCTCCCATGTCCAGCACCGCGCAGCTAGATGGAGCACTAAGACATTCCCACATGCCCACCAATTTGCTGGAGAACACCGTCCCCAAATGGGTTGTGTGTGGAGCTCCAACAGTCATTTAATTCTGTTAAGATGTATATGGTGTGAATACTACAGAAATCATATTTTTCTTTTGTTTCTAGCAGGTGGGGATAGGTCCTTAGTCCTGAATTCTCATGGGGCTGAACAGTCTCTAGGCTTCTTTGAGTCTTCAGAATTTATCTCAGACCATGTTTCCATAGTGTATGGTTGGAGATAAGGGAAGTGTTGACTTAATAATTGGATATATTATCTTACCTGAACAAAATCCACAAAATGGATTTCAAACTCTGATTGGGAAATAGTGTTGCTTGTTATCATCACTCTTTTCCTCATTGAAGGGAGTCTTTCCAGGTGAAATCCCTTCTAGTTGGTGGTTAGGGAGTTAGGTCCACCCTGATTCCTTCTGTATATTTTAGTTTTTGTTTTATTGAAGTCTACTTGATTTACAGTGTTATGTTAGCTTCAAGTATACAAAATAGTGATTCAGTATTTCTATAGATTATACTCCACTTAAAATTATGAAATATTGGTTATATTCTCTGTGCTATGTATCTTTGTGTCTTATTTTATACCTAATAGTCTGTACCCCTTAATCCCCTTCCCTATCTTAGCCCCTCCTTCCACCCCTTTCCCCACTGGTAACTACTAATTTGTTTTCTGTATCTATGAGTCTTTTCCTGTTTTGTTATTTTTTGTTTGTTTGTTTGTTTGTTTTTTAGAGTTCACATATAAGTGAAAAGATACAGTATTTGTCTTTCTTTCTTTGGCTTACTTTACTAGGCATAATACCCTCCAGGTCTGTCCCTTGTTGTTGTAAATGGGAAATTTTAATTCTCTTTTATAACTAAGTAATATTGCAGTGTGTGTGTGTATCACATCTTTTTTATCCATTCATCTGCTGGTGGAAACTTAGGTTGCTTCCATATCTTCGCTGTTTTAAATAATGCTACTATAAATATTGGGATTCATATATCTTTTCAAATTAGTGTTTTAATTTTCTTCAGATATATACCCAGGAGTGAAATTGCTGGTAGTTCAATTTTTAATTTTGGGGGGAATCAATTTACATTCCCACCAATGTGAACTAGGGTTTCCTTCTCTCCACATCCTCATCAACATTTATTATTTGTTGTCTTTTTTGATGATAGCTGTTCTAATAGGTGTGAGGTGATATCTCAGTATAGTTTTGATTTGAATTTCCCTGATGATTAGTGAGTGATATTGAGCATTTTTTCATGTGCTTGTTGGCCACCTGTAATTCTTCTTTGACAAAATGTCTTTTCAGGTCTTCTGTCCATTTTTAAATTGAGTTGTTTGTTTTCTTGATACTGATTTCTATGAACTCTTAATATGTTTTGGATATTAACCCCTTATCAGATATAATATTTGCAAATATATTCTATTCAGTAGGTTGTCTTTTCAATTTTTTTAAATTGAAGCATAATTGATTTATAATGTTGTGTTTGTCTTTTCATGTTGTTAATGGTTTCCTTCACTGTGCCAAAGCTTTTAAGTTTAATTTGATGTAGTCTCATTTGTTTATTTTTACTTTTGTTTCCCTTGCCTGAGGAGACAGATCCAGAAAAATATTGCTAAGATTTATGTCAAAGAATGTACTGCATATGTTTTCTTCTAGGAGTTTTATGGTTTCTGGTCTTATATTTAAGTCTTTAATCCCTCTTGAGTTTATTTTTCTGTATGGTGTGAGAAAATACTCTAATTTCATTCTTTTACATCTAGCTGTCCAGTTTCCCCAGGACTACTTATTGAATAGACTGTCTTTTCCCCATTGCATATTTTTTCCTCCTTTGTCATAGATGAATTGACTCTATGTGCATGGGTTTTTTTCTAGGCTCTATTCTGCTCCATTGAACTATGTGTCTGTTTTTGTGTCAGTATGATGTAGCTTTGGGATCCCTATAATGTGAATGTTAGTACTATCAGTATTGTCCCAGAGGTTCCTTAGACTGTTCTAATTTTTTAAAATTTGTTTTCCTTTTTGTTGTTTGGATTGGGTGATTTCCATTATTCTATTTTCCAGATTGCTTATGCATTGTTCTGTATCACCTAATCTGCTGGTAATTCCCTTTAGTGTATTTTTCATTTCATTTATTGTATTCTTCAGCTCTGACTGGTTCTTTTCTGTATTTTCAAGTTCTTTGTTGAAATTCTATGTTTATCTATTCTTTTCCCCAGTTCACATAGCATTCATTACTATTGCTTTGAACTCTTTATCAGGTAAATTATTTGTCTCTTTCATCAGAAACTTATGCTTCTGTCTTCCCATTTTGTTTAACTTTCTCTGTCTGTATGAAATCAGATGAAACAGTTGCCTATCCTGGTCTTGATGTCATGTCCTTGTGTGGGAGCATCCCTGTGCAGTCTATGTGAGTCCAGTGGCTTTGGTGGGACAGCTGGATTTGAAGTGAGCATGGCCTGGGGCTTCTCCTATACTCAGTGGCTCTATTGGGAATGGAGTCAGGGCAGAGGGCTGGAGCAGGAGCTCCGAGAGAGCTGGGTTTCTCCTAGATATGATGGCAGTCTCCATCTTGGTTTAGGACATGGCTGGGGCTTGAGGGCTTCAGGCTGCACTTCTGTGCTGGTTTTACTTTTTCCCCAGTGTGCACCTTTGGTTAGAGGTTGGGTTGGGACCATGCCTCTGATCTGGCCTCATGCCCTCCATAGTGTGCACAGGGATGTACACTCCAGCGGCGGTACTCTCCCTCCAGACTGTGGGCAGAGATTCGTGAGCTGGTAATGGTTGCCTCCTTCCTAGTCAGAGGCAGGGCTGGAGTCCAAGCCCCCTCCATTCTCTCCTAGTGTGCACACCCTTGTTGGCAACAGCAGCCTCTGCCTTAAAGGAGAGCAGCGCTGGAGCAAGAGGGGCTGGAGCAGGAGCCTGGTATAGGCTGAGGGGCATGGCACACTGGGGCGGTCCCTAGGCAGTTTTCAGTCTATGTTGTGATTGGAAGTAAGCAAATCTGTGCATGTGCTCTTCAAGAGCAGAGTCTCAGTTTCTTATAGCCCTCAGTAAGCCCCACTGGTTTCCAGACAAGCTAAGGGGGCTTATCTTCCCAGTGTCTGACCTCAGGGCTGAGGTGCCTAATACATGGCTCGAACCCCTTGCTCCCTAGGGAGGATCCCTGATAATCCCCCTCCTTTTTTGTTTCTCCCACTAGGGGTGTGGGTCCTGACTAGATCCCTTCTCCTCCCCTCCTATCCAACTCCATGTGGATCTTTCTTACAGTCTTGGTTGTAGAATAGCTATTTTGCTGGTCCCCAGGTCGATTTCAGCAAGAGTCACTCTGTAATTAGTTGTAGTATTGATGTGTTCATGAAGAGAGATGAACCCAGTGTCATCCCATCTTGACTTCCTCCTACACTGATTTATCGTAGTCCTTTCTTTATCCTCTGTTAGTACCAAAGATATTTTAAGCCAAACGTTTAATGTTCCTCTTGTGCAGGATCCAAACATTTTCTGCTGGCATAGTAAGGGAAACTATTCTTTTAATCAACATCAGCATATGTAATTATATACCTTATTATTTCAATAGTTGGAACACAGGATAAGTGAAAAAATATTATTCAAAAAGATTTACACCTATGTTTCTACAGTCACAAAAGCTACTGCTCAGCTTTGAACTGAAAATTTGAAGACCATCTGCCTAATTTTAGAGTCTTGGCTTGGAAAAGGGTAAGAAGGCAGATTTTGGGGGGATATAAGGTGTTAGAAGAATGAGATTTAAGCATTGATGAGCACAAGTCACAGTGCAGAAGTAGGAGTAGTTGATGGCTGGCTGGAGAAACCCTGGTGGGACAAGAGGCTGAGGAAGAGGGAGAGGTAATAATCCTGAGTGGACTCTCGTTGAGTTTAGGAAGATGAAGTTAGGACAGGAAAGGCAAAAGGGAGATATTTTTTTGTTCTTGACTAAATGCTGCCCAGTGGGACCATGCTTTGTAAATACATGTGGAATCAATTCATGGTAATATTCTTTTGTTACGAACTGATCAGGGACAACATGCAATAAACAGACCTTATAACAAATTTTTTCATGGATAAAACCAAGGTGGTAGACTAGATGGCCTCTAAGCAGCTTTCAACAATAAAATCTCCTTTAAAAAATTTGGTCTTGAAATAGTATTAAAGGAAGGTTTTGATGTAATTCTGCCCAAGGCACCATCACAAGGTCACTTGGCCAGATTGGGATTTTTCAGCTTATAAACTATCCTTAGGAGGAAAAGTATCTATTGTCTTGGGCCCTGACAAAGGATAGCTTGACCCCTGGCATGTATCCCTCGTGTGAATGTAAGGAGAGGATTCAAGGACTACAGGTAAGCTGACTGCCTCTCTGGCTACACCTGCATATAAGAGGCTCTCCAGTTTGGCATGGAGGCTTAGCCGCTTTCAGTGCCTGATGTATCTTTTGGGTTTATATCTTGTGGGTTGGGTTTTTCTTGCTGATGGCCTTGTGTCCTGGTGTCAGCATCCTTGTGTCTTATCATGAACAAAAAAGAAAGTTAAGTACTTAAGTGGCAGAGAAGGGGGCCTATGTTGAGATCCCTTGACAGCCCCTTTCTCCCTATTAGGGTGGAAATAATCTGTCTGGAGTATCCCTGTATGCTTAGACATGGTGGGTCAAGTTTGCAGTGATCTGCCAGAGACTGCTTCTCCCTGTTGGCTTCCATCATTGTTTGAAATCAATGTCCCACCTAACTCTACATGAAAAGTAGAAATTAACTCTTTCCTAGTGGGTATCTGGTCCCAATAACTGAGTGCTTGTCCAGCCCTCCATCCCATGACACATAAAAGGTAGCAAAGGTCAGAGAATAAGATGATGAGAAGTCAAGCAGGATGGCCGTCTGGAACTTCTTGAGAGCTTTTTGAGCCAAACACTTTCTTGTAGGGCAGCAGGACCTTCCTGCAGGCCTGACAACATTTGTCTCCCCAGTGTAGAGGGCCAGCTCTCTGCATCTATGTACTCCTGGAGAATGTCACACACTTTTCCAAGTTTATATTTGATTCTTCGTATCACTCCCTATTCCCTTCTCACTGTCCTCTTCATTTTCACCCACTGCTGTGACATACGAGGAGGTAGAAGGCAGACATTCAGCAACTGTCACCATCATAACCAACACCCTTCTCAGCCCAGCAGGTGGCTTGGGAGAACACCACGTTGGACAAGGATGCTTAGACATAATTATCTAAACTGGGAGGAGTCTGGAAGCATCAGCCTCTCTAGGGCACATGTGGGAAGAGCAAAATCCTAAGCTGCCCTCCATATCTACTGAATGAGAATCTACATTTTAATGTGATCCTCATTTTAACAAGATTTGCAGACACATACAAGTTTGAGAAGCACTATTCTTCTACAGTGAGTGGTTCTTGACCCTGACTGCGAATTAAAATAACTGGGAAGCCTTTAAAAAATACCCATGCTGAGTGCCCATCTCCATAGACAGATTTAACTGGTCTTGTGTGGACCTGGGAATAAGTATTCTTAGAACTCCCCCAGTGATTCTGTGATGTGCAGTCAGGGTCCAGTATTACTACTAGAGAGGTACCCATATATTAGATGGGTCTTGACTAACACTTCTTGACCATTTGGTATTTGGCTGGTGACTCCCAGCTGGGCCACACTGTGTACCAGGATTTCAGAAGCAGAGATTCCAATTAATTCTAGCTTCAAATACCCTGACCTCCTATTTTACTCTGTTAGTTCTTCAGGAACTGCATCATCTCTGTCAATTTGCATTCAGTTAGGTAGTTGTTACTTTTAATCACCTTCAGCTGGGAAAGCTGGTAATTTATCCATAAAGTTGAAGGGGAGGATTGGAATATCCACATAGAAAAGGAAACTACTGATTTTTGCTAGAGGAGAATGAAATTAGTATTGACTAACCCTATGTGCTAGGCCCTGTTCTTCACATTTGACAAATCCCATCATTTATGGTCCTCCAGAATCCTAGGGGGAGAGAACCAATATTGTCTCCATGATGTGTAAGAGAAAACTGGAACACAAAGACATCGAGTGCCTTGCCCAGGGTCACAGGTATATAAATAGTAAGCCCAAGGGTGGAATCCAGGCAAATCAGGCACAGAACTTTTCTCTTTAACCACTGCCTCCCACTGCATCACCAAAGCACTCCTTTGAATTTCTGCACTCATCCAAGGAAGCTCAGGCTGTGGGAAAAGGTGAGAAGATAGAGTTAGCCCTGCATTTGGACAGAGTAGGTGGCAACTTACGTGTTTCCAAAGATTTGTAGATCCAGAACAGACGATTTGGAGAGGGATCAGAGATAGAGGGAGCACACAGTTTCTTGTCTAAGCCTGGATAGTGTTACACTCTATGTACACTGGCACAGCAGGCATTGACAGGGACTGTCCTAGGCAAGCTAAGATATGTGTTTGCCCTTCTTAGAGATCATCCTTTCACTGAGGAGTTGAAGTGTACTGACACAGGATACATAGTTGGTTCATGGCCAGGTGAGGGACATACCCTAGTTTTTTAAAATTCTGATTCCAATGCTCTTCCCCCTGTTTCATCTCTCTCATCTCTTTTTCAACAACTTTCAAACCATTATACCATGGTATCACCCTCCTATGCTCCTTAAACTCCCTGTCCAGTCCTTTAATCTCCAGCTATTAGAGTCACTCCTTGACCAGTCTCCAGAACACTTTTGCACAAAATTCCATTTAATACCTAGAGAGAAGAGGCCTTGATTGTCTTCTGTTTGCATTGATTAATCCATTGGGTAAGACAATGGAAATGGGAATTTAAAGATCTACCCCTTAAGAAACTCAGGGTTTAGTGTAAAACCAAATTTCTAGGCAGACTAGGGAAGTCTTCCTGGAAGAGGTGAGTTGAAATGAGTGTATGGTGTGAGACAGCCAGAGACTGGGGAAAGTGAGACAGAGCCCATAGAGGGGAGCCACAGCATCAATGTGTAGGGAAAACAAGCAGTTAGGTGTTGCTGGGGCACTCGTTTAGAAGAAGGAGAGCAAGAGTCAAGACAGGGACTGAGTCACAGAGACCCTTATGTGCCATTTCAAAGGCTTAGATTTTCATCTGTAATTTGAGGAAAGCCTTACAGTATTTTCCCAGAAAAGGACATGAGAAAATGTGTGCACATGTATAGTTCTGTTTAGTTTTAGGCAATTGAAGTGTTTACTACCATTGGAATTTTAAGTGATCTAATTTCTCTTTTAATTTTGTATTCAACTATTTATAATTAAGATCTTCAAAATTTAACACATTTATGATCCTATTCTGATGCTGTGTAGGACTTTTTACCTATTCTATCTTAAGGAGTTAAAAATCAAGAGACAGGAGAGAGACACATAGCCACTTATAGTAGTATCTGTCACTCACATGAACATTCACATGCGCATGATGCAAAGGAAGGTCCACATGTTGATGCCAGCCTGTTTGCTCTTTGGGACTTAATTGGAGTGGAAAATTGGATATAGTACTTAAACAATGAGGCATATTAAACAGAGCTTCATGTTGAAAATAGTGATCTCATTTGTGGATTTTTGAATGATAGCCATTCTGACTGGTGAGAGGTGATACTTCATTGTAGTTTTGATTTACAAATGACAAATGCTGGAGAGGCTGTTGAGAAAAGGGAACCCTCCTACACTGCTGGTGAGAATGCAGTTTGGTGCAGCCACTGTGGAAAACAGTATGGAGATTCCTCAAAAGACTAGGAATAGACTTACCATATGACCCAGGAATCCCATTCCTGGGCCTATATCCAGAAGGAACCCTACTTCAAAATGACACCTGCACTCCAATGTTCATGGCAGCACTATTTACAATAGCCAAGACTTGGAAACAGCCTAAATGTCCATCAGCAGATGACTGGATAAAGAAGATGTGGTCTATTTATACAATGGAATACTATTCAGCCATAAAAACAGACAACATAACGCCATTTGCAGCAACATGGGTGCTCCTGGAGAATGTCTTTCTAAGTGAAGTAAGCCAGAAAGAGAAAGAAAAATACCGTATGAGATCGCTCATATGCGAAGTCTAAAAAAAAAAACCATAAATACATAACAGAAACAGACTCACAGACATAGGATACAAACTTGTGGTTGCCAAGGGGGCAGAGGGTGGGAAGGGATAGACTGGGATTTCAAAATGTAGAATAGATAAACAAGATTATACTGTATAGCACAGGGAAATGTATACAAGATCTTATGGTAGCTCACAGAGAAAAAAATGTGACAATAAATATATATATATATATATATATATATATATGTTCATGTATAACTGAAAAATTGTACTCTACACTGGAATTTGACACAACATTGTAAAATGATTATAAATCAATAAAAAGTATTAAAAATAGTGATCTCAATATATTAATATAGTGAAAATTTTGTTTTTTAATTCAGTAGATGTTTGAAAGTCATTGTAGAATATCAATTTAAACATTAATAATTATCAAACTCAATACAATTGATTTAAAAAGTTATTGTTCTCTAAGCTCTGAGTAATCCCATTTTTCTCAGCACATTTTCTGCCAAGTTTCAAATGGATTAGTTTCTTGCTTCCTTTTTAAAAAATATAGATTTGGGGAAAGCATCAAAAATCTACCCAGAACTTCACAGAGCCAAAACTAGTTGGAATTAGATGTCAACACATCTGAAATGTCAACACATTTTTTTTCTGGATAATTTCCTGTGATTTGGAATCTTGATTTTTTTTTGAGTAATTTTTAGTATTCCATTTTTGAAGTGTTTGCTTTCAAGGAGGATATTGCCTTTGAGACTTTCTTAACCAGTTAAATTCTCTAAGAGTAGAAAATATGTGAAAAAGCCAAGTTGCATGCTTATTTCTCCAGGATCTCAGTCTCCTCTCAGAAATATACACTCTTGAACTGAACCTTCTGAAACTGTCTCTCTTTTTCTTTTTTTTCATACACAGGCTTATGTTTTCACACCAGTTCATAGATTGGGCGGAAGATACCACTTCTATTTTGATAGAACAGAATGGCATGTGGGCGTGTGATGTGGGGGACTGTATGTGACTCTTGCCTTCCTTAGGTACAAAAACAGAGAGGGGTTCCTGCATGTCTCCTAGGTAGGTAAAAAAAATCATGGATATTTTGAAACCTGACTTTCTGGTGGTTACTTTTCCAACAAAAAATATTCTGGGAGTAGGATTAGTGGGGGAAGCAGAGAGGAGAGTAAAATCTTGCATTTTAAAGTCAACTAAGTTAAGATTTTTCTTATGAAGAAGCAACGTGGTTCTGCCCACCTATAATTAGAAAGCTTAGCTTACTGACATATTCCTATTGCCTGAAACCCCAAGTGAGAATTCCAATCTCAAGTAAGGGTGTGCTTTTACCTAGTAAACAGTTTACTGAAAGTTGAGAAGCAGCCTAATGGGAGACGAGTGGGAACTCATCAGGGAAGGCACTGCTGGGGTTGGAAGAGCTGAGAGGGTCATCTGAACACATTTCTTTCAGAGGAAATTTTGACATTTAACAGCTTGTGTCCCTCACTTAAGGGAGGGAGACCCTGAGTCCATTTTTTCATGCTGGGAATGGTGACACCTTGCTCTCAGGGTCCTAAGCTCTCTAAACAAGATGATTTTTAGCCTTAAAGTTAAACAAAGTGTTGTTGGTGAAATGGAGAAGATAATTTGATGGGGTCCTTTGAGAAAGTACGAACTTCCCCTAGACTTTTCCTTTACCTACTTTGGACAAAGGCATCAAACATCACTGTTTTCTGCTTTGGACTAGATTCTCCTGTGTCCAGGAGGAGTAGAGAGAGCATAACTAAGAAGCGTTTCTGTAGGTAAAAGAGAAGTGAACTGACCCCATTTCCAGTGGTTGAGCTTCTCTCCAAATAGGTAGATGCCGACAATAAAGATGTAGCTGAGAGAGAAGAAGGCTGCTAGACCCATCAGACTGAGTTTGGCAAACACAGGATATACCCACGTGCCCGTCTCAGAGTAGATCCATAGAACCCTGCAGAAAATGACAAGTCACAGTGATTAGGACAGTAGGGGAAAAAGCCATAGTCTCCTCAAGATCAGCGGAGTTCTGAAGCCCAGGCAGATGAAAAACAGACACAGCATACATTTGTTTCATGCACTGGGCTTGACTATTTTTACCTAATCCATTAAAATTCAATGGTGGTGAAAGAATATGGGAGAACATTGAACATATCATTAGCCAAACAGAATGTAAGAACATGAATTATTCTTTCCCTGAGAGTTATGACCTGCTGAGACATTGAACCTGCTAAGATGGTGCCATTTGCTCACTGTCAGCCAGACAAGTGGGGTTTGCTTTTCTGTACCTAAGAGTTAAGTGTAGCTTTCCATTAGCTCTCCATGCCTGTTGGGGTAGGAGGGGCAGAGAGTGAATATTATTACTCTGATATAATAGGCCTGGTGTTTAATTATTGGCCCAGATTTTAGCTCACGCATATAGCCATGGATAGAGTGTTAATTAGAAATGGATAGATCTACAGAAGGCTCACATCTTGCTCATGTGAGGATAGATTGTAAGTCATTTCTGTAAGCCAAGAGAAGGAAAAGCAATGCTAGGAGAGGAGCCATGATGTCTAAATGAAGCCTTAAAATGTAGTTTTCTGGAAACAAACTGCACCAGAAGATGCCAGAGTCTGAAATAACTTTTAAAATTAAATATGGGGAAGATGATGTATCAGCTACAGTTTATTATTGCTAAAGAGTACAGAATGTGGAACTTGTCTTCTGTGATTCAAATTCTAGTTCTGCTACCTACTAGCTATGTTACCTTCACCAATGTGTTCAACTTTTCTATCCCCCTACTGTGGTGTATACTGTGGAATGCAAAGAGCATACACCTTACAAGTCTATTGTAAACATTAAGGGACTTAATTTAACACACGTAAATTACATAGAACAGTGCCTGGCACATTGTAATCACTTAATAAGCGTTTTAAAAACTTCTCTGAGGAATGATACAATGGGAGTTGTGTCAGCAGAGGCTGTTCATCTCTTGTAACAATTAGGATAGCCTAGAAACAACATTCATATTTGAATACCCTATGTTGTCAAAGGAGTTCAGATGGAAGAACGAAATTCTGTGCTTAATTAAACTTTCAGAACCCAAGTGAGATCTTGGTTGTTTCAAATACTTTAAGTCTGTCAAATGCTTTATTGGAAGATAGAAGGGCTAATATCAAGGCTAGGACTAGGGGGAAGCAACGAAGGCACCTACAGCATAAAATTTAAGAGACCATTTCTGTACATCAAATGACACAATCAACAGAATAAAAAGGCAGTTTACAGAATGGGAAAAATATTTGCAAATCATACATCTGATAAGGGATTATTATCCAGAATATATAAACAAATCCTGGAACTCAACAACAAAAAAATAAACAATCCACTTAAAAATGGACAAAGGACTTGAATAGACAGTTCTCTAAAGAAGATATACAAATGGCCAATAAACACATGAAAAGATACTCAATGTCACTAATCATTAGGGAAATGCAAATCAAAACAACGAGATACCACTTCACAACCATTAGAATATCTTCTATAAAAAAAAGATCCAGAAAATATCAAGTGTTGAAGAGGATGTGGAGAAATTGGAACCCTTGTGCACTGTTGGTGGAAATGTAAAGTGGTGTAACTGCAATTCCATTTCTGGGTACATACTCAAAAGAATTGAAAGCAAAGACTCAAAGAGATATTTGTATACCAATGTTCATAGTAGCATCATTCACAATAGTTAAAACATGGAAGCATCTAAGGATGAACAGATAAATAAAATGTGATACAGGTATATACACACAGTGGAATATTATGCACTTGAAAGGAAGGAAATCCTGACACATGCTACAACATGAATGAACCTTGAGGACATGTTGGATGAAATAAGCGTCACAGAAGAACAAATATTGTTTGATTCCACTTATATGAAATACTTAGAATCATCAAATTCATAGAGATGGAAAGTAGCATGATGGTTGCCAGGGGCTAGGGAAAAGGGGGAAATAGGGAGTTTTTATATTTAAGGGGTACAGAATTTCAATTTGGGAAGAAAAACATTCTGGAGGTGCATAGTGGTGATGGCTGCACAACAACATGAATGTCCTTAAAGCCACTAAACTGTATACTTAAAAATAGTAAATTTTATGTTATGTGTATTTTCCCATAGTAAAAAAATTTAAGGAGGCATCAGTCTTAGGGTTGTGCATATGTAGGATTGGCCCTTGGTATCCTGGCCCTGCTGGTATCACTCTGCTGCCCCAAATTTGTCTAGATGCTACTCATATATTCGAAATTATACTAGATTGAAAACAAGTAATAATTATTATCATTGTTACTAATACTGGAATTCTAAAAGTTGTGTATCCCGTGGACGCATTTTAGAAGGCTATCCACAAGACTTGTTTCCTGCATTGCTGCTTCTCATGACAGGATGGGGAAAGTATAAGGGACAGAACGTGAATATCAAGTAACTAGGGCCAGGAGTTTGGGGTCAGTGAGAAGATCTAAATACACTCCAAATTGGTTGCATTAATTAGTTCACTTTGTTTACTTTATAGACTTGAAATTAGGGCTTCCTAGTTTCCATGCACATTTATGTAAGATAGTCTACAAATAAGGACATTCCCCTGGAGGCCTGGAAAGTTTCTGTTTATTTACTTCATTTTGTTTCCTCCATAAGGTTTGTAAAGGGAAGTTCCTGAGGTAGGTCTGAAGTCTATACTTTCACAGATAAAGTGCAAGGAAAGTTATAGATATGTTAACTGACAGTGGGAAAAGTAATGTAAGCACAGAGTGTCAGGCAAGATTGCAGTCATTTAATGAAGGGCAGTCAGTAGAGAGGCCTGAGTGAGGAGATAGTCATGCTCAGGTTCTGTCACCTCTGGATAGCTTGCCTGAATATATGCTAAAAGGGGAGAGATGGAGAGGAGGAAAAGGGGAAGCAGGTGGTAAGGAGGGAAGGAGAGAAGGAAGAAGGATTGGGAGGAAGGAAGAAAGGGAGTGAGGGAGGGAAAGGCACTCAGCACTTCTGCAACTGAATTATCACTGTCCTTCGTCTCAGTCAATGTCAGCTCTTCCCTAGCTCCCATATAGGAACCCATGAAATCATATTTAAATATTTCTGGCTGTGCACTCATTTCATGATCTCAATCCAGGCTTCTCCAACTCGCCTAGGTTTCTGTAATAGTCTACTCACTGGGCTTTCTTGCTCCTGTCAACCGTGTTTCTACACAGCAGGCCAGTAGGTCACCAGTCCTCCAGTGTTCTTTCTAAAAAACAAAATCTGTTCATGGTGCTCCCCTGCTCCCGGTGGATCCCCACTGTTTTAGAAAGATACTCAAACTCCTTTACCTGGCCTATCAGGCCACCTGCCCTGCCCACCTGAACACCTGTCCACCCTCAGATCTGTAGTCCAGCCATTTTGGACCCCTTTCTATTTCTTGAATGGGCCAAGCTCTGCAGCTTCTGGGCTGTCACCCATGCTATCATGTCTACTTGGAACACCTCTGACCTTTTTGCTTCCTGGGACATACTGCTTGTTCTGTCCCTGGCTGAATTTTACTTATGCTTTGAATTTCAGCTTGAAAGTTAATTTCTCTAGAAAAGGTACCTTCCCCCACCCCCATTCAGTTAGGTTCTTATGCCATGTGCTTCCCTTACCATGAATTTACCCTTGTTGCATATTTGACTGTCTTTCTCCATAACCTGGAAGCTCTGCTAGGTCAAGGATTTTACGTATCATGTGCATCCATTTCCCAAATGCTGGAAACATGGCAAGTTCTTTATATTTTTAAATGAATGGCTGTTTGGTGGCTCTAGCAGCACCTAAGTTTCCTTTTAACTGCTGTTCACTGTGGCTACAATATAAATAGGTCTCAGCTGCCTGACCCACCAAGAACTCCACAGCCTCTGAAAACTGGCAAGTGTCACCAGTAGCCTTCCAAGTTTTAGTTAACCGGATGCTCGCTTTATTAATACTTTGAAGAGGCCAGTGATTCTGACCTTCAGTTCAGCAGTTAATATTACATGTGGAGCTGTCTGCAAGTATGCATCTATGTGAGTCAGGCTGGGCAGGCACCAATTGGTAGCCAAAAATTAATCTTTTCTAATCTCCTCATCCTAAATTTTGTAGCATCGAATGATTATCATGAAATTTGTATTTGCTATGTCTCATCAGTAGGGAAATAGTGGAAGTCTGTGGGTTAAAGATTAGTAGGTAACTAGGGGTTTTGTCAGCTTTAGGCATGTAATTCTTAGTGCTAATCCTTGTCATATCTCTCTAGTCCAGCAAAATAAGCAGAATAAAAGGACCCTCTGGTTCCATGTTTTCATGCTGACTTCATGAATAACCCTGTGAGTTACGTTTGATGCCAGAGGGCAAGCACTACCTGCGTTTACATTTTGCAAATGAATTCAACAAGTTAGCAGAAGACTTCTGACACTGAAAGTAACCGAGTGAATCCTTAGTGTGGGTCTTGAGCCTGGTGCTGCTTTTGAAACTCCCACTCCAGTTCACCTGCCTTCCAGGATTTTCTCTTTCTCCCTGCAAACTGCTCCTAATCAAGTGCAAATAATAGATTTAAAAACATCTAGCTTTAGAAGCTACAAAAATTAAATCTGACTTTTTGATATTAAGTTGTGAATTTCTACCATTGTCTTAAAAAATGAATTCCTAGCATGATTTACTTTCAAATTAATTTTATGTGAAACAAAAAATAAGTATAAATTAATAAATTAATTTTTAAAAGGAGTGAAAAGAAACTGTGAAGCTAGAGTGTTAGTTTACCTGGATGTTGGAAATATTAGCAATATTGAGAGTTGTTGGAATGGCAGCCTCTTCATGTGTTTAAAACTGTTGCCCACTCTCCCTGGAATGCTCCATTCTGGCTGGTAGCTTCCTCCTCTCTCAGGAACCATAGGGTTCTTGCACATTCCTGGTTTTCTACCATCTGATTATTCTTTGCTAGTTTGCTGCCTCCTTACTCCCTCCATCCCTTAGATGAGGGCATTTCCCCAGCATTTGCTTCCTGTTTCTCTTCCCTCTGTCCTCTCTTCAACAATGTCATCTTATCACTAGGTTCATCCCCTGGATCTCCACAGCTCCACCTCCCTTGAGACTGCCAGGTCTGCATTTACAAATGGAAGTTTCTCTAGGCAAGTGGTTCTCAACCTTGGCTAAAAATTAAATAGCCCTGGAGGCTTTAAAAATTCTGATGCTCAGGATGTATCTTGAACCCATTATTCAGGATCATTTGGAATGGGACCAGGTATGGGATTTTAAACTGACTTTTTTAGTTATACCCCAAACCATTTCTTTCCTAACTTCTCTAGATCTGTTAATGGAATCACCATCTTCCCAGTCCACCAGCTGAAAATTCTTAGAATTATCCTTGATTTTTCCTTTTTGTTTGCTCACTGCATGCCAGTTAATCCACAAAACCTATCCTGTTGTATCAACAGTGTGTCTCAGTGTCTCAGGTATGTCCCTCATTCCTAATTGTACAGCTGAATCTTTCTTCAGGTTGTTCTTATTTCTCGTTTCTGTAACAGGCATTTTGGGTGAGCAGGGGCTGAGGTTTGGACAAGAAGGTAACCATTTATACTCCTAACTCTCCACATCCACCCCTCTTCAGTTTGCATGCTGGCTGGCCTGGACCCTACATGTCGATAAGAAGGGGAGTTGCATGGTGTCTTCATATTTATTTTCATGTATTATTTGTACGAGGGCTGAGCAGGAAAATCGGGCTGGGATTCTGATCCCCACTAAGATTCTAGGTTATAAAACCATGGTGCTTCTAGATGGTTCCAGATGAAGGTCATATTTCAGGAAAGGGTAACAGTGGCTCTGGAAGGGAATTCACATAGTGCACTAGTGGGGAGTAGGAGAGGATCGTTGATGCTGGGTTTAATAGGCGGCTAATCCTGGAACTTAGCTTAGTCTAACCCCCTGGCAGTTTTTAATGTCTTCTAGGGGTAAGATGTCTCTTTGTGTAAGTGTGTATGTGTAAATGGGTGCATGAATTTAGAGGGTAATTATACCTGGGGGAGTCCAGACAACTTTGCTGTGGGACCTCACCTGAGTGAGTATAGTATAGAAGAAAGGAATCACCTCTCTCACCCCATAGGAACTGCCGTTGAGAAGTGATTTTACAAATAACTCCCTCCAGGCTGGGTTATAGCTGCATATCTATGGGACACTTGCACTTGGCATGCAACACCTTATACACTATCAGTGACACGAACAGCATCAGCAGATTTCTTGTCTACCAAGAGCAAGGGGGTGGTACACTACAAGCCAGCTGGGGCTGTTGTAGTGGCCAGTAGCACTGTTCTGCTTCGACCAACACTGGGGACTAATGGGCAGTGGCAGCGCTGAGGACAGCATGCTAACTTTAAAGCAGAGCCAGGTCGAGGTGTTGGTCCAGGAGGAGGGGTATGGTGGCTTTACAGTCTGTGTGGCAGAGCAATGCTCAGGACAGTGTACAACATGGGTGTGTGTGAACACTCACTGGATTATTAAAACTCTTTAGAGATGGAGGTCTTGGAGAACTGGGCCAGGCAGAAGGGTGTTCCAAGCACCCAGACATGGGCTGACACTGAAACAGTGAAACAACTATGGATGAAGAATAAAACATTGTGACTGAATTAGATGGCTTAAGAATATTCTGGCTAACCTTTATTTGTATATTGCTTTATTCTCTTTTGCTTCCCAAATCTTGCCACTTCAGTCCATTTTAAGCAGTATTGTTAAGATACAAGATAGCCTTTTAAAATCATAACTCTCTGGCTGTGTTACTAATAATTCTCACTCCTACCTCCATGCCAAACAAACAACAGCAACAACTGAATCTCATTGTTGATACTGTGTTTGGCCTCCTCCAGCCTGCCATCCACAAGCCTCTGTGAGCCGGCAATTCCAGGGTTATTTCCCGTTAGTCTCTTTCACTAGTAGGTCTGTCTAAAGCAGATTGCTGGCTATTGCTCTGACGTGACCTGTGCCCTCTTGGCTTTGAGACTGTGCTATGTTGTTCACTTTCTCTCATTTTTTTGCTGCTCACATCCAGCCCAGGATCTTCAGGGCCCAGATCCAAAGACACCTTTCATGAAGTACTTCCTGCACTGTGTGGCCAAACATAACTGCTTCCTCCTCATCTTCCTGTTGGCTTCTTGTATTTGTTACGACATTTTATCACTTCCTGTCTTGTATTCTTGTAATTTGTATGTGTGGCTCATCTCCACTTGTTAAGTACAAGCCCCCTACAGGCTGAGACTTGGCCTTATATAACTGCTTTTCCCAGCAGGACCAGCCCTGTGTTAGGGGAAATATTTGTTCAATAAAAGAATGAATAAGAACCAGCACTAGGAACATTTCTATTTTTCTGCTCCTCAGTACTGCTTCAGAGAGAGCTAGGTGATGTGTTCTGGGCTGAGAGAGAAGGGAGGAGTGAGTGAACTACCATATTTATAGATGACTAATGCTTTCCAAAGGAAATGAAAGATCTACAGTTATTACTACTTTGCAAAGCTTTATTTTCCCACTTAGGGGCCAGCCCTACAATTTTGCAATCTGAAAAATAACAAAAAGCAAGTGCCATATATGAGGCAGTCCCCATGTTCTCCGTGGCTATTTTTAGGTCATTATAACGTGGTTTTGGCAGTGAAAAGCTTCTCCAGCAAAGGGTTATTGCCATTTTTCTGACTCATGTTTGTTTCTCACGCTCTCTCTGGTCTGGGACCGTATTCTTTACCTCATTCCTGCTATGCTGTTTCCCTATTTGAGTGTCCAAACTGGCACGCCTAACAGCTGACCCATAGCCACTTCCCTAAAATATCTCCATGGATATCCACAGTTTGTGGAACTTGCTGTTGGCCATCTGTGTCCGTGAAGGCCCATGGGCCCCAGAGTGTTGCATAAGGGTGGAGACAGTCAGCAGAAGGAGTCTGAGCTCTCCTGATGATGAAACAGACAGAGACAGGGAAGTTTCAGTCAATGGGCGGCATAAAATGCCCACATACAGGTTTATTTGTTTCATTCTAACAAAAATGGGGCCTAATAGTCAAAATGCTGGTATACTATTTCATTAATGATAAGAAGGTCCAAATCGTGAACCACTTTAGCTCCCTGCCAGGGTCCACCCAGTCACATTCCTACTGGTGCTAGGTCTCCATCCCTTCCCTTCATTTGCTCCATTACATCACTTTTTAACATCCACCCTAAGCACAGAGCTGGGAGCAATAACATCATGAAAGCTTTTAGACTGTAGAGATATTGGTAGCTTTCTTCACACTCACCCCTCTACACAAGCAGGGAGCTGAACAAATATCTGGCCATCTGAATGCACTGGAAACAGAACTGAATTTGGTGATAGAAGTCCTTGGTTTAGGTCTCTGTTTTTATTTTCCCCAGCCACATGCCCTTGGACATGTCATTTAACCCGTTGAGGCTTCGGGTTCTCAATGCTGGTTGATCTCTAAGTTTCCTTCCACCGTCCACCCTCTCTGATTGTGTTTGCAGATTGATGGACATTGTCATCTTTGGGCTAATGTCAACTTTTCTGAGTTACTATATATGCCACCAACTGGCCTTCCTGTCTTGTTCATCTCTAATTTCCACACTTCATCCAGAATCATCTTTTTAATAATCTTTCTTACAGAAGCCAAATCATTTCACTTCTCTGCCTAAAACTTAGCCCTCAGTTTAAAAGTCCAAACTCACTGATGTGAATTCTTGATCTAGATTTTCCCTGTCCTTCAGTTCAGGCATGCCCTTAGCTCCTCTAGCCTTTAGCAGATGCTGTTCCCTCTGCATAAAGGTCTTTTCCATGTTTCTTTCAGCTTATTCTTACTTGTTCTTTGGGTGTCAGCTTAGACACCACTTCCTTTAAGAAGGCAATCCTCCAACATCCCACAGTACCCTGTGCTTATCCCTATTACAGTCTCATCACCCCATCTTCCCTCTGTTACTGTACTTTCCTCCCTCCCAGACAGACCCTAACAGCAGCCCAGTGGCTTGTATCCTCAGTACAAGTGCCTGGCACTGTGAATAACTGAATGGACATATGATGTGTCCCTCCTGAGCTTCGTGTTGGCCCTCCTCTCTCTAACCCCTCTGGTTCCCTGCACTGTCAGAACAGATGCCTATGTGCCAGCGAGCCAAGTCATCTTGACCACTGCTTCTCATCTTTATGGCCACCACAATTTCAGCCAAATACCAGCAGTGTTAGATACTCTTTTATTTACCTTCTTGGTTTCTGAGGAGAAAAAGAGCAAAAAAGGTTAGCAATGAGGATTGATGATCAACCTCCAAGTCCTTAGGTAGAAAAAAATTAATAGGCCAAAAGTGCTATCTTATATATGAACTCCAAAATTTATACTTAGAAAGAGTAAATCAAAGTCCACCTAAGAACAGAGTATGGAAATTCGTGTGCGTAATCAACCAACTACCACACTGCTTCTCCTCAACAAATACAATGGAAAGAAGTATCTTTATGTATACACTCTTACCCCACCCCAGGTCCTAGATATTCTGTCTTTAGGGATTTATTCCTTCGGGTTAAGTCAGACTTGGAATATACATGGCACATATCCCACCAATCTCCATTCACATGCTATTGGCAGATATTGCTAAACGATAGCACAGCTCTTTTGGTAGGGCCTCAGAATCCTTCTCAACACAGTGCTCCAGTCCTTAACTACCAGTAGGTCCCCAGCTTATACTTTATTCTCTAAAAGTGTCCTTTGTTAAGATGCAGAAGCCCCAGGCTAGAGAACAGTGTAGATCACTGGAGCCTTGGGGTAGATTTACTGAGCAAGTGCTTTTTTCGAGACAGGAGAAACAAGACAGACTTTGGGTACTCAGGGAAAGAGAGGTGCAGAAGGGTAGGAGGAACATACCTCACAGAAGGGAAGGAAAGGCTAGGGGAGGAACCGTCACTTGAGTTCTGATCACAGAGGTTACTGGCTCTATGACAAAGGCTAGTGAAGCCCATGAAGCAGGCCCTGCTAGAACCTAGGTCCTTTGCAATGTGCTATCTGGCTTCTGTCTCTGGCAGAGCACTGCCCTGAGTTAAACTTCCCCCCACATAGGGATTGGGGGCTTACCCGGATTGTCAGACCTGAAAAGCTTATGTGAGTCTAGGCTAGAGAAGGAACATCATGACTAGTTTCCAGTCGGCAGGTGTTATGCTTGGCATGCTCCTCTCAGTAGAGCAAGAGCATGGCCGTGGGTGAGAAGGCCATAGAATGGAAAAGGGGTTTTCCAGTCACTGGGTGGAAGGCCACACACTCTCCCTTGATTACAGACATTGGGCAGCATTTCTGAGAATTAGTGTCGCCAGGTGGCTGAATGATGAAATCTAGGCCAGCTACTTAAATTATCTCTCACGCCTCCAGCTAGGCTGTTCTGCAGGCCCCTGGACAATTGCTCAAATGCCCTCTGGGTGCTCTAGTGCCAGATGTTGATTCAAATAGGCCCATAATGATACAGGCAACAGGAATGGACCAAACCTCACATGCTCAACCTGTCAAATGTCTTTTTAGATGGAATATATTTAGATGCCTAGATCATTCAGCCATTAAGATGTTTTAATTACAAATGGAACCAAAGATTAATGTTTTCCTGGGGAAAGTAACACGTGTAGCTTTACAATGATTAATTTTTCATGAGAGGGAGAGGGGAACTCGTGACTTTCTGTGTGTGTATATGCACGCACACCTGCGTATTCTTGTACATGTGATGTTTCCATGAGTATCAAAAGCAAACAATAAGACACCTTCTTTCCTGAAAATTTAAAGATGGTAAAATCCCTGTTAACTCAAGACAAAGGCACTCCTACAGAATAGTATGCTTCTTCTGGAATAGTCCTCAGAGTCTAGAATGACAAGTCTAAGTTGATATTCTCTCTGCACTTCTTACCTGCTGACATAAGCAACGATAGCAGCAGTCAACAAGGTGAGTCCTTTCTTCTTCAGTGGATAGCAGTGGGGCCTGAGGATGACCTCGACCAGTGAGAAGGGCAATATGAATGTGTGCTGCAAGGAAAAAGATGACAAGTCATAGTATCGGTTATGATACAGTGCCGCTGACTCTTCCCCCTCCAGTCCACCTTCTTAAGCAGATACCAGAGCAACTTTCCAAAACTTGGCTCGGATCATACTCCTTAGATGCCCAAGGACCTACCACCTACAATACTGGCCCCAACTCCTCTGTCTGACTACCCAGGTTCTTTGTAATGTGCTGTCACCCTCTCTGGTCCTACTTATTGCCCGCTGCTCCCCTCTCCTAACACACATGCACCACTCTGACACGGCCACACTCACACGCACTCACGCACATGCACACTCTCCTTCGTAGAACATGGCTGTTTCCTTCATTCTTTGCACTCAGCATGCTTGCTCTCATCCTCACACTTTTGCTCACGCCTTAACTCTCTGTGTGGAATGTGTCTTCTCCCCCGTATTTATATCGTTCATGTTCTTCGCAGCCAGTGCAGTCTTCCATGATGCTGTCTCTGAATTTTCTCCTCTTGCTGCTTTCTCTCACTCAGTTCTGCTGCATTTATACCTTGTGCTGTGTAGTCTAACACTTGTGGTGTGTATTCGTAAACTCTGCAAGGGAGGGGCTGAGAACATACATAGCCTATCTCTGCATCCTTCATTGCATGTGACACTGCCTAACTGTCCTGTTGACAGGTGGTGGGTGCTGTGGGAGAACCTCCCTCTGAAACCTCTGTGTCCTCCCCACTCCTTCCCTGCCTCATCCCCTGCTTCATAACCATTTCTTTTCTCACATCTTTCAAACCCTTGACACTGGAGTTTTAAAAATGACATAATCAAGAAACTAAGTCTTTAGGAATAGCGGTGTTTTTGGATGCAAAGGCTGCTGAGTTCCATTCTTCTCCTGGTGATGGGAACTGGTCTGAGAAAGGTGACTTGAATCTATGTGCAATGTCCTTTCACTTATTAAACACATTTTTTAAGTCCCCTCTGCCATACTCTGACTTACTGGTAACAACTCATAGTGTTAATATTTTACCCTCTCTACATTTATAGCTATCATTCCTCTTTCATTCCTGCTCCCCAGTTTGCTCAGCTCTTGGCAGGCTCTTGCATCCATAGCCTCCACCTGCAAGCTCCTTCCCATCCTTTTTCCTGAGCCCCGAGGCAGCTGTGTCAGCACTTAAGTTACAATAGGCTGGGACTTCGGAATGTCACAGTGTTCGTGTCGACATGCTCCGATGCCAAGCTGTGCTGCTGGAACCCTGGGCACTGGCTCTGGGCATCCTTTGCTGCCATTCATACCAGTTTTATACTCAGAGGCATCCCCAGGAGCCAGTAGCTTCCTACATGAGCTAGCGAAGGTGCAGTCAGGAGATCAGCACCTTTCAATGACAAGAAATGTGACAAGTTTTTTTTTTAAACATTTTTTGTTGATTTATAATTATTTTACAATGTTGTGTCAAATTCCAGTGTAGAGCACAATTTTTCAGTTATACATGAATATGTATATATTTATTGTCACATTTTTTTTCTCTGTGAGCTACCATAAGATCTTGTATATATTTCTCTGTGCTATACAGTATAATCTTGTTTATCTATTCTACATTTTGAAATCCCATCTGTCCCTCCCACCCCCTGCCCCCTTGACAACTACAAGTTTGTATTCTATGTCTATGAGTCTGTTTCTGTTTTGTATTTATGGCTTATTTTTTTTTAGACTCCACATATGAGTGATCTCATATGGTATTTTTCTTTCTCTTTCTGGCTTACTTCACTTAGAATGACATTCTCCAGGAGCACCCATGTTGCTGCAAATGGCGTTATGTTGTCTGTTTTTATGGCTGAATAGTATTCCATTGTATAAATAGACCACATCTTCTTTATCCAGTCATCTGCTGATGGACATTTAGGCTGTTTCCAAGTCTTGGCTATTGTAAATAGTGCTGCCATGAACATTGGAGTGCAGGTATCATTTTGAAGTAGGGTTCCTTCTGGATATAGGCCCAGGAATGGGATTCCTGGGTCATATGGTAAGTCTATTCCTAGTCTTTTGAGGAATCTCCATACTGTTTTCCATGGTGGCTGCACCAAACTGCATTCCCACCAGCAGTGTAGGAGGGTTCCCTTTTCTCCACAGCCTCTCCAGCGTTTGTCATTTGTGGATTTTTGAATGATGGCCATTCTGACTGGTGTGAGGTAAATGAAACTGACGAAGGCTTGATCTCCAGAATATATAAGCAGCTCATATGACTTAATAAGTAAAAAACAAACAACCCAATCCAAAAATGGGCCAAAGACCTAAACAAGCAATTCTCCAAGGAAGAAATACAAATGATCAATAGGCACATAAAAATATGTTCAATATCACTAATTATCAGAGAAATGCAAATCGAAATGTGACAAGTTTTGATGGAGCAGGGATGGGATGAGAAGGAACAAGCCTTAAATATAGGACATTACTGGGTAGGGGGAGCCTCCTAGGGCCCTGTCACACCTGCAGTTGGGTGGCACAGAGCAATTAGGCCTCTTAAAGGCCCTGGGCACCCACATTTTGATAGAAAAGCCTAGAGAAACAGCATTGCAGACAAACCACAGCTTTTATAGACTTTGTCCAAGGTTGGCTCTAAACATACTTACTGGTTGGCCATACATATGTAAAGACTTCCAGGCCCACTGTGACACCCTGCATATTTCTTTGGTCTAATTTTAGGCTACAGTTTCTATGTGTCTCCTTCCAGGAAAAAAGCATGGTGTTTAGGGACACACATTTTCGAATCTGACCTTAAACTAGTTACTGAATCTGTCTTGAACTTCAGCTCCCTCAGTTGTAAAATGGGACAACAGATAGTACACATGTCATAGAAGTACCGCTCTGAGGACTAAGATAAGTGTGTGTAAAGGGCTTAGTCCTTAGCTCAGGAGAGCTTCCAGTGAGCATTAGCTATGACTGTCACCATTAGCCTTGTGATTGTCATCCCTTGTCTCATTGGTGGCCTGGAGTGAAGTGGGGTGAGGCAAGGTTGTGGGATGTCCACAGCGTCAGGTGCCCAGATGCACTCTGGCCTGTGGCCTGCAGGCAGATGGAGTGTGATAGCAAGGCCATTCCCATGGCTGCCCCACGGCTCCCTCCCCAGCCCACAGCTAGTGCCTACGCTCCTAACCATTGCCACCTCGGAGCCCTAGCAATATTCTGGGATTAATATTGTTCTTTTCACCCAGAGGTCACTTCAAGAGGCCACAGCTGTCTGCCCAGTATAGCTGCCTGCCTCTCAGTCCGCCTTCACTCGGCCACAGCCAGGAGGATCCAACTTGTACTAGGAACCATTAGCAGTCCCATTATACTGGCCATTGATCTAACAAATTTTATTATCCCTGCTCACAGTCAGCAACTTCTGTTCTTTACATTAATGACCATTTGGAACAGAATTCTTGTGGAATAGTGTAGTGTGTTTGCATTAGGAGCGGATGAGTTCACAGTGATTAATGCTTTTACAACAAATAACTCAGGAATGCATGACTGGTTACCTCTTCTAGGAGCCTGCCCTTTGCAAGTGACATTCAATTGGATTTCCAAATGAATTCTCCCTGATGGCTTCTGAGAAGTTTACTTCAGTGATGTCATTAGTGATGGGCCATATACTGTGGCTTAATACCAGCTAAAAGACCTTTAAAAGAATCACTTCTTCTTTTTTTTTTTTTTTTGATCAGGGCTTGGGGTGGGAATGAGAAAAGGAGGAAGGCTACATTCTGTGAGCTTTCTAAACATGGAGCTACTGTGAAGAGTCAGGTGGGACTCAGTAAACCTCCTGGTATTTCACCTTATGTTGATATAAATTGTATAACCTTTGTCAGGCAGCACGTATTTTTTTAAAAAGAAAAAAAATTTAGTAAGAAAAATCAAATATGCTTTCTGCTTCCAAAAAACTCTAATAATTAGGCTGGGATTGACACAAATTAGAATGCTGCCAAAAATTACTGAAAACAGTGACTCACTCTGTATTTCAATTAACAGTTTCTCAGTTTCCCTTATAAACAGTGAAGCTGACAAAAATTAATTATCTCAAAGAGGGTAAAATATTTCTTTCCAAAGTAAACAAAACATCATAGGCTGAAACAATAGTATGTGTAAATAGAGGGGATGGAAGGAAACTATCTTTCCTTGTCAATTAAGCCATCACTTTGTTTGATTTTTCTTTAAATACCTCATTCCAAAGCACTGGTTAAAAGGACAGTGTTGTTCTTTTCCCATCCTTTTTACAAATTACTCCTTTTCCTCTTGTCCTCAGTGTGATGCCTACTTTCATCTGAATGTCTAGGAGACAGAACTATAAACATGAAAGATTGATTTAAGTATTAGTATAATCATTGCACTTTAGATTCCTTGGTTGCAAAATAGCCTTGTAAATAAGTGTTAAAATTTACCAGCCCATAGAGAATTCCTACAAGGTTACATGAGTGGCGACATGGAAAGTAATGAGCACTTATTTTTACTTGTCTCATACCAGTAGATAAGTAGTTTCTATAAACAGCTTCCCTGTGTCTGAAGCTAAACTTATGATGGGATGCATTTGCCCGACTTGAGAAAGAGGCAAGCTTCAATCACTGAGATAACCCAAGGAGCCAGTAGTTCTTCATCCTTGTCATACAGGCTCCAAAGACTGACTCCAGAAGGCAAGGATGGTCACACTTCTCTCTCTAAGATTCTTGGGGGTCCAAGAGCAGCTAATTTTCTCCAGTGAAAGAAATTTAGAGGCTACTTTTTAAAAATCAGATGATAACATTTAAAAATAATCTCCCTGCCTCTTTCCTCTGTTTCATTTCCTTATTGCACTACCTCTTGTGTTGAGTTGCCCAAGATAAATAGGCCAGCTTCTACCTTTTGACTGGTCATTAAGAGGCTTTCTCCTTCATATACTGTTTCTACTAATGAGCTTATAGAACACTGTCCACTTCAAAGTTGCTTGTCTTCTCCTCCCTTCCTCTGTTCAAGCAACACTTGGATCCGAGAATTAATTCCTTAACATTGGTTCTTCCCAAACAGGTTCTTTTCCCCAAGTCTCTAAGATAATGTCTTTGGTTTGTTTATGGTGCTAATCGATAGATATTTTAAAATGAAGTTTTAGTATACCAGCAAGTTTTCTTGCTGTCTTAATGTCTGGGTACATTAAGGAGTATACTTTTGCTTACTATATATTAAATATATCATTTAAAATTTTTATTTAAAAAATGAAAGCCTTCACAAAATCTCCTTAGGGCAAACACATGGTCAAAACATCAATTAAAACTTAAACATAAATACAACAACAGACATTAAATGGAGGCAAAACAAACCTTAACAGAATGCCACTACACTCAGGCTTGTTATTACACTGCTGGATCATATTCCTTGAGCTTGAAAACTACACACAGTAAAACCACGCAGTAATCATTGTTTTGTAAATCCTAGTAGGGCGATCTCTGGTTTTGATAATACTCATTTGCCAGCTAAAAAATTTTACCTCACTCCTCACCAACTTCCCTCACTGCACTTTCTGCCTCTAACTCCTGCAGTTTGGTTCAGTGGTGATCGTCTTTCTGGGAATATTTTATATCCAAAAGCAGGCACCATCTGTATTCTCTGTGGCCTCTGTGTTATTCAAGGTGCAATTCTGCTTTAAGTCAATCTAATATATGGTAATCTGGCTATGTAGACATACACTATATTGCTTACATTTCTAGGGGACTGATTTTTTTTCACTCTTCCACCTGCACCACCTGCAGGAATCTTTTTTCATCTCAAATACTAGAGTTTGGAAGATAATTGGATTTGTAAAAATTCCCTTTTCTACTTTCTAGGAACTCAAGTGCACAGAGAAGACACTACTATAATTAAAGAGTCAATGTTCAAATGCCTGGGGATGAGGGATTGGGAAGATAAACCACCACAGGAAAGAGCCAAAGTCTTCTCTTTGATCTCCGTAGTCTACTTAGGTGGGCTGACACAGCCCGGTTAGGTACAAATTCAGAGAACAGAAGTTAAAAACCAATAGTCTTATTTACTGTGGGAAAGTAGTAATGATTGCAATTTACTCTGATATGCACCAGAAGTAAGATGAATTGTTGGACGGATAGATGCACAGACTTGTGATAAAGCAAATACAGTGAACTATTAATAGCAGAACCTGAGTGGCAGGTAATACAGGTGGCCACTGTAAAATTCTTTCAATTGTGCTTTATGTCTGAAAATTTGCCTAAAAAAATATTGAGAGAAATGTGAATAATCTTTACTGACCTGAAAAGAGAAATGAATGCTCCATTGAGCCGATAAAGAAAACCCATGGCATTATTTATGAACTTGTATGTGAATTGAACAGGTGGTTAAATGATAACTTCCTTAACCTTCTAAGGGGAGTTTCTAAGTGATTTTTACTTACTACACTGTTGTCCTTTTGGTTAATATGTAGTTTAGCCAGCATTTCAAAGCATCATTCTTCTAGGAAGCTAGTCAGCTTTGGTGGTGTCCAGCTTGGTGAAGAAGTAGCCATTTACATTCTAGCCAGTTGAGACTAAGTCAAAAGAAAGATCTGGGATCTTAAGACCCTACAGTGAGGAATAAATCTGCCTCTTCCCGTCCTGTTCTCCTCCCCTCTCTCCCTGCTTCTCTAAAGCACTCGAATCCCTTCCTCTAGTATAACTCTCTCCAGCACTAATAACACCCTAGACACCAGTTATAATCAGTGGCTCATTCCTTTCCTTCTCGTATCCGAACTTGATTCACTTTCCCCCTCAGGTACTTCCCATAGCTGCCTGTTCTTTTATCTTCCCCAGCATTACCTCCATAGCTTTTTCCTATTTTGGTATTTACTCAACATTGCAATCAGATCAACCTTCACAAAACAAATTTCAAGTTACTATTCCCCCCCAAAACCTTCTGTGGCTCCCTTTTGACTCAGTCTACTATCTACTCATGTGATCTCACCTTTCTCCCATTTCCCACAGTATCTCAACATGCTTCCTCCCTTCAGCTCAATCCGTTCTCTTCATTGTGTTTCATTCTGTTTGCCTGCCTATAATTCCTCCCTCTTTTCATTTACCTAACTTTCCTTTAATTCTTCTCTCCCAGCCAGATCTGCACACTTTTGAGATGCCTTCCAGCCAAAAGCACACACATTGACATGAGAAGATGTGAAAGAAATCAGGACCCAGGAGAACTCTGAAACAGGAACGTGCCAGCCAGAGGTTTGCAGGGCTGCTGCTTAAATTCCAGTTTAGCAATTCTTTTCCAGACAACCAGAGTGAAAAGAGAGATTGAATGTGTACAGTTCCTTTTTTTAGGGAAAATTAAGTTTTTCCACTAGTAATTAGACCTCAAAGAAATTCCTGCCATTGCATTTAATTTAGAGAACACTAAATAACAGTAGACAGTGCTCTCAACAGTGTCCTTATAACAAGACATTTCAGAGATCTAAGTTCCATAAAATGATAAAGTCTGATAAAATTTGAAGGCAAAATAGTAAAACACAATCTATTGAAGGGGATTCTGCCTGTATGGAGATAATATTTTATAATCATGTAAGCTTCTGATGATCAGAGCAGTAGGGAGACTCCAAAAATACCATTTCCCCCATGGGTGGTATTGTTTGTTTTTGTTCCAATTGTGAGTCAGACAATAGCCAGCGTTTTATTCTGTTCAGAGCCGAGAGTGTAGGTGTTATACACTGTTGATGATACAGAGATCTAAATGCTTGGAGGAATTCAGAGTCGGTGATGTTGACATTCTTTTATTGTAAATAAGAAGCCTGACCAAGGGAACCACCCTGTCTCTCGGAGCTGAATGCACAGCCCTCTCTGCAATCTCTGGGGCCTGTGTCACATGCATGACACACCCATGTCACATCCTGCCTTTGCATGAGATGCTCACTCTCTCCTGTCCTTCCAGGCTCTTTTGATTTGCACTAGATGCTTCAGTGCTTAATTACATTTAGTTTTAATTTTTCTAGTCTCAATTTCATGTATTTTTCTTTTCTATTCTCAATTAGATTGTAAACAATTTGAGATCAAAGCTCTCATTTCCTATTTTTCCAGGACTCCTCTCCACCCTCTGATTAATGAATACTTTTTGACTGATTTTCTTCATTTGAACCTATGTGTTACAAAATAGAATTAAGCCTTTAATATGGCCTGCAAAGTCCCTTGTAGTCTGGTTACCTGTCCTATCTTACTTCCACACCATGCTGCCTGCTCCTACAACCTTCACCCTGTCCTTACTCCCAGATTACTTTGCTCTCCACCCACAGTTCCCTCTCTCACATCACTGATACAGTGCACACTTACGCCTCCCTTCCTTGAGCCCCCTCCACCTTCTTCTTACTTTACAGGACTCAGCGTAGACATCACTGCCTCCTGGCAGGTGCCCGGGCTGCCACCATTTCATCTCTAGTTCCTAACACAGCGCTTAACTCTCTGGCCAATTAATTTCTGTGGCATTAATGAATGAATCAGTGCAACAGTGGAGTGGAGCAGAAGAGGAAGAAGAGTTCTTTCACATAGCCTTGGGAGACAGTCAGCATCCTGGAGTGACAGGATAACAGCTGCAGGCCAGACTCAACTGGCATTATCAGGCTGTGCCAGTGGTTAGCAGGGCCGCAGTGTCAATCCCACTTCAGGCTAGTCACCTTTACCCTTAGCCATAGCTGTAGATGGCACCGCAAATCCTGAAAATGGGTGTTGTGAGTCACAGGGAAACCTGTGAGAAAATGAGACTCTTGAGAACAGCCTCATGGCAACATCCCGGCAACTAAACTGTAGACTTGCTAAAGGGATGTCACCACCCTGCAGCCCTGCAGGAGTAAGCAGGAAGTTAGGAAACAGTTGGCCAGTGAAGGCTTTTCTTTGTTTGGGACCCATTGGCCTATGGCCCTCCATTCTGAGATTGGGCCAGATTGAAACTCCTCAAGTTTTGCTCAATATCTTCTTTGTATATCCTCCTTTATATCAATCTGTAATCCATCCTTCCATGCTTCTGCGCCTGGCTCCACAGAGCACACACATGAAGACTTGTTTTTAAGACATAGACAGATGGGCAGCTCTCTGGAAAGCTGCTCCAAGTTGGAGGAAAGAGACTGTTCTTTTCAAGAAAGAGAAAGTTTTGGAAGCATAGGGATTTGCTTTTACTTTAGAGCCACCATCTCTCAGGGCACCATCCGTTCCTCTCAGATACCTCATCTTGATTTCAATAAAGGATTCAGAACGTGTAGGCAGCTGGTTTCCCTAGGAGAGAACAGTGATTCAGGAAAGCACCCTATAAGCATACGCACCAGGGCATACGTTCTAGACTCTTCATGTGACTGATCCCGTGGTGGGCCAGTTTCCACACTTTCTTCTTCCTGCCTCTGGCCTTCCCTTGCTGACCCATCAGGATATTATTCCTAAAGGGATTCACCAGCTGTTCTGCAAGAATGGCGGTTGCTCACTGGAGATTTTCCCAAATGCATTTAGCCTGTATGTTAGTTTGTATGAGGGGCATATGAGCTCCCTGTAGGGGTCTTCCCAGTAGGGGAGAAGATGGCTGGGAGTGGGGCCTAGAAGTAAAAGAAACGGAAAAGTTTTCTCGGAAAATGCCCTCATTTGATGTCCATCAAATATCTCATGAGAAGCAGTTATGTTTCAGCACTCCAAGCAATTAAAAGGTCTTTAAGATATGGTCTTGGAACGCAAAGAAAAAATTAATGAATTTCAACTTATATATATTGTAACTCTACAGGTTACATGCTAGGCTAGTTCTAAAGCATTATGTAGTGGGGGCTCTGAAAGTGTTAGGCAGCAGTAGGCAGCACTGGGTTGAGCCCTTGGAGTCCACAGTGGAAGAGAACAAGTTCTTGTTTACCACAAAGACCTGCTTCTCCTTTGTGCACTAGGTGAAAATCCTTCCCACCGAAGAGACTCAAGAGCTCTCTTCAGCAGCTTTTGTGGCATCCCAAACTTTGTCGTCTCATCTCATTGAATGCTACTTAAGCTGTGCTTGGTTATTTCAAAATAAAAGTAAATTATAATTTTCTTTTATTAACAGCAGGTAACTATAATCACAGACTACTTTTGAAATTATGAACAATTATTTTTCTTTCTGAGAATCAAAAAGTGAAACAGAATGAAAACAAAAGGGCTGCCTGTAGGATATCAAACTGAAGAAGTCCTATAGGATGGTAGATGCACAAGTTTGGTGCTCAGAAGAGAAATCTAGCTGGAGATGGAGATTTAGGAGCCATCGGAGTGCAGAACGTTTTTTTAGTGTCAGTAGGTGAGAGGACCCAAAGAGAGTGTTTGAGTGAGAAGAATGATAAAGGATCTAGAAGTAAACACTGTGGAACAGCAATAGCTAAGCCAGGGTTTCTCAATCTCTGAACTACTAATGTTGAAGAATAGATAATTCTTTGTTGTGGAGGGCTGCCTCTGCAGTGTAGGATGGGTGGCAGCATCCTTGGCTTCTACTCACTAGATGCCAGCAGCCCCTACCTGCCCCCAGTTGTGACAGTCAAAACTATCTCCAGATATTTCCATGTGTCCTCTGGAGAACAAAATGAATCCCATTTGCGAATCCTTGATTTAAGTGATGCGCAAAAGAAGAGCATCTTTCAAAGGTAGTTGACGAGATGTGGTCACAAAGTCTGGAGGTAAGGTAAAAGAGGAAAGAGGATATTTTGAGAAAAATATGTAATCACATGTGTCAGAGGTCAAGGAAAGGTATTAAGATGTGAACACCAGTGCCCCTGGTTTTGAGTCAAGAACATGTGGTGAGCACAGAGCTTGCTCTCGTGTCTCAAATTACTCCTTCTTCCTTCTAGGCTGACTCCCATGTTCCTTGTCCAGTCTCCTGTATCTTTGGGTTTCAACCTCCTGTTCATAGTATTTTTAGACTTGCACCTTGGAGTCCCTGGGCTCTGGGAGAAAGTTAACACTGAGATATCTCCATGACTGCCATTGCCATCTGTCCCACAATCTCTAAGAGTGGGTGGAAATCTGGACAAGTTTGTAAGTGTAAAATTTGGGAACCTACATGTGAGACAAATTGATGACAAGTCTGCTTGCTCAGTGAACCCTTTACACTCCTGGGAATGCAAACCTGGGGCATTGAGAAGTCTTCCTGTTGCCCAGAAATGTGGCTTACTTCCTTAACGTGGTCTTAGGAAAAATAAAACAAAATTTCTCAAAAGGTCACAAAATTCCCTCTCACCAGAGAATAGTACACAGCATGCAGCACAATATAAGATAATACAAATTTGTGCTTAATTGTTGCATTGCCTGGTATGGAAGGTAGGCAGTGTGGTCACCTCCAGAGATCACTTTATGATCAAGAGCCTTTTCTTAATTGCTGGAAAACAGTAAGGGCCTCCTCTCCAGGGACAGCTGCCAGGATTAGAAAGGAGAACACGCCACCAAACTGATCTATAATCACAATTTAGTATTATTAAATAGCAAACTGTGGAATAAGCCTTAGGGAACAGGGCTCTTGTCCCTAATAAAGGGATGAACAAAAAGGATGATTTAATCATTAGTTCTCCACTTTTGCTTATGCCTACCCCTTTATAATGAGTATTTTAGAAACTGCATTTTCCTCTCAAGTGTATCCTGACCTTCCCATACTGCCTCCCCACCCCCACCATATCTGACTACATGGAATGGTAACTGGAATTGCTCAATTAGGGGTTGGTTGCAGTAATTTAGAGATGTGTGCCTTCAAGAACACTGGAAATGCTTCCAGGGGGTGAAGGGAGGTAACTTAATCCTGCACAAACTTAATCCTTCCACCATAAACCACTTCTGTATTCATGTATTTGAATCTATGTCCTACCAGGTCCTGTCCCATGCTTTTCTCCACTAGAGCAGCTTCTGACCGTGGATTCGAATTTTTGTCAGTTTTTTTTTTTTCCTATTCATTATTTCCTCGTCTACTGTTGCAGAAGTCATAAAGTCCATTTCTGTGTGCTTATTCTAGACATCGTAACATGCTTATTTAACTTGGTTACAGCTAACGTAAGTCATTATTTCTAACCCCTCCCCACCAGCAATCCAGGGGGCTTTAGAATGCCTTAATTCCAGTCAGCCCTCTCCCAACTTACATTCTGTTTTCATCCAGGATTTTAATTCATTCTTGTTAAAAATCACCATAAACTGAACAAATTGCTTGCCATTGCTTTTGGTACCTCATCCCTCCCTTTTGAGATCATTTTCCTTCTTCCTAAAGTACAGCCTTTAGCATTTCCCATTACTGAGGGTCTGTGGGTGATAATGTCTGTTTTAGTGTGTCTGAAAATGACTTTATTTTGTCCCTGTTTCAGAAAATACTTTCAGAGAGTAAATAGGGTGGCAGTCTTTTTCTTCAGTACTTTGAAGTTGTTATACCACTTCTCTTGGCTTCTATGTTGCTATAGAGAAATCAGCTATCAGTCTAACAGTAGTTTCTTTTTGGGAAATCAATTTTATTAACCTGGCTGCTTCTAGGATCTTTTTGTTTAAGGTGTCTGTGATGTCATACAAATGGCTATATGTCTCCCCTGTGTCCTGTGTGTCATTTTGGGGGCACTTTTTTTTATTTTTGTTTTTTATTTGTTTCGGGGGAAGGTAATTAGGTTTACTTATTTATTATTATTATTTTTCATTTAATGGAGGCACTGAGGATCAAACCCATGACCTCATGCATGCCAAGCATGTGTTCTACCACTGAGCTATACCCTCCCCGCTTTTGGCACTTCTTGAATTTGAAGATTAATTTTTCATATATTCCAAGAAAGAATCACTGCTCCTTTCTTCAAATATTGCCTAAACCTCACTCTGTTTCTCAGCTCTTCTGTTTTATTTTACCTTTGGGGAATTTCCTTTTTTTTTTTTTTTTGTCAGTAAGTTAAACATTTAAAAATATTTTATTCAACATTTTGCATGTCTTGTAATGTTTGTATGTTTGTTTGTTTTAGGCTACTGTTGCTTTCTGTAGCCAGAAACGAAAGTCACTCAGGACCTTGTTTCCTTTAGATGGATAACTTTCTCCTCATGTTAAGAGTTGTGGGCATGATTTGGAAGGATGCAGGAATTTATGTTATCAGCCAGGATCCCATCAGGAACACAGAAACCCATTGAAGGATTCCAAGGATGAAGGTTTTAGAAGCTTTGGCAGCTGTTAGAGAGGGTAGGGCAATAAAAGTCAGGGAAACTTCTGCTAGAAGGGGGTGATTCGGGGGAGCTGGCCAAGAAGCAGTGGCAAATCTCAAGTCTCCAGGGGCTGCCTCCCTTGAACTCTGCTGCTCGTAGTAAAGCCTGTGATTCCTGGGTGCTTGTCCAGCAACTAATGCTAACCTCATGTTTGCAATCTTCCCACACATCTGTTCTCAGCTGCCACTAGGAAAAACTGCTTCCTCACTTTCATGTCTCAAGAGAGTGCCTCTCATCGGCTGACTCTCACCTGGAACCATATGGAGAAAGGAATTCTAGGAGCTGTATGTTGGTTCGGCATATCCCCTGTTACACAGAGAATAGAGAAGGGGTGTTGGTGATTCCAAGCTGACAACACGTGGCAGAGGTTGTTACATATCACTGACGGCACTTTATGTTGCACACATGTTATTTTATTTGCTCTTAATAACATCATTGAGAATTAAGAACAGTAAACACACCTATTTTAAGGAACCAATACCCAGAGTAGGTCTATTAGCTTTTCTAAAACCACGAAGCAAGACAATAGCAGAAATGGGGCCAGAATTGACGTTTCCTGGTTCTTAAGTCAGTTATTTTCATGGAATCAAAAATGAGCTCTTAGAAAACAGCTGAGATCAATCATTTTTACAACTGAGACACAGAGATAAGAAATTTTGCTTCCCCTCATCCCAGTCTAATTTTGAGGGATCCAGTTCCAATACCTTTCTTCATAATAATTTATCCCTTCCAACTTTTTAGCCCAAGAAAAACCTTAACAGATGTGAAAGGACATTTGTGAAGATAGAATATGGTTCACCAGATAGTCCATTTCCTGGTGACCTGTACCTGGAGATGTCTTGGACTGTCTGAACCATGCTGTAAAAGTCACCACCTCAAAAAAAACCCCACTAAGATCAAGTGTCATTATCATTGGATATGCAACTTAATATTCCAGTTGTCAAATATCATTCAACAAATATTAAGCACTTTTTTTTGCTAGGCTTACAATTTCTGTGATCATTATGATATTTTAATGCCACTAACTCTGACATTATTAGGTTAGCAAAGTATTTTAAAATATCTCAGAAAAAAGTATGCATATTAATTAAAATGTTCCCACATATAAGCCTTAAACTAAACTCCCTGGGTTGATTGGTGACAAAAGACTTTTATTAAATACTATTTGATAAGTTTAGTATCTCTGCCAATCATTGCTACAAAAGAATATTTATTGTCAAGTATGAATTGGGTAAGAAGGGAAATATCACTGTATTGTTGTCTGTTAGTCATAAGTGCTAAGACAATAGCAAAAACAGCACTTCCAAGCAATGGCTTTGCCCTCTTGCCCTTGATCAGCAGGCTTGTTTCTAACATCAGCTTTTTATTCTGTTTTTGAACATTCATAATTAGATAGCTGGTTCTTTGAGTGAATCAGTGTAGTGTGCGCCAACATGTCTATAGATCTTTGTGTTAGTGGAGGTAATCTTTAATGGCATCTGGGCCCTTTTACATGTCACTCTGTTGTTAAAAGACTGCAAGTATATACTAAGCGATTAGTGTAGAATCACTGAGCACAGGAGCAAGATCTTCACTTTTTACTCACATTCTCACAGACTCTGGCAGTCACCCCAGTCTCCCACAGCTCAGTGTTGTGAGCTCCATAGAGAAAGAGCTCTTTCTTGTTCCCATGTTCTCGCTCTTCAGCTTTGCTCTAAGTATAAACTTTTAGAGAAAATAGATGATCTAGTGAATACATGAAGGTGATGGGAACAGGACGAAGCTGGTATGTAAGTAAGACTGGTAGGAGGTTGGAAGAGTTGGTGAGATTTAGGAAGCAGTTGGCAAAGCAAGTACCAGTATATAAATGAATGTGCCCAGTGGATTGGGAGATGGGAATGAAGGGCAGGGCTGAGGATTCAAAACTTAAGATAGGAAGTGAGAGCTAGGAATCCATGTGATGGTGGGTAATATGTGGGCTAGTGGAATGACCATCAAGTAGACTAGATAATGTCCTGCAGAAATCATCTGCTGGCTGGTAATCCAAGGACCTGGAGGTGAGAGTGAGATAAGGACTTGGACAAACTGAAATTCCCAGTTAGGCACAAGTGATTGCTTTATAGGCAGAGAAGATAAAGAGACCAGGGAAAGAGTTGTGGGGGCTGGTTGAGAGCCTGTCAGCAGCTCCCTGTTCCAGGTCAGGACTCTGCAGCTGTTGGTGTCTGTCTGTGGGGTTATGAAGCAACTAGAAGTGTGAAAGTGGCTTTTCTGTGATGGCTCTCTAATCAGGAAGGGGATGTCCACTCGAATCTGACAGAGAAGGCTATCTCGCCCACCTCTAGGTTGCTCTTGGGCATTTTCACTTCTGTTCTGAGATCATGGGACTTTAGCTCTTCCTTATCCGCTTAGATTTTATTTACTTCTTTTGGTATTTCGAGAGTTTTAGGATCTCTGTTGTGAGTTTCTACATTCTGGTTATTCTCCAGTGCAAAGTTATTCTTTCCCTTGGTCATGTTACACATGGTTGCCATGCAAGTGGGGATTAATTACATCAGAGGGGAGACCTGCTAGCAAACCCTCAAGGGCACCGAATGATTTCAGTTATTCAAATTCCCAGTAACTTCTTAGGAGACATGTAAAATTTTTTTGATTGATTATTGAAAACCTTTGACTTTGATTTTGAAATAGGGATATATTTTCTGCTGTTTTCTTCTATTTAAAAAAGAATCCATTGGTAGAGCATCACTGGATAATGAAACTGTAAAAGCAAGCTACTCTTCAGCACACATTGGAAGTTCTCTGAATTGGGATTAAAAAAAAAAAGAAACAATTTCACCATTTTGGTTCCTGTTCTCAGGAGATGAAGAAAGCAGGTGCTATGATTGCTTGGTTCTAAGTTATATAAAACCTTAAGTGGACTGGTAATCCTTTGGCAGTTCATTATCAGAATCTCCTCTATTTACCTTAAGACTTCCTGAGGGGCAGGATGGCTTTATTGTCCTTACTCAGCTAACTCTGCTTCCTAATCCCAGTTTAGCTTCTGATTTCACTGCTGAGTTTTAACTTCTCAGTGTTTCCCAAGTAAATGCCTTAGAGAGTCTAACCTGCCTTAGATTAGGAAGTGAATGGAATGAATAAAGTGTTTTAAAACAAGAGGACAACTCATAAATAACACTGTAGTGATTAACCTTGAAAAAAAAAAATCCAAGTAAATATCAGGGTTTGGTGAATGATTCTATTTTCATTCTTTCTCAGGAACTTTAGAACAATGCCCTGAAAAGGGATCGTTGGTGTGCTACACCATTGATGCATCCAGTCATTGGCTTAACTAGGGCAGCTCTTCCCTCCCTCACATGACAGGTTATTTGCTAACACCATTTTCTGGTCATTGTTGGCAGTCATATTTTCTCTTTCTAATGTGGACTTGGTCTAGAGTAGAAAATTGCCAGAGAAGATTTTAGAATTTACAACAGAGTTGAGAAAGGAGGAAGAGGCCACGAATCAAGGAATGTAGACAGACTGTAGGTGGAAAAGATAATGAAACTTTTCTTATAGATCTTCCAGAGGGAGTAATGCTCTGCTGATACATTGATTTTTATCCCACAAGACCTATTTTGAACTTCTGACCTCTAGACCTATAAGATAATAAATTTGTGTTGTTTTAAGCCAGTAAGTTTGTGTTACAACAGCATCAGGAAACTAATACTATTCCCAAGGCTCTACCTTCCCCCACCACTTCATCAAAGTGTTTTTGTACTAGAGAGTTTAATATTGCCGAATTCAATGGAAATTTTTAACTCAACTCATCTTACAATGTTGTTCTTACTTGACCTCTCAGCAGCTTTTGACATGAAATACTTCCCCTTTCTTGAAACATTTTTATACTTGACTTGCAGGAGACTTAAACTGCATTGGATTTCCTCCTAATTCATTGGCACCTCCTTCTTAACCCCTTTTGTTGAATTCTGCTGCTTTTTCTCCCCAGCCCTGAAAGTTGGAATGTTCTAAGGCTTAGTCCTGGGCTATCTCCTCTAACCATCCTTACTCCCTAGGTGTTCTTATTTAACTTTAAAAACAGTATTTACAGTGAAGATAACCAAATTTATGTCAACAACCCAAAAATTTCCCCTAAACTTATATGTCCAACTGCCTATTCTGCATGGAAACTTTGTGTCTAATAGGCATCTCAAATATGTCCAAATGAAACAGTTTTCCCCTCCACAATCCTTGGACCTCCCCTAGCACCTCTATACCCCTCCCTGTGTTTTAGGCTAATGATCTTATCTCTCTCTCTCTCTCTTTTTTTTTCTTTTTTGCCACAATTTAGTGAATCCTGATGGCTCTATATTCAAGATCTGAACTGAACACAAGCACGTCAAGTCCACTGCCATGCCCTTAGTCCAAGCCTCCAAAGGATCTCACTTACCAGCCTCTGCGTGACATGGGCCAGAGTGCTGCTGTATCAGCAGAACATACTCTGGCTAATGTCTTACATCATATAGAAATAGAAGTACATGGGAGGCAGAGTCCCCCACAGGAACCCTGACTAGGTCCTTCTTTCTTTTCAGACATGGACTTTACGAGAGGAGGGGGTTGTTTTTGTTTTTTAGCTGTCATAAATGTTCTTCCAGTGATGCTACAGAACACAGCCTCTACTTTTAGCAAGTTAAAAGGCTGGGTGGGAATAGGTCTGTGAATAGGTGTAACTATAAATTTCTTGAGATTAGAAACCATACCTCATATTTCTCTTGTCACCCCCATGAATAATTCTTGATTTTTGTCTCTTATTTGAACTCAACATTAGAACTCATCCGGAGGCCCACTTTTCAAGTATATGCTCAGTATGTCATGAGGTTTTAACCTGAGGCCCATAAATGGAATTTTGAGGGTCCATAAACCTTCTAAAATTGTACGCAAACTTTATGGGCACTTGTTTTTTTCTGTAGGAAATGGTTCATAGATTTCTTCAGATTCACAAGGAGGTCTATTTCCTAAAAGCTGAAAACCACTGTGCTATTGAGAGATGTGTAGATTGTGGGTCTCCTCTGCCCAGAAGTACTGGGATGAGGAACCAGGAAAGCATGAGTGAGAGATTTGTAATGTTTGAGGGCAAAGGGCAGCCATCTGGTGCTGATGTGCACACAGGTGACCTCCTTTAGTCATCAGGACTCACCTACCTTCTACCTAGTAGCCTGACAATTTCCCAGCAAGCTTACAGGTATGAGAGAAAAATCTGAGACTGGGCCTGAATTTAGTGGTGGACAACATCTTGCATGCTATGCATGAAGAAGAAATTGGAAGGTTTAGAGTTTCACTCCCTCGATACTCTGACTCCCCAGCATGCTCTTATAGAGGGCTCAAAGGCCTTCCAGATTGTTCAGTCATGACCCACATGTCAGTCACAGTCAGGCGAGGACACGAGGGACATACAGCCCTCCTTCTATGTCGTTCATTGGGCAGTAATCACATACTGCTGCATGACCACCTATGCCAATGTCTTGTATTAGTATTAACCAATGTTTTGATTATTTCAACTTTGCGCATGTATACTAGGTTCAACCAGATTTAAGGGTGCCAGAAGTCAAAACCCTTGTCAAATATTGATCCTGGTGTTACCCACATAGTAGGTACTTAATAATTATTTTTTCAAGTGAATAAATGACAACACATTAAATAACTAAGTAGCTGTATTTAGTATTTGCTCCAATTTAAAGATTCAGGGTAAGACTTGTCTCTTAAGAGCAGATGGTTTTAAAATTTCCATGAATATAAACAAAGCCTTTTCAGTTCTAAAACTCTGTGATCATGGATTGAGTGTCTTACATGATAATAACTATCTGTGCAGTCCTTTATAGTTTATAAGGTGCTTGTATACATATGCTCAATAATCATGTACTATTTTCAAATGTAGAGGGGGTTCTCATGTCTATTGCACCCCTCCTTTGGGGCATTCTGAACAATTCAGGTTGATTTCTGGAGAAATAAGATTTCCAGCTCTCTTCAGGTTAGGATCTGATATCTTCCTCGGTTACTGAGTCCTTTTCCTGCTATTTAAATCTGTCTGCTCTGGTTCTATCTTTAGTAGTCATTTAGATAATACCTGAGGAGTTAATGTTTTCCTGGCAAAACCTGGAGGAATACTTTGCTGTTCTTTTTCTTTGTTCATGAAGACTGGAGAACTGCTTAGCAATGAAACAGTCAGGTTAATCTACTTTGAATAAGTCAGTCTGTCTATGGTCGATGCAAATATTTCACCGATGTTACTATTTGGTTTGAATACAAAGCAAGGATAGAAAAATGTCCATTAGAGATGATAGTGATCTTTGAATGGTGTAAACTGCAGTGGCAAGTCTTTAATGGGTTAGAAGGGTTGGGCAGGGAGGAGTTGAAAGACTTGATGACTCATGAAGGTTTTAGAACTACACTGTGCCAAAGGGGAGAGAGGTGTTTCTTAATTTGACATACTACTCATAAAACCCAGGGCAGCATTACAAATGGGAATAGGGAGAGTAGTCCAAAGCTAAGACTAGAATAGGAAAACATAAGGACTGTTGTGACATGAAAGAACCTTTCAGGAAAGCATGACTGTGGCTTTGTACAGCAAGAATTCTTATATTGTGAAAGAGAAAAAGGAACATTACAGGAAATGTTTCCTTTTAAAAGCAGGTCCCCTTGGGGGCATCTAGTACCAAGTGTCCTGTCTGACCGCCCATCATCACTTTGGCTGCCACTTTGGTTTGCGAGTATTTACTCATTTGAGTTGTCATGGAAAGACACAGTTAAAATGTAGAAAGTGTTAGTAAATTAACCCAATAACAACCATTTCCATATACTTTTATACTAGTATTTAAGATGTTAACAGAGAGCATTCCTTGAGGTAATAGACCAGGAGTATTTAATAGCGAGAAAAGAAAATGTCCAGATTAAGGGACACAATTTGGGAGAGAGGGATGTGATGCAGTCATGAGGACACTGGATTTGCAGCAGACACCAAAAGCAAACGTGGAAGTTTGGGGAATAACCATACTGGGAACACCCAATGATGGTTTTGCTGATGCCAACATTTTCCCCAGAAATGGTTCTGTTGGGAGTTTCTCCAATGAAATTAACAGAATCATGGAAGAATCTGGGTCTGACCCAAGGCAGGTTGCTTCCTCTTCTTATCTCTTTTTCACCATTGTCCCACCTCCTTTGACCCTGGCCCCTTGTCTCTAAGAGATTCAGGTTATTTGATTGACCAAAAGACAAGAATAGGGTCAAAAGAAACCCCTAGATTGTAAAGGCACACAAATATTTTATGTTCTCTGTTGTATAGTTTCTGCCTTGCTTATTAGCTCTTGGCTATGATGTACATTATCTAGCTGTCTGCTTCCAAAATTACCAAAAATTCATATGTGACTGTTCAGCAAGGTCACAAACGCTAGGCATCACCATTATAACTATTTGGAAGAAAACTACTTCCAGATGGAAAATGGAACCCCAAAGAGATAGGAAGTTTGTAATAGCTGTAGGAAGACTACTAGATGAACTCACAAAGCCTTGAAAAGGTGTTTGTTGTATGTGTTTGGCTCCAAATAAAAGACACTTTCAGTACTCTGCCTTTTTATTTTAGCAACATCTAGCTTGATCAGTTGTCCCAAATTACTTCATTTTCTGAAGTATAGTTTTGGCTTATTAGCATACAGATGGGGAGTCTGGATTTTTTTTTAAGTGAGAATTCTCACTTCGCTGTGTTAATCAAGTGAAATGACATCCTTTTGATTGCCTGATTAATTATGAAACCAGATCGAACAACAAATTCTGTACTTTATATAAGGCAAGGAAGAGCTTTGAATGTAAATCCTAACTGTCCCACTTATGAGTTCAGTGGCTCCAGGCAAACCACTTAACCTTTCTGAGCTTTTATCTTTTTAATTTGGAAAAATCAGGGTTGTAGTTGTTGTCTAAGTTAGGTTGTGTGAGTTAAATTGGCTCATATTTGAGGAACATGCTTAATACAGTGTGAAGTGCCATAAAAAGGTCAGAAAATTCCCTATGTATGGGTCTCAGATTAATGTTAATTGGAAATTGGGAAAGTGATGAGGTGATCTGGTAAAAAGAGGGTAGTAGGAGGGTTCTCTGAGAAAGGGACTTATTTAATACATAGTTTTTGTTCTGAACTCTAGATCAGAACTTATATACCTTAGTTAATAATCAGTACCTCACTGAACACATATTTAAAATGAAAGTATGTTTTTCTGGGGGGAGGGCATGTGGTGGAGCAAAATTAGTGGACTGAGCTGCTTTTCCAAATTGGTAATTGTGTGTTTTAAGACAATGGAAAAGTTGGGAGTAGAAGAAAGTCTGTAAACCTGAGGAGCCTTGATTTGCCGCTCCCTTGTGATTTCCCCCTGGTTTTTAAATGTCATTTGCTTCACAGACTCTCAGACCTACTTCTGAAGTCCTGACTAATGTGGAAATACATTGGTAAATATTGAGAAGCTGAGCAAGTACTTTGAATGTAGTGCCAGTAACTCAGACCCCCTCCTTTATCCAAGACCTAGACAACCTTGCTCCAACTCTGCTTGTTCAAGTCACTGTTAGTGGTATTCAGGTATAGCGATCCAAGTATCTCAGAACGGGTTCTGTTTACTCTTTGGCCCCTCAAAAGTAAATGCATGAATAAAGGAACCAAATGGGAACATATTCATAGGAATATGTAAACCATTTGTGATAAATAGTCCTGATCAAGCATTAGCTAAGAGGCTACTTCTCAGCTATGAGATATGCTTTGGACATTTAGGTGGGTTTTGTTTTTTTTTTTAATCTAATTGACATATAGAGTATGAGTTTCAGGTGTACAACGTAATGATTTGGTATTTGTATATATTGTGAAATGATTACCACAAAAAGTCTAGTTAATATCCAGGGTGGATTATTTTTAAAGCTTGCTTGATTCCATTCCTAGATCAAAATTTCATTCCACGCTGTTTGGTGAAGTTGCTTCTCTTTCAGGACTGCAGCCTCCAAGAAGTTGCCTGCCCTTATGGTTTCATGTCTTTTGAATGACTTCATAAGCAACCAGCCAGATAGTCTTGCCTGGACATCTGGTCTGTTCTCAGTGATTCCAATTACAGCACCACTTTTTCTTCATTTTGTATTCTCAGTGTGCTCTTTAAATAAATAGCGACAGGATGGAGACAGGGTAGTGAATGGGATGTGAGGGGTTAAGGAGAAGTTTGGAAACATAAATAAGGCACTTTGGAGTTCTCAGTATAGAGGCTATTACCTTTCTATAGTCACTAAATTTTTCTCTCACTCACCAGTGCATGATTCAACCATACTGGAAAGATATCATCCAGGGCCTTAGGGTACACGAGTTCTCGATCATAGAGAAAGAGGCTCCAGAATGACAGAAATACAAACTGGAAAATAGAACACAAAAATAGCATCATTAGGTTTATTTTCAATCAGTGGTTTTTAAGATAATCAAGGAAACATAGCAAAATAAAAAGATAACAGCCTTAAGAACACCTTATATATACATTATAGAAATGTAAAATGAAGGAAAAAAACTATTGTAAAAGCACAACATCCAGTCTCTCTGGGGATTCCAAAGAGGGATCACTTATTTGTCATCGGGGCAGGCAGAGAAAATATAGATAAACAGGATTCGTAGACCATTAGGTCATTTCATTTTAACCAATGACTTCTCTCCTCCCTAAGCTTTCACCAGGAGTGCTGTGAGCAGCCAAATGGAGTGGCTTGAGTCTTACACTTTCCATACCCACTCTCTAAATAGGCGTGGCAAGGGGAAGCAGGAAGGCTGGGGGAGAGAAGTGAAAGGTGTCCAGGATAATTCACAACCTACTTAACTGAGAGTTGTATCTCTTTATTGCTCAGAATTTTGGATTGATTCCCATCCTCTTGTACCCCTTGGCTGTCTTTTCAAAATGTCTGTCTTCTATGCTACAAAGTCAAAGTCAAGATAGAAATAACTATTAATCTTTTGATCTTCCTATCTTCTTAAATTCCAAAGGCACAATTTCTAAGCTTTAAAAAAATGAGTAAACTCCATTGTTATAAAAACTTGGCCTTTAGAAGATTTATGGGCACGGAGGAGGAGGCATCCTGAAAAGTAAGGCTGGAATGCCAGTCTTTACTCTGTTCTCTGAGTACTCATCAGCGTTTGGAGAGTTTCGTCTTGGGTTTAAGTTTGATGTCTCAATACTGTAGGAAACAGAACAATGGCAGGTGTAAAGAGGTAGTCATTTCTCATTATAAGCCCCGCTGGGCAGCTGGCGTGCCTGATCTGTTTGTTGCCATTCTAACTAACGAATGAAAGCATGAACTGAACAATGCCATAGAAATGTGGACAGTATCAGCAACAAGCCTACTGTCCCTTGCATATGTCTTGCTTCTTTCCAATGTCCATTCATTTAACGAAATGAATCGGGAACCTACTGTGAGTGCCACACCAGGTATTTCAGTAGACTATCTGCCTCTCCTCAGGTGTCTTTTCCATGTGCCAACTTTAAAGATTCTCATGCCTTTTTTTTTTCTATTATTTCCACTTGCAGAAGTAACAAATGTTTATTGCAGCAAGTAAAACAAGCTGTATATAAGGGGAAATGAGTCATCTCCCTCCTCGGCACCCTCCATTCCCATCACCCTGATGGAACCAAGGTTATCGCAGTTGTATTTTGATTAAGAAGGGTCTTCAGTCTTCCCTGTTAGACATCAATAAAGATCTTATATCAAATATTCACAAAAATACAAAAGATAATGATAAATCTTGTCAGTAATGTGCCTTATTTCCAGAAGACACTGGGCAATGTGAAACAGTCCTCAGACAGTCCAGTTTTGCAAATGCAGTTGCCCTAATTACAATAAAGGGGTCCCAAACAGCCCAGAAGAAGGGTCCATCCATGTGCTCTGTGTAGTATATTACTTGCACATCTCTATCACTTACTGTGGATATTGGAAGAACCAGTGTGGTGAAAAGCAGGTCTCTGAAGGCAGTTACGAACTTAATGTCTTTTTTTCCTGTAGTTATTTTCAGCACATCTTCCAGGCAGGCGACCCCATAGAAAATGGCCTGCAAGAGCTAAATTCATTACAACAAATGAGGGCATTTTCATTTGTTTTAATTAATACATTCTTCACTGACGTAAAGCACTATCCCTCAGGAGCAATATTGATTTGAGAAGGAGGGGGCTGCTGGCTGTTTTGGTTGGGAGCCAATTCAAAGGCTGGTCTTGCAGCTCACTGGGCCCTGACCTTGCTTGCTAAAACTGATTGAGTAAAGTTGTTTAGGGGATAATAATGTGTACAGTATTTAGTGTAATGGAGTAGAGCTAAAATGGAAACAAAATAGCTTAAAAAGAGAATGTAATGAGATAGATACCTTGGCAGCCCAGAGGTGGGAAAAACCAAATAAACAGCCCAAGAGCAAAGATCCAGACACAATGGTGGATATATTCTGGCCTCTTCCTAGGAAGAAAAATTTTTTTAATGCTTAGTGCTGCAATCTCATTAGAGAAGCCAGAATCAGGATCAAGAGCACCATGAAGGAGCTCTGTGCTCTCCTGAGGGAGATGCACAAAATGGCATCTTGTCATTCTGTGCCAAGGGTCATAACAATACAGAGTTAAGGTTGGTTTTGAGTTACTGCATCAGAATCTGTCCTGTTTCTTGAAAGCTCTGGATTGCTACAAAAGTAACAGCCTGGACTCTGCTCTGAGAGTATGAGTCAGGCAAGTTCTGGAACCTGGGGGGCTGGACTAATGACTAGCAAAGTTGGCTGCTGGGGAACCAACTCTGAGCTCTGAACCCTAGCAAAGCTCTAGCAGAGCCAGCCTCCTGCATCTCCTAGGGCTGAAAGGGTGGGTAGAAGAGAACTCAGAGATGGATTAGGCCAGCAGTACTCCCAGCTGGGTCCTCAGACCAGCAGCACCAGCAGCACCCCAAAGCGCGTTCGAAGTGCCCCGCCCCAGACTATGGAATCAGAATCTCCAGGAATTGGGCCCAGGAACTTATTTTGTACCAAAGTCTCCAGGTGAGCCTGATATATGCTAAAATTCTAGAGCCACCGGATTAGACATAAATTTATTACTTAAAAATCTTAATGACTACTCAATTCTATTTGTTATGTGCCAGGCATTAACAAGATCTAAGCTTTTAATTTCTTATAATAATTTTATGAGATTAAATCCTATTATTGCCTCTCCATTTCCCATTTTACAGGTGAGTAAACTAGGGCACAGAGAGATGAACAGACTTGCCTACAGTCTCATGTTTGATAAATGTCAAAGCCAGGATTTGAAACCCAGAGGCTGCTTCTTGAGCCAGACTTCAAAACAGAACAAAACAAAACAAGGTTTCTAAGAATAAAGACAAAGCACAGGTCAGAAGAGAGACCATTATCTCCAAGTGGGAGAATTTAATATTATTTTAAAAAATACTGATGCCTGATTCTCAGACTCCTTGATTCTAATTTAATGGGTCTGGAGGTGTAGCCTAGACATCAGGAGTTTTAAAAATTCTCTCAGGTGATTCTAATCAGGGCAGCCAAGGTTGAGAACCACTTGCCTAGAGGAACTTCCATTTGGAAATGCAGACCTAGGAGGTGGGGCGTGCAGATCCAGGGAGTGAACCCCGTGGTGGGATGAGATTAATGAAGAGAGGACAGAGAGGAGAGAAATGAGAAGCAAATGCTGGGAAAATACCCTCATCTAGGGGATAGAGGGGCTAAGCGGGCAGCAATAAGCAATATAGCAAAGAATGATCAGATGGTGGAAAACTAGAAGTGTTCAAGAACCCCATGGCCCCTGAGGGAGGAGGAGGCTTTAAGCCAGAAAGGGGTGTCCCAGGGAGGGGGCAACAGCTTTCAATGCATAAAGAGGCTGCCACCCCAATACTTGTCATTTACTTTTGCCACTCAGCCCCTAAGGGCTGTAGAATTTGGAGTGCAATCTTTGCACATGGATGGTAGAAGAAGTTGCCTCCTCCCTTCTCCCCCAGAAGCTCTCACCTCACCCCTGAGGCCACCACAGGCAGCAGCTGTAGTTAGGAAGGACAGGCAAGGGGCCTGGGCCTAGGATGAAGAGGCCTGCACTGTCGTATCAACACAGCAATTAATCACGCACTGAGCACTGAGCATCTGCTGGGTTTTCCATCCTTGAGGAGAGGCTGCCTCCACCCAGCATGTGAAGTCTGTGTGACCACTTTCCTTCATGAGAGCTTCCTAGCATCAACATGAGTCAAGCTTGTCCTGACTTTCTCTTGCCTTTCCCAGTCGCAGAATGTGGAAATTGGACTGGGGAAAAGAACACATTACTCAGAGCCTCCGTGGCTTCTCCTTCACCGATAGAAATTTGCTCCACACCACAGACTTGCCAATCACATCTCCCCCTCCACCCTCAGCTCACACACTATTTCACAGGCATATGCCACATTGGAAAGATGCCAGCTGTGTGAATGAAGCAGCCTTGTCTCCATTGATCTTAATCCATACTGACATGCCATCATCTGTATCAACAAGGAATATTTATGGAGCCCCCGCCCCCATTGGAGCTCAGGAAGGAGGGGCTAGGGTGTTGCGAAGAAAATAAATAGGCAAGAACTGGGGCCCATTGAAACCACAGCAGATCTGGGGAGCAAGGAGAGGGAGCCAGCGTTGACTCACTCAATGGGGAGGCTTCCTGGAGGGTCTCAACTACAGATTTGGATCAGCTCATCAAACTGTACAGTGGTCTGCTCATTCTCTAAGGACAATACACTGGAGTGTTTATAAGACATGCACAGAAAGAACAGCCAAGGGGGAAAATGGCAGCTGTTAGGGACTGAATTATATCCCCCCCAAAATTCATATGTTGAAGTTATGACCCTCAGTACTTCAGAAAGTGGTTGTATAGGTGATAGGATCTTTAGAGAGGTGATTAAGTTAAAATGAGGACAGTAGGATGGGCCCTAATCCTATAGGACTGGTGTCCTTATAAGAGGAGATTGGGACACAGACCCACACAGACACAAGGAGAAGGTAGTGTCTACAAGCCAAGGAGAGAGGCTCGTAGAAATCAGTCCTGCTAGCATCTTGATCTTGGACTTCTGGCCTCCAGAACTGTGAGGAAATTAATTCTGTTGTTTAAGCCGCCCAGTCTGTGGCATGGCAGCCCCAGCAAACTGACGCAGCAACATTAAAATAAGACAGTAACAACTGGTCATCTTTTATGACTCTTACAATAAAATTACAGGTGTTCACATTTCTCAACTAATTTGGCTGCTCAAAAAAGAAGAGCTAATGGTATCTTCTGGGCAAGGGTTACTTCAGAGTTGTTGTTCTCCGATTTGTCTTTTCTACCAGTTCTTCCCTCATTCTGTTTGTTCTTTTATGCCTTGTTCTGAAATACTGCTGAACTAAGTTTGTTAGCTGTCTTCCATTTTTGTTACTAGCTGACAAACTCACCACCTGGGAGAGCTGAATTTAAATTTTTTTAAAATTAGTGCAATTTAAGAAACCACAGCTAAAGAATATTTAGTTTTTACATTTCTGTCCTCACAAAAATCTTGAAATCACAGAAGCTTAACCTTTCTAAGTTGTCAAGTTTATTTTCCTTGCTTTAAGCTACAACCCTCTTAAACTATCCCAGGAAATGAGAATTTCTTCATTTAAAAAATAATTCCAGAGAGGGAGATTCCACAAGTTTCCTGAGCAAGATATTACAACTCTTACTGGATGAGTCAAGTCATCCAGCGCCTAGCTCAGCTCTCCATGCCTGACTCAGACAGGCTGGGACTTTCTCAGGTCTTGTCTTTGAAATGATGCAATACTTGCCATGGAGACTAATCCAGAATAAAACAGCACATGGGGACTAATTGTGATGAGTATTCTGTACAAGGGGACTGTGGTGGTAAGGGTGGTGGTATTTGGTGCAGGTAGAGGAAGACTTGCCAAATAATTCTGTATTATATGTCATATACTATTTCAGCCATCATTCATTGCACTTAGCTTATGAAAGAGATAAAAGAATGAAATAAAGAACATAGGTGAAGAAATGATATGAAGAACAAGCTGGAATGATGAAGAAAAAAAGAGAAGAAAGTAAGAACATTGAGGGATGGGCTGGGAGGAAGATTTGTAAGAATGCTTGGCCAGTGTTGTGTAGCTGATGACAGCAGGCTTCAAGGTAGCAGTAGAATGGCCATGGGGTAGACTGTCTTACATGTCTACATGACATGTGGGGTGGGGTTTTCTAGAAATTGGCTCTTACCAGTTAGAATCATGTTCTGATCGTTTATTTATGCAGCCAGCATTCACAGAATGCCTATTAGGTGCGAGAAATTAGACACAGTACAGGCCAGAGCAGGCTCTATGTTAATATGTTTTTATTAGGAAGAAGAAAGAGGCGGAGGAGGAACATTTTCTGTACATTTACTATTTTACATTATGTAGGTCAAGTTCCTTGGCAAACAGAATCTGAGATTCTGAGATCTGCCTGCAGAGTGTTCATTGAGAAATGCTCTCAGAACATCTGTGGGAAGAAAGGAGGGAGGCAGAGAGAAGGACTGAGCAGCAGGAAATCCAGAAAGGCAGTGTAGTTGCATGAGATTAGCTAATCCCCAAAGGAGCTCTGGAGCTGAGCTGCCCCTTCAGAATTGTCCTGGAGCCTGGCCTTTGTACCCCAGATCAGCCAGTCATTGGTTGTAGCAACCCCAGGGAGGGCTCTAAGCCTTGGTCTGGGTAGCTACCTTTTGCTGAGGACAATTCTGGGACAAGAGCTCAACTGTGGGTCATCAGTGGCCAACACTCCTTCTCCAGGAACTAAGGAATGAGTAACTCCATACTGGGGAGATGAGGGCATCTGTGTGCCACACGACGGTACCCACTACATATGGGGAAACTGAGGCACAGAGAAGTTAGGTAACTCACTCAAGATCACGCGGTAGGTAAGTGGCACCCAGGCAGTCTGGCTTCAGAAGCTAGGTCTTCAATCACTTATCTCTATACTGTGTGCAAAGAACCTACCAAAATGCTATATCATGGTTGCTCAATAAATTACAGCTATTTTATTTTGGGTGCTGGTAGTGACTCTTCTTTTCTGTCAGCCCTCATTCTTTCAGCTATCTGAGAGCTAAAAACAGTGGTCTGAAGCATTTTTGTGGAATAGACAGTTAAGTGTATTTCTGACTCTGCTGAGCTGAAGAGTTCCACAAAGTAATATATTAACCCAATGATGGAAATGAAAGGTTAGCCCCAAATACTGAAGTGGGTGTTGAATACTGTAAATGGATCCCTGCCTTCTCACGTTCATGGGCTACCTTGGAGTTTGGACAATGGAACATCCTCAAGGATCTCTCTACCCCTGGCCCTGCTTGCCATCCCTGAGGACCTATGTAATGAGGTTGCTGTTGTCATCCTGAGAACTTGAAGAAAATGAGGTCAGAGCTGCCTGAGGCTTGGGCACCTTTGTAAAGAGGGAAAGGAAAGGTTGTGCCTATGTTGGTGAAGTGGGGTGAGGGAAACAGGGAGGGGCCCACCCAGCATCTCCCCTGGAGATCCCAGTTATGAAGCACCACCTCTAACCATGTCTCAGAGGGAAATTTATTTTTAAAAAGAGAAAAACCCTGCAAACTGTATGAATTCTGCAGGCCAGTTTAAATTGCAGCTGAAAATTCCCTCCATCTCCTCCCCAGTAGCTTGCATTCCCCAGAGTCAGGGACTGTCCCTGGACAGAAGTGGAGTGGTTAGAAAAGAGGGACCACAACATTTGTGGAAGACACAGGCACTGGGAGTCTGAGCCAGCACGAGCACCCTGAGGGTGTCCACAGCACTGCCTTGTCTCCATACCAGCTTCTGGGAGCTGCCTCATTCAGAGGATTCACTGCCCTCTGCCTGAGCCTGCAGTCTGCCTCTGGGACTTCTCCAGTGCCTGAGGGCATCCACCTGGGCAGCTATTATACAGGGAAAACAATGGCTGCATAGCAATCCTCCTCTAGCTGGGAAGTTGGAGCATGAAGCCTGCAGAGGGAGATACTTAAGCAATGAAGCAGGTGGGTGATCCTTGCCTGGATCCATGACCCAGTAACCATGGAGCTCAGTGAGAAGCTGATGTCCCCAAAAATCACCTTCCCTTCTGCACTGCCTCTGCTCTACTCAAAGATGAGATGATTAGAAGCTCACCAGCACTCTCCCATCTTCTCTTTCCATCGTCCACTGCTTACACCATTCTGAATGCTTCCCTCATGTCAGGTCATTAATCCCTTATGGTCACTCTGTGGCTATTCACTGTTTTTTTTTCCATTTGACAGATTTGGAAATAGAAGATACAAAGAAATACCTGTCTCAGTGTCAGTACAGGTGGAGCTGAGGTACCATCCCAGAGAGCTGATGATCCTAGAGCTCATGCTTATAACTGCTAGGTTACATTGTCTTCCCCTTCCAACAGAGAACTAGCTGCCTCTTCCCTGGGGTCAGTTTACTCCCTCATTAGGCAGAGACTCACATCTCCCCTCTCCTTCCTTTATTCTCCTTAGGCACTATGCAGGACTTGGTCACCATGACCAGTTTTCAGTGGCACCCCATCACACCAGCTCATCCCACCCCCAAGCATCAATCCTTTGAATCTCCTGGAGTAGCTTCAGGAGGAAATGGGCACATTTAGAATGCTGACTTGCATTGAGGTGGATTTTGTTTTTAGGGGCTGTAACTGATATTCAGCCAACTAGAAATTAAAGCTGTTAAAAGAAGAGGGGTGTAAATTTCCTGGAAATCAGGATGGGATTCTGATTTCAATAAGCTTATATAAAGTTGAGTGTTACAGCAAGTTTTGAAATCTCTATGATTTTATAAATGCAACCATTAACTAGTTAATAATTAATTACACTAATTAATCATTAAGAAACACAACTATTAGTCAGCCCAGAAGACCTCAAGAGTTAGAAATTTTAAGGCCCAATATTTCACATAAAGTAACTTATTTGAAGTCTGTCCTTAAATTGATTCTCTAAAACACATTCATCCCAAATTCACTAATTGGAAAATGTTGCATTAAGTCACACTTTCAAAATGGCACCTAACAGAGAGCAGAAAGGAAACAGCCCCAGGTAAGCCCTCTCTGCCCATTTCAGGGGCCAGAAGATGGCAGAAGAGACTATACTGCTCAGGAATGCAGAAGAATCTGAGGTCAAGTCCAGTCAACATACCAGGTCACTCAGTTTTTATTATGAGGGTAATCTTTGCCAGCCACTGTATCAAATACAATGTAAAAATTGTAGAATGCTAGGGTTGGCAAGGACCCAGGAGATGAAAACTCCTGTTTTGGAGTCATTTACAATTTGGTTACAATGTTAAGATTCATGTGTGAGTAGAAATAAGAAGACAATACTACACATAAACAGTGACTGAGAGATGCTATAAAACCTCAGAGAAAGGAAAAACCAATTTGGGCTAGAGTTGGTAATCAGAGATGTTTAAGAATATGTGATTTCAAGTGGTCTATGAAAGCAGAAAACTGGAGAAGCAGGTAGGCCCTTCGTTCAAGGAAAGTGTAATATGCATAGAGCAGTGACAGAAAAAGCCTAGGGACCAACACTGGAGAAGACACAAGCCTTCCTGGAGAACAGAGAAGCCTTCCTGGGGAGAGGAGTGCCAGAAGGCTAGGTAGGCAGGTAAGCTCTTAAATCAAAAGTCTGGAATTGGTCTCATAAGGTAGAAGGGAGCCACTGCAGTTTCTTGAGTAGCAGATCACACTTCTCAAGCAGGCTCATGATGTTTAAAACAAAAAACCAAAAACAGTGCTTTGGGAAGATTAATCTGAAATCTGAGTGGTAGTTGGATGGATTGATAATGAGAGGAAAATGAAGAGATGATCTGATCATCTAGGTACAAGTTAATAAGAGCCTGCAACGAGGGGGAAGTAGGATTGGGGGAAAAGGGATGAACCTAGCAAAAGGAAAAACATAGGATTTGGTGGCTGATTAATCAGGGAACAAAAAGGGGATTATCACTAGGAAATAACAATGTCTTTGACAGATGAGTGTCTCTGAGACTGTAACTGAGCTAGAATTAAGAAGTCAAGAGCGCTGGTTTGTTGGGGTAGGTGATGAATCTGTCTTACCCATGCTTAGTGTGAGTGAGGTGGGACATCCATACTAGAATCTGGGTTTGATTAGACCATCAATCCTGGCTACAGACACTGATGACTTTAAGTTGACTCTTCTGAACATGAAGCTAATAGGTACATAAAGCTGAGATTTTTACAGTATTATTCTAATTCTACAAAAAATTTTTGTTACTATTTCTATTTTTAGTGTGTGTTTTCATTAAATTCTATGATTTAAACAAGCAGTCATCTTGATATTTTTCAAGCACAGTAGAGCTAGGTTCAGGGCTCAGATCTTTCAGGCCAAAATCAAAGACCAGCAAAGTACCAGAGAGGAGCAAGCAGAACCTCCAGGCCTCTTTGATTTGAACTTTCTGAATTTCCTCTCCTTAGCATTTCAGAGCGTCATTTTTTTCTTATAATAAATAAATCAGGAGACGGAGAAGATGGCGGAGTAGAAGGACGCTCGCAGGTCACCCTCTCCCACAAATACACCAAGACCCACATCTACAGACCCACTCAGCCAACCAGAACACCTGTGGATCTCCGACAGAACATCGCCCTCTTCAAAAGATAAAGACGCCAAAAATCTGGTAGGAGAAAAGGAAAAAAGAAAGAACAAAAGGCAAAGCAGCGCGGGACGGGTCCCGCGGGGAGGGAGCGGCAAAGGAGGACTGGCGCTCGCTCGCTGGGTCTCCCCTCTCCAACTGAGAGGCCAGAGGGACGGAGGGGGAGCCTCCAAGGCTCGGATCTGTACAGAGCAGCCCTTGACTAACAGAACTAAGTTAAACGGGCACAGAGCGTCCCCCCGACACCCAGCCTGAGACGCGGGCCGGCAGCGGCGGGCAGGGCCAGGCTGCACAAGCCGGCCGGAGGACGGAAGTGGCTGCACGGAGGCAGCCCCGGGGGGAACGCAAGGGGCTGCGCGCCGTGGCTGTGGGTGCACAGGGCAGAACAACCTGGGCCCTCCATAAAACAGCAAGGTTGATGTGCTCTCGGGGGAAGGGTGCACACCCCCATCTCTGAAAACCCGCGGAAAGTTTTCGGGGGAAGAGAGGCGGGGCTCAGGCACAGCCGCCATATCCTCCGCGCTGAGCACTCAGGCGGGGGTGGGGGCGAAACCTGCATCCGCACTGAAGGGCTTAGCAGCCTCAAAGGCCAGACTGAGACGGGCCTGCAGCCCGGGGCAGATAGGATCCTTCCATCCTGGTCCCTCAGAGAACTTGCTCCACAAAGACAAACAAGGAGCTGGGTTTTGGCTCGGAGCAGGGACAGGGCTGTCCCTCGGTCTTCCCCGAGCCCACCCGCGGAGTGCCGACCAGGGCAGAGCGCGCAGCCGCACAGAGAGCGGAACTACCGGCGGTGCAGGTAGAGGGAGAGCGGCCCCCCCGCCTTTGGGGCAGGAACACAGCCCCTGACTGAGGTGCTGGGAGGGGGCACGACCCGCCCTCCTACCTGGCCAGTCTGCAACATCTGACTGCGGCATCCGGAGGGGCAGCGACCCGCCCGCCCACAGCAGAGAGCTGCACCTGACCCAGTGTTAGGAGGAGGCGCGATCTGCTTGCCGACAGGTGCTGGGAGCAGCACAGAAGAGGGCGCCAATGGAGGGCCTCTGAAAACAGCAAGCTGAGCTTCTAAAACAGGACGAAGACAGAAAGACTTCACATTAAAAGCACACAGACTCCAGGAGAACACCGACAAACCCCCCCCCCCTTTTTTTTTTAAATCTGTTTTTACCTGTTCTATTTTCTATTACTCTCTTAATCTTTACTTCTTAATTCATTTCCATTTCTCTTGAGTTTTGATGTCCTGCTATTGATTAGACACAGGTTTCAAATACATCTATTCATCTCCCCCCCCCTTTTTTTGTAAAGGTTTTAAAAGGACGTCTCAACCCGATTAATACTCTGCTTCAACTCACTCTTCTATTATTCATTATACACTGTTTTCAAACCCTCTTTCTCCCTTCTTTTAAAATTCTTTCTCTCTCTCTTATTTATTTTTCTTTTTTTCCTAAGTTCTATTCCTAAATAGGCATCAGGTAGATAAAATCCTTAAGGACCAAAATAAACAACTGATACTCCATAAACCACAGTGCCAAAGAGGTATGAGCAAGATGAAGAAGCAGAAAAACCTTTCCCAATTAAAAGAACAAGAGAAATCCCCTGAAAGAAAGATCAACGAAATAGACATCGATAGCCTACTAGATCAAGATTTCAAAAAAGGAGTGATCGAATTGCTGAAGGAATTAAAAGAGATAGTGTTTAGAGATATAAAATATGTCAAAAATGAAATTGAAGCTATAAAGAAGAGCCAAGTAGAATGGGTAAACTCATTGACAGAGATGAGGAATGATCTAATAGCTGTGCAAAGCCGACTAGATAATGCAGAAGAACGAATTAGTGATCTAGAAGACAGGGCAATAGAAAGCACCCATTCAGAAGAACTACAAGAGAAGCAAATAAAAAATAATGAAAATAGCATAAGGGACCTATGGGATAATATAAAGCGTCCCAATCTTCGCATAATAGGGGTCCCAGAAGGAGAAGAAAGATCAAAGGGGATTGAAAAGGTTTTTGAAGAAATCATGACTGAAAACTTCCCAAACTTAAAGAAGGAATCAGATATCCAAGTACAGGAAGCTCAGAGGGTCCCAAACAGGAAGAACCCAAATAGACCCACACCAAGACATATCATAATCAAGATGGCCAGAGTCAAGGATAAAGAAATGATTCTAAAGGCAGCAAGAGAAAAGCAAAGAGTAAGTTACAAGGGAACCCCCATAAGGCTCTCAGCTGATTTCTCTACACAAACACTACAGGCCAGAAGGGAGTGGCAAGATATATTCAAAGCCCTGAATGAAAAAAAGATGCAGCCTAGGATCCTTTATCCAGCAAGGCTATCCTTGAGGATAGAAGGAGAAATAAAGAGTTTCACAGACAAAAAAAAGCTGCAGGAGTTTAGCAATACTAAACCCATGCTAAAAGAAATATTGAAAGGGCTATTCTAAATAGAAAAGCAGCAGGATGCTACAGAAATGAGAAACACACAACTGGAAAGGTGATAACTCATGAATTACAAATAAAGTAAACATGAAATTATAAAAGAAGACATACAAATCACTGAGAGTGGGAGAGGGAGGCAGGGAAATATAGAATATTTTTTTTTTAATTTTTTTTTAACGGTAGGATGGGTTTGAGATCATGTTACTATCAGTTTAATAAAAACAGTTATAGTAATGGGTTGATAGATTTACAAAAAAGGGTAACCACAAGCCAAAAATTTACAAAGGAGTCACAAAAATTAAATAAAGTCCATGATAATACAAAGGAAAATTACCAAACCACAAAAGGAAGAAGAAAGGAACAAAGAGGATATACCAATTCAACTGCAAAGATAAGTTCAAAATGGCAATAAACACACATCTATCATTAATTACTGTAAATGTTAATGGACTATATGCTCCAGTCAAAAGACACAGAGTGGCAGACTGGATAATAAAGCAAGAACCTTCAATATGCTGCATACAAGAGACCCACTTTAGGGAGAAGGACACATATAGATTGAGAGTGAAAGGATGGAAAAGGATATTCCATGCAAATGGAAAAGCCAAAAAAGCAGGTGTTGCAGTACTGATTTCAGACAAAATAGACTTTAAAACAAAGGCCGTAAAGAAAGATAAAGAAGGACATTTTATAATGATTTAAAGGAGTGATACAAGATGAGGATATCACACTCGTTAATATATATGCACCCAATATAGGAGCACCTAAGTACATACAAGAATTACTAACAGAGATAAAGGGGGATATTGATGGGAATACAACCATAGTTGGAGATTTTCACACTGCATTAACATCACTAGACAGATCTTCCAGACAGAAAATAAACAAGGCAACAGAGAAATTAAATACTACAATAGAAAAACTAGATTTGGTGGATATTTTCAGAGCATTACACCCCCCAAAAATAGGATATACATTCTTTTCAAGTGCACATGGAACATTTTCCAGGATTGATCATGTACTTTGGCACAAAAGAAACCTCAACAATTTTAAGAAGATAGAAATTATCTCAAGCATCTTTACTGACCACAATGCCATGAAACTGGAAATCAACAACAGAGAAACAAAGGAGAAAAAAAGGAAAGCATGGAGATTAAACAATATGTTATTGAAAAAACAATGGATCAATGAGGAAATCAAAGCTGAAATTAAAAAATACCTTGAGACAAATGATAATGAAAGCACAACCACTCAAAACCTGTGGGACACAGCAAAGGCAGTGCTAAGAGGGAAGTTTATAGCGTTACAGGCCTTCTTCAAAAAAGAAGAACAATCTCAAATAAACAGTTTAACCCACCACCTGAATGAATTAGAAAAAGAAGAACAAAAAGCCCCAAAAAGCAGCAGAAGGAAGGAAATAATAAAGATCAGAGAGGAATTAAATACAATAGAGATTAACAAGACCATAGAAAAAATCAACCAAACCAAAAGCTGGTTTTTTGAAAAAGTAAATAAAATCAACAAACCTCTGGCCAAACTCACAAAGAAGAAAAGAGAGAGAGCACAAATTAGCAAAATAAGAAAGGAAAATGGAGAAATTACAACAAACAAAATAGAAATACAGAATATCATATGAGAACATTATGAAAAACTATATGGAACCAAACTGGATAACCTAGAGGAGATGGACAAGTTTCTGGAGACATACTGTCCACCAAAACTGAATCAAGAAGAATCTGAACACTTGAACAATCCGATCACTAGAAAGGAAATAGAAGTAGCAATTAAAAACCTCCCTACAAATAAAAGTCCAGGACCGGACGGCTTCACCGGGGAATTCTACCAAACATACAAAGAAGAACTCATACCAGTCCTTCTCAAACTCTTCCAGACGATTGAAAAGGAGGGAATACTCCCAAACTCATTCTATGAAGCCACCATCACCCTGATACCAAAACCAGGCAAAGACACTACAAAAAAAGAGAATTATAGGCCAATATCACTGATGAACATAGACGCCAAAATCCTCACCAAAATTTTAGCAAATAGAACCCAACAACACATAAAAAAGATTATACATCATGACCAAGTGGGGTTCATCCCAGGGACACAAGGCTGGTTCAACATACGCAAATCAATCAGTGTAATACATCACATCAACAAGAGAAAGGACAAAAACCACATGATCATCTCCATCGATGCAGAAAAAGCATTTGATAAAATTCAACACCCATTTATGATAAAAACTCTCGCCAAAGTGGGTATAGAGGGAACATATCTCAACATAATAAAAGCTATATATGACAAACCTACAGCCAGCATAGTACTCAACGGTGAAAAACTCAAAAGCTTCCCACTAAAATCTGGGACAAGACAAGGATGCCCACTATCACCACTCCTATTCAACATAGTCCTGGAAGTCCTAGCCACAGCAGTCAGGCAAGAGAAAGAAATAAAAGGGATCCAAACTGGAAAAGAAGAAGGTAAAAGTGTCATTATATGCTGATGACATGTTACTATATATAGAAAACCCTAAAAGGTCCACACAAAAGCTACTAGAGCTGATTGAAGAATTCAGCAAGGTAGCAGGTTACAAAATTAACGTTCAAAAATCAGTTGCATTTCTTTACACTAACGATAAATCAACAGAAGAAGAAAGTAAGGAAACAATCCCCTTTAAAATAGCACCCAAAGTAATAAAATATCTGGGAATAAATCTAACCAAGGAGGTGAAAGAATTATACACAGAAAACTATAAACCATTGATGAAGGAAATTAAAGAAGACTTTAAAAAATGGAAAGATATTCCATGCTCTTGGATTGGAAGAATCAATATTGTTAAAATGGTCACACTGCCCAAGGCAATCTACAGATTTAATGCAATCCCTATCCAATTACCCAGGACATATTTCACAGAACTAGAAAAAATCATAATAAAATTCATATGGAACCATCAAAGACCTAGAATTGCCAAAGCATTACTGAAGAGAAAGAAAGAGGCTGGAGGAATAACTCTCCCAGACTTCAGACAATACTATAGAGCTACAGTCATCAAGACAGCATGGTATTGGTACAAAAACAGACATATAGACCAATGGAACAGAATAGAGAGCCCAGAAATGAACCCACAAACTTTTGGTCAACTCATCTTTGACAAAGGAGGCAAGAATATACATTGGAATAAAGACAGTCTCTTCAGCAAATGGTGTTGGGAAAACTGGACAGCAGCATGTAAAACAATGAAGCTAGAACACTCCCTTACACCATATACAAAAATCAACTCAAAATGGATTAAAGACTTAAACATAAGACAAGATACAATAAACCTCCTAGAGGGAAACATAGGCAAAACATTACCTGACACAGATTTTAAAAATTTTCTCCTAGAAGAAATAAAAGCAAGAATAAACAAATGGGACCTAATGAAACTTACAAGCTTCTGCACAGCAAAGGAAACCAGAAATAAAACAAGAAGAAAACCTACGGAATGGGAGAAAATTTTTGCAAGTGAAACCGACAAAGGCTTGATCTCCAGAATATATAAGCAGCTCATACGACTCAATAAGAAAAAAATAAACAACCCAATCCAAAAATGGGCAGAAGACCTAAACAAGCAATTCTCCAAGGAAGACATACAAATGATCAAAAAGCACATGAAAAAATGCTCCATATCACTAATTATCAGAGAAATGCAAATCAAAACTACAATGAGGTATCAACTCACACCAGTCAGAATGGCCATCATTCAAAAATCCACAAATGACAAATGCTGGAGAGGCTGTGGAGAAAGGGGAACCCTCCTACACTGCTGGTGGGAATGCAGTTTGGTGCAGCCACTATGGAAAACAGTGTGGAGATTCCTCAAAAGACTAGGAATAGACTTACCATATGACCCAGGAATCCCACTCCTGGGCTTGTATCCAGAAGGAAATCTACTTCAGGATGACACCTGCACCCCAATGTTCATAGCAGCACTATTTACAATAGCCAAAACATGGAAACAGCCTAAATGTCCATCAACAGGTGACTGGATAAAGAAGAGGTGGTATATTTATACAATGGAATACTACTCAGCCATAAAAACCGACAACATAATGCCATTTGCAGCAACATGGATGCTCCTGGAGAATGTCATTCTAAGTGAAGTAAGCCAGAAAGAGAAAGAAAAATACCATATGAGATCGCTCATATGTGGAATCTAAAAAACAAAAACAAAAACAAAGCGTAAATACAGGACAGAAATAGACTCACAGACAGAGAATACAGACTTGTGGTTACCAGGGGGGTGGAGGGTGGGAAGGGATAGCCTGGGATTTCAAAATTGTAGAATAGATAAACAAGATTACACTGTATAGTACAGGGAAATATACACAAAATGTTATGATAACTCACAGAGAAAAAAATGTGACAATGAGTGTGTATATGTCCATGAATAACTGAAAAATTGTGCTGAACACTGGAATTTGACACAACATTGTAAAATGATTATAAATCAATAAAAAATGTTAAAAAATCAATCAATCAATCAATCAATCAATCAATCATAATCCTAGGCATTACCTCTGCCTAGCATTATGATTCTATAGGATTGGAATATTTTGTCCAGTTTCTGAAATCAGATGTTTATATGATACCTTACATTTAAGTTAAAAAAGTCTCAAACATTAATTAGCATCCCCAAAGATGCACCATTTTTAACTTTTAACTCTAAAAATAATTTAAAATATTCTCAAAACATTTTTAAAAAATCTGTTTTTCTCCCATTCATTCACACTTTATCACTTCATTCATCAGATTGTGGTCAGCTGGGCTAGGAAAACAAGAAGGGATCAAGTGATGTGATTGGTTTGTAAATAGTTGAAAATGTGTACTTGCCATTTGGTCGGGTGATTTGTCCTTAAGATGAAACCTGAGCCTACAAAAACTTGATGCGGGATCTGAACATGGAAAAATGTATTTGCATTTCTTAGGTAAATCTGTCACTGTGTGTGTGCTGTAAAATGGCATTATTCCTCCATTGGAAATTGCACTTCCTACGCAACATACACCACTCTGCTCCCCACCCCCCCCAGACTTCCCCAAGCAAAGTTCAAAATCCTTTCTGCCTTTGTAGTCAATCCCATGGTGAAACCATTAATTTAGTCCCCAATTTGGGCTCATTTGAGAAGAACTTCAAGATAAGATTCTTTCCAAAAGAGCATTTAATAGTTAGCCAGTACAAAAGGTAGGTATGAGTAACTCCTGAATTGGGTTCTTCAGAGCAAGTTGTGAAATAAAAGAGAAAGCCAAAGCTCACAGACAAAGAAGAAAGACAAGGAATTTTGTATTTAATAAAATCAAAAGCTGCTATGTGTAGAGGCACTGATATTATAGACAAATAGATTGCTTCCCAATACAGCCATATGAACTTACCAGATTCAGGAATGTCAGGTACTTCCATTGTCCACCATTTATAAAGAGTTTGGATTTCCGTGGATCCCCTACTTGTTGTGAGATATGAAAATTGAGGAAGACATACCAGCTAAAAACAAGAAAGTGGTATATGCACGTAGAAGTCCGCGTCATGGCTAGCTCTGACCAGGGAACTGTAAATGTCTCAAGTAGCTTCTCTCTGGCATACCTCTGCAGGTCACAGCTGAAGTCCTAAAGCAGAAGAGAGCTGTAAAACACACCCTTCTGGGACTGAGAGTTTCAACATGACTGAATTTTGCTTCTCTCATAGGCTCCTTTCCTCATAAACTTGGGAGACAGGATTGTTGCTGATTATCAGATGCCTTCATTTAGATAATAGTAGGTAATCCACAGATTTGCATAAGTATCAGTATGATAGGCTTTGAAAAGGGCAGGGAGCAATGCAAGAAATGTACTTTGCACTGTTTGACTGGGTTGGAGACAAGACTAAATGACCTTATCATTAAACACCAGTAAACTCTAATGAAATACCATCATGGCCATATTTTCTTTTCATTTGGGCGGAACAAAGAAGTTGCCATAATGTATCTTGAGAGAGTGAAAAGCAGGTTGACAAACCAGAAGGGAGAGTTTGTGGGCATGTTTAGCTCATGGAGGGAAGTAAATAGAAGGAAAAAGCGTGTTGTAACTTATTCCTTTGGCCTCCAAGGCCTTGTAAAACCTGAAACAACCCTTGATTCTCCAAGGAGCAGCCCCAGGGTTTAGGTTTTTGGGGTTTTTTTTTTTCTTTTTTCAATTTTTTTATCTATATCCTAGAGAACCAAGAGTTATGGAGAGCTGTCCTGGACACTCCACTTGCATAGGCATCTCTATTCCCTGGAAGGAAAGAAGCAAAGCAAGAGATCTGTGGTCAGAGAATCAGAAAAAGATGTGTGGTCACTTCCCCAACATACCTGGGTTTAGACATTGCTGGGAGAGAATGAGGGTCTCTACATTGCCTTGGAGAAGGCAAGAATTTGCTTAGGCTGGGCAAAGCTTTCAGAACTGAGGCTCTGCCTCACACTCTACAGAAGGGACCTGAGAGAGCTGGAAATGTGATACCTTGTGACGTCACCAGCTCGTTTCCCTGGGTAACTGACTCAGAGGGTTCTGAGCAAACCCCTAAGGAAAATGCTCCTGATGCAGTTACATAAGTCGGCAGTTGGTGCTGTTCAGTGATTTTTAACCAGGGCTTATAAGTACTGGAAGAAAGAACTGCAGGCTATACATGGGGTATAAAACAAAAACAAACCTATTTCCTCAGAGTCATTGGATCCCAAACATCAGGAATTATAAATGGGGGTAGATCAAGCCTGAGCCAGTAATGTGGAGTCTGAATTGTAACCATTCCCAAATGAGAGGGTGATCTGGGAAATGGGAAGCATAAAACCCTGTACACAACTCCATGGCCTAAGTTAAAATGGTAAATAACAATAGGAGCTAATACTGTTACAGTACTTACTATACGGCAAGCATTGTTCTGAGTGCTTTGCACATATTGACTCATTTAATACTCTAAACATCACTATGAAGTAAGTGCTATTATGACCCTCATTTTCAAATGAGGAGATTGAAGCCCAAGCTGCTAAATAGATGCATTCAAAAACTAGTAAGAGGCAGGCAGAGCTGCAGTCTGCACTCTAACCAGTGTGCCTGACCACAATGAAACAACATTTGCCCTGCATAACCCTCAGACTCCTTTTGCAGTATTTCTCCACTCTCTGCTGAGCCCCTTTTATTCCTTTATCTCTCCCATCAGAAAACTCTCAGGAAAGGATCAGATATGTTTTGAAACTTGGTGCACATATGAGTTATTGTGCTATGTCTTTCAGGGTGTTTTCATGGTAAACATCATTAAGAATTTAGGGGGTTTTAATCCCTTTATACAAAATCTCAAGCATAGTTCTTCAGATGGGTAAGGATTTGAGGAAAAATGGGAAAAGAAAGAGACAAAGACCTATATCTCTGAAATCTATGTGTCTAAAACTAGATATTGGCCTTTTGACACTTGGATTTTTTGGGGGGGAGCATTGGTCTTAATACCTATAGATGAAGCCTCTCATAAATATTGATACAATTATTTAAATGTGTTTGTAAGAGAGTTGTTTGACACTGGAATCCAACTGTTAGCACTTTAATAAGTAATAACGTATGTTATATACATACATTTATGTGTATATATTATATATATATGGATTTGTAATAGAAAATAGGTTATATCTTAATTCAATATATTTTCTTATAAAATTTTCCACAAAAGTACTGCATAAAGGAAATTCTGAATTGTGACCATATTCACATCATAATTTCTGTCCCTGGTGAATAACCAGATAAATTTCTATGAAGCATTTTGGCCATCTGTCTTCTACTCTGAGACCAGGTGTAGCTTTGGGGAACAATGACAGTGTCACAATATTACAAACTAATACAACTCTACCATTATCCCACCTTTCTCCATTCTCCCAAGTATTTGGAGACCTCCTATTATCTCCAGGAGAAATGGGAGAAAAATGTTCATTACCTTAAAGAAAAAACTGACAAAAATTTAATTTTGCTACATGGGAAATAGTACAAATATAAAACAAGCACATTTTACATTTGGCATTGAACAGTATCTAGATAACTTGATTATTAAAAGTGACATTCTTTGAAAATCTCTACCTTCTCGAGTATGAAATACCATTCTTTAATTTCACAAGTATCTATCAGTCAACTACTAATTGCCAAGCACTTGCTAGTCTCTAGGATTTCCTAGGTATTAAGAGAGATCTAATTCCTGCTCTCATAGAGTTTATTATTCTAGCGAGGGGTGCGGGTGGGCAGACATTAAATAATAACACTATCAGGTATTAATTTACATGTACCATAGCTTCTGTGAAGGACAAACACGAGGGACTTACTGGGTACCAGTACCAGACCTGGGGTGGTCAGGAGGTCAGGGAAGCTGGCCCTGAGGAAGCCACGTGTGAGCAAGGCTGGTAATCCCCACACTCCCAGCATGCTCTGACTGTCCTTCTCAGTCTCTTTTGTGAGGTTCTTTTCCTTGGCCAGATCCTCATGTGCTGGTATTTCCCAGGGAACTGGTCCAACCTTTTGTCCATCGCACACGACATACTCACTGTAGTGATTTTGGTGACATGGTTTCTACCACTGCTTTCTAGTTTATGATCACAATTTTCATATCTCTTGTCCCAGCCCTCTCCCTGTCCTCATCAAGCTTCAGACATATTTTTGACTACTTGTTTGACATTTCCTGAATTAGTTAGATGCACCTCAAACTCGGGATGTCTAAAATGAACTCACTAACTTGCCCCAAACCTGACTATTCATCTCTGTTCTCTGTCTGTGAGGATGGCCCCATCTTCCACCTGGGAATCTTCCTTGTTTCCTCTCTCTCCTTTACTCTCCAAATCCAACTAACCACCAAATCCTGCCAAGTTCATCTCCCAAATCAAGCTCAAGTCAGTCCTCTTCTTTCCATCCCTTCCACAACTTCCCTAGGTCACATCTTCTCCATATCTTTCCAGTACTATAGTAACTGTCTTCTGATTGGTTTTCCTAATTCTAGTCTTATCCTCCAACTCTGTAACTCTGTTCTTCACCAGGTCGGGGAGTGATTCTACCCAAAATACCAGTCTTACCACATCTCTCCCCAGTTTAAGTCCCTTTACTGCATCAATGTCACAGAGTAACATCCAAGTTCCATAACTTTTGAGAAAGAGCCCACTCCCATCTAGCTTTGGTACTCTTTCCAGTCTCACTCTTGTCTCCTACTTGATGTTCCTCCTATAACATCAGATTGGTAGTTTTCTAACCATACCTGGCTATGTCACGTCCTAGTGCCTTTACTCCTACTGTTTCTTCTCCCTGGTGGCCTCCTCTCAACATGTCTTTGACTGGTTATCTCATAACCATACTCTGAAATGCACCTCAGCAGTTTCCTTCTCTAGGAACCCTTCCCTGACTCTCTCCTCAACAAGGCTATATTAAACAGTCACTTCTAGTCTTCGTTAACACCCCATGCATCTCTGCAAATTACATGATGATAAGTGCCTTGGTCCATTAAGGGTTCTGTAACAAAAATACTATATACTGAGTAGCTCATAAACAACAAACGCACTAATGGAGCCTAAATTATCCTGCAGATTATCCTGCCAGTAGATTCTTTCTGGAGAGAGCCTCCTTCGTAGGCAGTCATCTTCTTGTGTTGTCCTCACATGTGAGAAAGGGCCAAAGATCTCTCTGGGGCCTCTTCTGTAAAGGCCCTAATCCCATCATGAGTGCTCCAGTCTCATGACCTAATCATCTTCATAAGTTCCCACCTCTTAATACTATCACTTTGGGGGTTAAGGTTTCAATTCATGAATTTTGGAGAAACAGTCTACAACAACTAGGAATTAATTTTTTTGTGTGCCATTATCTCCCTGGGTTCACAGGTGGTGTGTTTGAATTCCTAGAGGTTAGCATAGTGCTAGGCACACAGTGAGAACTTAATAAATATCTGTTGCATAAATGAGTATGTGCAAATTGGGTGTACTTGACTACTGAGCCTTGCTATAAAGCCAGCTCATTCATTAAAAACCTACTATGTTCAAAATGTTCAGCTGCTGGGTTCTGGGGAGGAGAAAGAATTCTAAGATGAGTAAGACATAGGTTAATTCCTGTAGGAATTCATAGTCAAGTGACAGAGACAGATATGTAAACAAAAAATTATGGCACGACATGATAAGTACTATAATAGAGGTATGCATAACGTACTAATGGAGCCTAAATTATCCTGCAAATTACTCTGTCATTCTAAATATGCAGAAGATGGGGTTAAAAATGAATGCAATGAGTAAATCATGGGAGACTCTAGATGTCATGTAGGAGAATATAAGAATTAATGTAATCTCACTGAGTAAAGTTGTCATGGCCACCAGCACAGGTAACAGTTTTACCTGATAGAGACTGTAACCCATTCCTAGGCCAGTCACAGAATGATGAGGTACAAAGAGCAGGGGCTCAAACCTGGGCTTGAGTCTATTCCATGACCTTGAGCTGGTCAGATACCAGCCTCACTGGAGTGTTAGTTCCCTTAAGTGTGAAATAGGGCTTGGGAAATCTGGAGTGGCATTTGTCTCACATCCTAAAGCCAGGACATCTTCTGGACTAAAGGAGTAATTGATGAGGACTGGCCTCTGTAGAGCCTAGAAGGAAGTCCCAAGCCCACAGAGATAAACAGCCACTCCCACACATATCCTGAAGCCAACCGTAGTGGAAGGTGTTGGAAGACCCTCTCCACAGTGATGGCTGCAGGTAGCACAGTGGTGAGAAAGAATTGAGGATGGTGGAGCTCAGAATTCTTGAGGGTATAGTGAAAAGGTTGAGGGAGGATTGTTTCATTCTGGAACAAAGTAGAGGCCTCCTCCAGCTAATGGTGCTAAACAAACTAGCCAGTAAGGCCTATTCATTTTAAACTTCAATACAAGACATGTTGATGGGACTTATCAGTACTCCACTTACCCTCTTAATCTAAATAGAACTATTTTGAGATGGCTCATTCCCTTTAGAGCTGATATGTACCATTTACAGCCCTTGTAGACTCCCTTAGATTTACCCTCCCTTTGGTAAATTGTCCCATTATTAAATTCCCAGCTGAGTGGGGCTACCTTTTCCTGCTGGAACTCTAACTGATGGAGCCAGTCAGACTGTGAGCTCCTCCAGGATCTATCTGATACACCTCTGGACCCTCAGCACTATTTATGGTAGCAGGTAAATTCCAGATGCTAATAAAGATTTGTTTGCATAGATCAGTTCTGGTATTGTATTCCGAATATCTACCTGGGGTGGGGGTTCTCTAACCCTTGGGTTTCCTGACACCGGGTTACCACTCTCATTGCCCAGTGCTGTACATATTTCCGTAGAAGCCCTGCTGCTTCTAAGTCAATATCATCCCCACTGTCTTCTAAAGGCTCTCTCCCCAATAAAAGGTAGGTGATTCTGGAAATAATTAAATGTGTGTGATTCCCAGTTGAAGCCAAGAATCAGGGAGACTGCATTCCAGTGGACTTTGCATCCCTAGGAGCCCTTGTCCATTGTTGTACATACAGAATGAAGTGTTTCACTCATTGGATTGTTTATACAACATCTAAGAGCACTTGTTTTTCTCAGAGGTCACTGTGGCTGCCCTGCTTTTGAAAAACTAGAACATTTATTAAAGGTTCTGATCTGAAGTCTGTTTGGTGAGAACAGCCACCAAACCAAGCCAACTCGGAAAGGCATTCAAACCTTTTTTTTTTTTTTTTTTTTTTTTTTTTTAATTTAATCAATGAGAACTTTCCTGGCCCATCACTTTGCTTGTTGCATTGAGAAACCTGATTCAGATCTGCCTTTTCTTGGATCTTTAGCTCTGCTTTCACAGTGGAATGCGATGTTCTGTGTTGATCTTCTCGTACTCACTCAGAGGAGCAGAGTTCTCCGTTGGTAGTTTTGATGGTGCATTTTCAGTTGGGAGGCCAAAGAACTTTTCCTGTTTACAAGCATGAAACTGACTCACATTGTTTTAAAAGTTTAAAGCAGGAAAGAACCCTTTCAGGCCAGTTAATTCAACCTCTTCATCTTTCAAATGAGAAAAATTAAAGCTCATAGAGGTTAAGGGACTTGCCCCAAATCACACAGATGTTTGCAGGAGAGCAATGACCAGAAAACAAGTCTCTTAACAGGCAAGCCAGTGAGCTTTCACTGTTTCTTGAATTGCTTTGTTTTATACCAAGTTCCAGAATTTTCAGATGAATATATCTTGCTTGAATTAGTTTGTGCATATTTGATTGTGTAAGATCTGATGAAGTTATTAGAGAGAAACTGTCTACCTAAGAAAGCCTTTTTTAGATTCTACATCAGATTTCACATTTTGAAAATGCTGTGTTAATCAGAAATGCATAAGTTTTGTCATAACTCAGATATTTCAGATAGATTTTATATGTTGAATTGATCAGCAAGGTTAAAAAATGTCTTCAGTACAGATTCAATCAGCACATTCCATTTTCAGTCTTCTGAAACTCTCATATAAATGCCTGTTTCCCTGGGAAATTCACTGCAAGAAGACCAGGGGGTTACCTTGTTTTAGCAGCCTGTATAGTACCATTTATGAGTCATCTATATTCGTAAACTATACTCTGATTTTCTGACTTTCTAATAATTATAATTTGCTGAAAGGGCAGCATTGAAGTCCCTAACAATAATTATGGATTAGACTGTCTCTCCTTTCAGCTCTATCAGTTTTTAATTTACATATTTGAGACTGTTATTTGGTACTTTATGTATTTAGGATTATTGTGTCTTCCTGGTGATTAATCCTCTTAACACATTATGCAACACTTCTCTTTGTCTCTAGTAAGTTTATTTGCTCAGATAGAGTCTACCTTATCTAATATTAATATTATTTTTCCTTATTTTTTAAATTAATGTTTACATGGTACATTTTTTTTAATCATTTTACTGTCAGTCTACATATTTTGTTGAAATTAAGGTGAGTTTCTTACAAAGAGCTTGGATGACTTGTGAGGTTTTATTAAGCCACTGTCCCAGTCTCTGCCTTTTAATTGTTGTATTTAGATATTTACACTTACGGTAGTTGTTTAATATATTAGGACTTAAATATTTCATTTCATTATTTGTTTTCTCTTTGTTTCTTCTGGTTTTGTTTTGTTTTTTTGTACTTCTGTTCTCTTTTCTTGTCTACTGTATATTAATTGTAATTAATTAACTAATTAATTAATTGTAAAAGTAATTAACACTTCTTAGGATTCCACTTTGGTTTAGTTATAGTATTTTTGAGTGTACCTCTTTGTATAGTTTTCTTAGTGATTGCTCTGGGTATGACAATATACATGTGACTTATTAAGCCTACTGGCATTAACAATTTACCACTTCAATTGAAGTGTGGACTCCTTACTTCCATTTTAGTCTTTTACTTTTCCTACTTTTAAATATCATAATCTTGAGAATCAGATGGTGTTATAATTTTTGTTCTACTCATTAAATATGATTTATAAAACTCATGAGAAGAGTTAGTCTATTGTATGTACCATACTTCTGCTCTTTACATTATCCTTTTATCCCTTCCAATGCTTCAAGTTTCAATCTGTTATCATTGTCTTTCAGTCTGAATTACAATCATCCCTCAGGATCTTTGGGGCATTGGTTCCAAGACTCCTACAGATACCAAAATCCAAGGATACTCAAGTTTCTTATATAAAATGGTGTAGTATTTGCATATAACCTATGTACATCATTTTGTAGACTTTAAATCTTCTCTGGATTACTCATAACACCTAAAACAATATAAATGCTATGTACAGGCACACCTTGGACATATTGTGTGTTCAGTTTCAGACCACCACAATAACGGAAATATCATAATACAGTGAATCACATGCTGTTTTTTTTTGTTTTCCCAGTGCATGTAAAAGTTATGTTTGTACTATACTATAGTTTATTTAGTGTGCAATAGCATTATTTCTGAAAGAATGTACATACCATAAATAAAAAATACTTTATTGCTAAAAATACTAACCATCATTAGAGCCTTCAGTGAATTGCAGTAGAAACTCAAAAATTACTGATCACAGATCACCAAACAAATATAACAATAATGAGAAATATTGTGAGAATTATCAAGATGTGACACAGATACACCAAGTGAGCAAGTGCTCTTGGGAAAACGGCACTGACAGACTTGCTTGATGCAGGGTTGCCATAAATCTTCAATTTGTAAAAAATGTGCAAAGTGCAATGAAGCAAAGTGCAATAAAATGAGATATGCCTGTAAATAGTTGTAAATACAATGTAAATGTTATGTAAATAATTGCTGTGTGGCAAATTCAAGTTTTGGTTTTTGGAACTTTCTGGAATTTTTTTTCAAATACTTTCGATTTGCAGTTGAATCTGCAGATGTGGAGCCCATAGATATAGAGGGCTGACTGTATCTCCTTTAGCCATTTTTTAAGGGCAAGTCTGCTAGTAACAAAATTCTTTAAGTTTTCCTTCATCTGAGAATGTCTTTATTTCCCTTTCATTCCTGAAGAATAGTTTTGTGAGATAGAGAATTCACTGTTGACAGTTCTTTTCTCTCAGCACTTGAAAAATACTGTGTAATTTCCTTCTGGCCTCCATGGTTTCAGATAAGAAATGTGCTTTTATTTGAATTTGTGTTCCCTTATGGTTAATGTGTCATTTCTCTCTTGTTGCTTTAAAGGCTGTTTTTAGTTTTCAGAAGTTTATTTATGCTGTGTTCTGGCTTGAATTTCTTTGGTTTATCATATTTGAAGATTGTGCAGTTTCTTAAATCTGTAGATTTACATCTTTCACGAAATTTGAGAAATTTTCAGCCAGTTTTTTGAGTACTCTTCCAATCTAACTCTTTTTCTGCTCTCCTTCTGGGATTCTAATGATACGAATTTTGGACCTTTAGTTGTTGTCCCACAGTTCCCTGAGGCTCTGTTAATGTTTTTTTCAGTCTGTTTTCTCTCTGGTTTTCAACTTGAGCAAATTGCTCATGAAATTTGTTGATTCTATCTTCTGTTATCTCCACTCTACTATTGAGCTCATCCAGTAAGGTTTTATTTCTGTTACTGTATCTTTCAGTTCTATAATTTCAATTTGGTTCTTTTTATAGCTTCTGTTTCTTTGTTGATATTTTCTATTTTTCATTTGTTTCAAGAGAATTTGCAATTGTTCATTAAAGCATTTTTATAATAACTTCCTTAAAATCTATGTCAGATAATTCCAATATCTGATTCATTTTTGTGTTGGTGGCAGTTATCTTTTTTTATTCAAGCTGTGCTTTTTATTGTTCTTGGTATGGCCAGGATCTACAGTTGTATCCTAGACATTTTGATTATTCTCTTAAAGAGATAAATAGGACTCAGAGACTTTTTATTTTAGCAATCAGTTACCCTGTTTAAGGTTAGCCTACAGGTCCTGGCATGACTTTTGTATGCTATGGTTCCAATGACAATTTAATTTCCTAAACCTTGTGATCTACCTTGATTGCTTTGTTTATTCAGTGCCACTGAGACTTTCAATATGATGACCAAAAATATCTCCAGACACTACCCAAAATCCCTAGGAATAAGATCACCCCCAGGTAAGGACCATTAATCTATAGAAACCAGAATTTGATGTCTTCCGTGTAGAATAGGCCATAGACCTGTGGGGATTGGGGAATATATTCTTCCCTAAAGCCTTATGGAAGCACTTTAGGATCCCAGTCTGTGTATACATGCACTAATTCATTTGGGTTGAGATGAAGAAAAGCCTTATTTACCTCTTACTACATCCCAAACCTGTATTCAGGGAGGATATTGATAATGGCTCTAACAGTGAAACAGAATTTGATTTCCAGTATAACTCAGCTCAGAGGTTAATCTAGCCCTTGACAAACAAGTGGTCTTTATTAAAGAATTGCAGCTATCAAGTTTCAATGTGAAATCCTCTTAGCATTGCATATATAGTATGCATGTTTATATATTCTGCTTTAAGACATCTGCCAAAGATTGTTATCAGATACATCTTTTTTCCTGTTAGTTGGTTTTCTTCTTATTTCTGCATTGCTGAAATGACATCACATGACCTTTTGAAAGTTTTTGCTTTTCTGCCTGGAAACATAGGACAGTGTTTCATAAAAGCAAGAAGATTGCTGTGCTCTGAAAAAAAAAAAAAACAAGCAAACAAACAAAAACAAAACAAAACAACAACAAAAAAAAAACTCCTAAAAAAAACCCAAAAAACAAAACAAACAAACAAAAAAAAACTATATGAACTGCCAGATTGTTTATTGCAGAGTTGACTTATTTGGCCAAAAGGAGTTGTTTTGGTTAATCATTTACTTGACTGCCCTCTGAATAGAAATGCCATCCTCAACCTGCATGAAAATGAAATGAAACTTCACAGAACATTTGTTTGCAAAATGACTAAAGTTTAAGGTCAAATATGTTGGCCTCCTTGGCATTTTCTGCCTGCCAAGCAAGTCTGAATCATTACATATTAATTATTCATCTAGAATTGCTTCACATTATCTGGTTGGTTGAGGTGCATTTTCCACTGTTCTCCTCTAGACCATTCATAGCATTTTGGGCTACTCAATGTGACTCCAGTTTTTATTGGTACCTAATAAATCACATGCCAATACAGAGTAACTTCAGCATCTCTCTCTTACCTTCAACAACAGTAGATTTCTTTGAAACCTGGCCTGCTCAGGATAAGAATGTTTTATAGATTGTGAGCTCCTGGAGACAGAAGTACAGCTGCTTCTCAGCTGGTTAGAGGGAATGTCTCTTCCTGACCATCTGATCCAGTACCAACCCTTTATATATTTGTTTTTAAAGACGTCAAATTTTTTTCCCATGTTATTCTGCCTTTTCCCCTTCTCTGCCCACCTTCCAAGATTCAGAGGAAATAATGTTAAAATGATTTGGAAAAGGCCTACATAGGGAGTAACTGAAGCCTGGCCACTTGTCCTCAAGATTATCCTCAAATCGTGAGACTTCCTTGCCAGTGAACTTACTTGAAATTCTGGGGAACTGACTTTTTTTGTGTTCTTGGAAACAGTGAATGTTTCACTGTAAGCCTAATGATTCCCTCCCTATTGTGGTAATAACATAAAACAGTTTTCACATCGTTTTTGGCTTTTTAGTGGAGTCAGTGTGAGCATCCCTGTTTCCATCAATCTGGCTGTAGCTTTCAAAGTGAGCACTGGCTCAGGAGCTAAGACAGAACACACTTGGCCTAGAAGCCACTGGGCAAAGTGCCAAGTAGGAAAACCCAGCCCTCAGTCCTGGCTATGCCATTTTTCTACCATCAGTGGCATCTTTATGGGGATACTATGAGAGAGAAGATGACTGAGGAAATGTTTGGATTGTGGATGATTTGAGTGGCCCTCAGATTGCTTCCTGTTTGGTGAGGTATCTGGTTTGCAATTAAATGTTGGCTTCTAAAGAAGCATGGACTCCAAAGTGAAAAGAGGCAAAGTGGCCAAGAGTGTGGGCTCCAAAGTCGTGTACCCTGCTTCAAATCCTAGTTTCACTTCTCCACACCTGTGTGACCATGGGCAAGTTAATGAAACTCTGTGCTTGGTTTCTTCAACTGTAAAATGGTGATAATAATAGTGCCGAACTCATAGCATGGTGATGCAGATAGAATGAGACAGGACATGTGAAGTGCTGAGGATAGATCTTTAAGGTCATACGTTCTCAATAAGCCTTAGGTTTTATGATAGGGAGTACTCACAGCCTGTCACTCCTCACAGCCACCACCTGATCAGAATGCTTGCCTGACTCTCAACAAGTACCTAATCAACTGGGAAGTATGGTTATAGGAACAACTTTTGCAGTGTCCCTGGAGAATGGCATGGTTTGGGTGCTAAATATATCAGTAGACTCTTCATTGTAAGCAGCTTGAATTCTTTCCAGAAAACATTTGATGGGAACAATTTTGAAACATATTTCAGAGTTCTCTTAAGGCCAAAGTTAGCTTTAAACTGAAAAGAAAAGTTATTTCTCTTGACCTGGGGATTTCCACTAAGACTGTAACAACTCAGAATTCCCCACTGCCCCCTGCTAAGTTTCTTAGGAATTGAAAAGACCAACTGAAATAGACCTAAAGTCCAAGGTTTGTGGATTATCATCACCTCTTTGTGTGTGTGTGTCTGTGTCTGTGTGTCTTTGTGTGCGTGTGTGTGTATGTATGGGGGCAGGTTTATGTAAGCAAGGGTGGGTAGGAAGAAGAGCAAACACTCATTGTGGAGTTGGCTGGTATCTTTGTTTTGATCCAGGGGGATGCTGAGTGATCATTAAAAGTGTCTTCTGGTAACAGAGAGAAATATGGAAAAATTAAAGTGTGTTCAACTGGTTACCAAATTTTGAAGCCTCAGAAAACTAATTTGAATGCATAAAGCAAATACTGTCTAATTAGAAATATTTTCTTCTTAAGAAATCAGATACCAGAGTGATTGTTAATCAGTGATGGAGGTAAGTGTGCATGACTCTAATGGACCACACAGAGGCCCAAATATCCTAGGAGTTCTCTGTGTTTGGGAAGTAGGGGAACAACCCTCAGTACCTCTGAGATCATAAAACAGAAAGAAAGGGGAAGAAGTCCTTTCGTCTCCCATTTTCTCTGCCCTTCCACTCCCATCCCCATCTCAGCAGGGAGACAAAGGGACGCTGAGTTACAGCTCATTCACAAACTCTACAGAAGAGGGAGTCCCTGTACTCAGGCCTATAGCTTCTGAGGAGGTGCTCTGGGAGCCCTCAGTGAGCTTGCATTAAATAGTCAGAGCAGAACGTTTCAGCTCCCCATCCTGGATGGATGCTATGGACTGAATGTTTGTGTCCTCACAAAATTCACGTCCCCAGTTTGATGGTATTTGGAGATGGGGGCTTTTGGGGTGTAAATAGGTCATGAGGATAGAGCCCTCACGATGGAATTACTGCTCTTATAAGAAGAGACAGGAGAGAGTTGGCTTCCTCTCTCTCTCTCTCTCTGCCTTGTAAGGATACAATGAGAAGACAGCTATCTGCAAGCCAGGAAGTGGGTTCTTACTGGACACTGGATCTGTTGACACCTCAATCTTGGACTTCCAGCCTCCAAAACAAATTTCTCCACCCAGTCTATGGTATTTCTGTTATAAAAGCCTAAGCTGTCTAAGACAGTGGGTATACACACTCCATCTTCCCTCCACTTCTTTAAGTGGGAAGAGACATGTTGACCATGTGAGACCAAATGATGGTAGATCCATTTGGCCTGGTATGCACTGAGCCTGGGTGAGGATTAGAACTGAGAGCACCTTCAGCTGCCTAAGAAAAGGAACAAGATAAGGAAGGAAATGGAACTTACCCTCTGAAGAACTAAAACTGTAATTATTAGACATTGGCCATTTAAAATTACTATAACATGATTTTCATTAATTTGTTAAAACAGATATATCATGCACATAAACAATGATGTGCCAATGTGTATTAAGCACATAAATGGCCCATGCATGACCAAAGCACTTTGCACATATTCTCTCAATTTTTTCTTCCCTACAACCCTCTAAAGCAAGTACTGTTGTGCCATTTTACAATTCAGGAAGCCACACCTGAGGGTATGAGTGGTTAAATAATTATCCAAGGACACAATAATAAATAACAAACTGGGGACTTGAAGCCATTTCTGTCTAACTCAGAAACCCATTATCATATGGGGACTCTGTGTACTTGCCTTGCAACTATTCCTTGAATCTAAAATCATTCTAAAATAAAAAGATTATTTAAAAAAAACCCATTATCAAAATTGCTCTACTGTGCTACTATTTCAAATAATGTATGAGAGTTTTGCTTTGTTTGTATGCTAAATTTCCCAGAAATTTTGAAAAATAATGTGTTATATTTTCACCTGGGGATCATTCCATCATCTATATTCCCAAAGTATTTTTCTTGTACTTCTTCATGTAAAGCACTCAGAGCTTGCCACCTGGAAAGCTCCCAGTAAATATTAGTCGTCATCGTCATCATCATCATCATCATCATCATCATCACTATCACTATCTTCACAAATGATCATTGTTACATTACTTTTTAAACATCAGTGAGCATATTCATCTCCCCTACTAGACCATGAATGGCTCAAGGGTAGCGACCACATTAGGTGCTCAGTAACATTTTATAAAACAAATCCCTGTGCTCACAATTAGATCTTTCCGCAGTGAATCTTCAAACTGACAGGGAATTTGTTTCTGTTTCTGTTTCGAATTCGCCTTTGCCTTGGGGGGAAAGAAATGTTGCCAAAGTGCTGTGCTCTCCATGACTCTTGCCCACTTTGTAAGAGAAGTCCTGTTGCTCCATCCAACTGGTGCTGGGGGTACGGATGCGACCCATTCCAAACATAGTTTTCCTCATGCATATATCATCCTTCAGCTCTAACTCAGCTATCCTCTCTGCTGTGCTGCACATCAAGGGAAAATCTACAAATGAGAACAAAATTAGTGTGACCTGCATGCTTTATGGACACAATTTAAAAGGGGTCAAATTGTCTTTTCTTGCTGGCATGTTAAATGTTTCTTATGCCATGTCCCCATTTTCACTAAATGCCAACAACTGTTTTTAAATTCCTGGGAGTTAGGAAGATTGCGGGCATAGTTCCAGAAGCCTGATGCATCAGGAAATGCGAACTCTGAAAAACAAGTTTTCACTGAGGCTTTGCTGAGCCAGCATACTCTGTGTATTCACTGAGATGGCAGGCCCCATCACGTGAGTTTGCTCAACCAACTGGTGATTGACTAGGGTACTGTTTTAAAAGATGTTAGTTCTAGGTAATTGCTGGAAATACCCTCTAGCTCAGCACTATCCAACAAAACTTCTGCAGTGATGGAGGTTTTTATATCTCTGCTGTCCAGTAAGATAGCCACAAGCCACATGTAGTTATTAAGCCCTTGAAATATGGGTAGTGCAACTGAGGAATTGTTTTATTTATTTTAACTTAATTGAGATTTGACTAGCCTCACGTGGCTAGTGGCCACCATATTGGGTAGTGCAGCTCTGGGTGAACAACTGTCCTGGTTTGCTCAGGACTGAGGGGCTTCCTGGGATGCAGGACTTTCATTGTTAAAACAAGACAATCCCAGGCAAACTAGGACAGCTAGTCACCCTAAAATAGATCCTTTTGTATGTAAAATATGTTTGGCATTTTTGGAAGTGAGAATTATACATGTGCTAGTCATAGTGTAGAGTCAAAGGGAGAGAAATGGAGAGGCAATATAAAGAACTGAGATTTTTTCCTTCCCAAGCAAAATTCAAGTAAAATATTGTTTCAAATGAATGAATTGATGAGATAACAGAGTTAATTCTTAAAACTGAAGTAGTCAATTTAAAACTGCAATAAAAATATAAATATAGAACACACCAACAAGACACTCATCCTCAAACTACTGTAGGAAAATACCAGTAACCTGATGACAATATTTTGAATCCCACTCACGTGGGAAAGTGGAAGATAACTGGTGAGTTCACGAAAAATCACAACTGCCTTGACTTCCTCTTCCAGGTAAGAGTGCAGTTAAGAACCCTTAGAAGTTTTTTCTTGGATCTGCTTCTCCTGGGAAAGGCTTCTCTACCCCAACATCTTATCTACCTGCCAACCAGAGTGCCTGAAACTCACCAGTGAATTGAATTCCTCTAGGGTAAACACTATCCTTTATTAAAATACAGATAATTCTAAGAGAGGTCACATAGGACCATATATTAGCATCATATTATAATTTTTAAGTTTTCCTGATTGATCTCAACTATCAAGATGCTGAAGGAATGAAATAAAGCAGTGGTCTCCAGACACTTTTGATTGTGTATCTGTATCAGCAAAAATGTTGAGCTGTGTCCCCAGCATATGTATATTTATTGGTAATTACTGTTTCCATACATTTTGATAAAACATGTTTTTATGTTTTGAAGAAGTCCACTTTTTATTTTGTTTTATTTTGCTTTGCTTTTCTCATATCTCTAGTTCATTTGACCTAAATTGGCATCCGTATTAAAATGTATTTTTAATGTCAGTCATACTGGTTACCTGAATCACAGTGGCCTTAAAAGTAATGATATCTTGGGTGTCTTTGTGTCATTAAGGAGAGTTAAAAATTACCCTGTCTCAGCATTTATTACTTAGATTTTTATTTAATCCACTCTTGGGCATTTCTTTTTCTTGTCATTGGGTCATTGGAGGATGATGGTGAAGACTAAAGCTACAGTTGCTGAGATAAATATTAGAATGAAATCAAGGCCTTAGGTCTGGTTCCTTTATGAACCAGTTTATTTGCAGTCTTGCTGTCAGTGGTTACCAAACTTCATTGTGCATAAGAATTAGTTGGGAATCTTGTTACCAAATTCCTGATTCCACCCCAGGAGATTCTGTTTCAATAGGTTTGGGAAGAATCAGCATTTGTAATAAGACTCATACCCCATGCAGGCAGTCTACAATCGGACTGTATTCATATCTCCAGAAATATTGGAGGAGACAGTGGGAATGGGTGATCACCAATGCACCCTCAGTAGTGAGTAAAAAAATCTCGACTTTATTACATGGTGACAACTGCTCAGAAGCATGATCTTTGTCACAGAGTTGCTAGGAATGGAGAAATGGAGGGAGGGAGTGTGTGAATGTGTGTGTAGATGTGAGCAGATGCAGCACCAGGTTTCTGTCTATGAGGCTAAACACTTAGAACTGGTTTTCTTTCTCTCAAAGAGGAAACTTGTTTTGAATGTATCCATCTTTGATAAATTAAATCCTTTAGAAATCATACCTTTTTAATCTTATACCTCCAAAGAATTATTTGTAAATTCATATCTCATTAACAACTGTGCCATTTCTCCCCCTCAAAAAGACAATTGTTTAAATTGGACATCTTGATTCATAGTTAATAATGAGATTTAGGTCAGGTGTGAATCTTGGTCCTGAGATAAGCTTATTACTGGGAAACCAAAAGAACGCAAACAGCATATGACATCCAACTATACATTTTGCTATTTGCTGCACATGAGTTATGAAATTGGGAAGGCAGAGGAAGATGAATGCTTTATTTCCTAGAAGCCTTTTCAGCCCCAGCAAATAGACCCTAATTAGGTGAACCTGCTCTCCGTACCCTAAGCATATCCAAACCTGTCTGTATCCAGCATGAACACAGGGTGTTGTTCTGAAGGTAGGATCCTAAATATGCTAACTGATAAAGAGAATGGTAGTGATTTTTGGAATAGAAATAAAACATCATTTCAAATACAGGCTCTTCATAAAGTCTTATTACAGTTTTCAAACTACCATTTTTTTCTTTGTTTTGAGGCATGACCTTGAAGAATCAATAAGCATAATTAGTCAGAAAATTTCTTTCTTTTCTTTGCTTATAGAAATTAATTTGGCAAGCCATGGTTAATTCAGCAAGTATGTTTGCACTACCCATATTTTGTGTATCTAACCCACTGTATACAATTGTGCCCTGTGATCGCTTTGAACTGCTGCCTGCAGTTTATGTTTTGAAGGTTCAGAGTTGCAGGAGGGCTTTAGGGAGACCCTTATGGTGTGAGAAAGGAGGGTTTCTTGTTTCCTGACTTCACATAAGGCATGTTCTTAAGCATAATCTTTCATTTGCTGCTCATTGAAATCTTGTCAGTCCTGAGAGAACAGTACACTGGGGATCATTCTAAATCAAATCCACGGAGTTCATGTGGCCTAGGTCTTCTGGGGAGGGGTCGCTCGGCAGCTGAGTCTGCAGTGCTGTGTGTGCTTTACCAGGGGCCCTCTGGCAGCAACAGTCCCATATTGGTGGGCTAACCTACTAGTGACTTCAGTGGTTTGAACTTTAAGAAAGATTTTGCTAGATTACAGAAGGGGGAGTGGTGCTTGAGCAAGCCACTGGGGAAGGTTTAGAGGTGAGGAAAGTCTTTCAGTGCTTTGGAAAACACATCATGCTGACATCCTACTGACAACTGCTCTGCAGTTTCTGTCTGCAGCTTGTTTGGGCCCAAACTGTCATGGTCAGGACCTAAGGGGGCAGGAGGCTTCATTTACCTTATAGGAGTTTGATATTAAATACCCACCATCAGTTAGGTAACTTTTGAGAACATAAGGAAACAAGATGCCCTACATAGTGTTTTAAGTTTGAGGAAACTAAAAGTGGAGAATGAAAAGGTATTCTGCTCTTAGATCTCAATTTATCTAGAGGCCAGGAAGGGTCTCCATCAGCTCTTTGTCATCTCTGACCAAAGCAGTAAATGACATTAAACCTCTCTGTGTGATTTCACACTGAAACTGTAATTGAGCAGACATCTGGCAGCACTTCCTTGGCACAGAGAATAAATGTTCAGAAACCCAAGTTGCAGTTCTGAGAAGCAAGCAGCACAAATCCACGTCCCTGCCTACTCACTGCAAGGCCCCTCACCCTCTCAGCAACTGTTCATTTTCACACAGCAGTGAAGCTCAGATGCCAACTCTTAACTGTCTGTGGAACTCACCTCAGGCTGCTGGGGTTTCCTAAAGGGGAAAGGGAGGGAGCTCAAGACCAAGCCCAACTTCCTGTGTACAGGGGATTTCCGGCCCAGAGCTCCACCCTGCTGGGACCGCTCTGCCCCAAAGAGCAGAAATGCTGCTTGGGAATGGGCAGGCCCTTCGGCCCTCACCTGGCCATGCAGCCCTCTCCAAGGAGGATGCTCACCTGCAAGCTGTTTTTCTTAAGATTTGGCCTCACCTTGTGTGATTTTTACAGAATGGCTCTCTTCCTAAGTACCGTCATCGGTCATTGTGCTAAGTCTCCCTTGCAGGTTGGTGGTAACTCATTTTGCTGGCTGCAAAAGAAAAAAAGAAAAAAGGGTCTGGTTTGGAGGGTCTCTGAGGCCGGTTGGCTGAGAGAATGCTGTCAAAGTGAGCAGGCAGCATACCTGATGGATGAATGGTGACAGTCATGGCTGCCAGGAAGTATGGGCAGTCTCTGGCAAGAGCCACTTTTGTGTGTGTGTGTGTGTGGGAGTTCAGAGACAACTCCTTCTAGAGCTGGCATCATCCACTTGAAGTAGAAATGTATAGGAATAGGGAATGGAGGGAGAATGTGTACGTCTTTGGGGGGGGGTGTGAACACAACACAACAGCTATCAATGAAGCTAAGAACTGGTTTTCCTTTTTTAAAAAAAAAAAGCTTTATTGCATTATAATCAATATACAACTGCGACATAACTAATGTGTGCAATTTGATGAATTCAGACACATGCAAACACCTGTGGTACCATCACTACAATCAAGATGATAGACATTTCCAACACCTTCCAACTTTTCCTTGTGTCCGTTAGGCTTTCTAAAAATTGTTTTTTTTACAAATGCAAATCAAAATTACAATGAGGTATCACCTTACATCAGTCAGAAATGCTGGAGAGGCTGTGGAGAAAAGGGAACCCTCCTACACTGCTGGTGGGATTGCAGTTTGGTACAGCCACCGTGGAAAACAGTATGGAGATTCCTCAAAAGACTAGGAATAGACTTACCATATGACCCAGGAATCCCGCTCCTGGGCTTATATCCCGAAGAAGTCCTACTTCAAAAAGACACCTGCACCCCAATATTCATAGCAACACTATTTATAATAGACAAGACATGGAAACAGTCTGAATGTCCATCAACAGATGACTGGATAAGGAAGATGTGGTCTATTTATACAATGGAATACTATTCAGCCATAAAAATGACAACATAACGCCATTTGCAGCAACATGGATGTCCCAGGAGAATGTCATTCTAAGTGAAGTAAGCCAGAAAGAGAAAGAAAAATACCATATGAGATCGCTCATATGTGGAATCTTAAAAAAAAAAAAAAGAACATAAATACAAAACAGAAACAGACTCATAGACATAGAATACAAACTTGTGGTTGCCAAGGGGGCGGAGGGTGGGAAGGGATAGACTGGGAGTTCAAAATTTGTAGATACTGACAGGCATATGTAGAATAGATAAACAAGATTATACTGTATAGCCCAGGGAAATATATACAAGATCTTGTGGTAGCTCACAGCAAAAAACAATGTGACAGTGAATATACATATGTTCATGTATAACTGAAAAATTGTGCTCTACACTGGAATTGGACACAACATTGTAAAATGACTATAACTCAATAAAAAATGTTGGGGGAAAAAAAGAAATGAGCTATCAAGCCATGAATAGACACACACAAAAAAATTGCTTTTTTGTGGTAAGAACACTTAACATGAGATCTACTGTCTTAACAAAATGTTAAGTACACAACACTGTACTGTTAACAGTAGGCATATGTTGTATAGCATAGAACTCATTAATTTAGCGTGACTGAAACTTTATATCCATTAAACAACAACTCCCATTTAGAACTGATTTTCCTTTAACTAAACTTCTATTTCACAAGAAGTTACAAGAGCTTTAGATTTACCTCCCATGAAGCAGCATGATTTAGCAGTGGTTTTCAAACTTTTTTTTAAAGCACCGGAAGCTGCTTTTTTTTTTTTCAGATTCCTACACCTGAGCCCCAGATTACAAAAGAGATCAAAGCAGAGCTGCTCTGGTTGGAGTGGGTGCTGGTCCTAGAGACCTAAACTCTCCACTGATCCTCCTATGTCCAGGAAGGCCCGAGAGACACCTACATGAAGGCCCTAAAGCTCCCCAGAACAAAAGTTAACAAACCTGTGAGTAGGAAGAGGTCTGGCAGACCTGAATTTGGATTCTGACTCTGCTACTTTGGAGCATTGAGACATTTGGTTATTCATTAATACCTCTGCACCTCAGCTTCCTTATCCATAAAATAGGAGTAATAACACTTAGGTTGCAGGGTAGCTGCAGGGAGGAGAAAATGCAGTTAAAGCACTTGGCACCCCGTCTGGCACGTGGAGTCTTTACACAATTTACTGTTGCTGTACTATTTCAGGGAGACACTGGGATGTGGACTACCTGCTAGAGGCCAGGAAAGAAAAAAGTGACAGCAAGGAGACTTCCCTTAGCTCAGAACTCTTACGGCTATTACTGTCCTATTTGGCACTCCTCTCTTAAAAGCATGTGGATGCTTTGTTTGGTATCTTCTCTTTAAAAACAGGACAATGAAGAGTAAGTAGACAGCCTACTAAGTGGGAGAAAATATTTAAATATTTTCAACAAACAGATCAACAACAAAAAGGCAAAAGAACCCAATTTTGAAATAAGCAAGAGTTATTTGAATGATTGTTTCTCCAAAGAAGAGATACCAATGGCCAAGAAGCACTTGAAAACATGCTCAACCTCCTTAGTCATTAAGGAAACGGAAATCAAAACCACAATTAGATACCACTTCATATTCACAGAAAAATAACGAGTGTTGATGAGAATGTTGAGAAATTGGAAATTTCATACATTGTTGGTGGGAATGTAAAATACTATAGCCCTGATGGAAAATAGTTATTAGTAATCCCTTAAAAAGTTAAATATGGAATTGTCCTATGGACCTATCAATTCCACTCAAAGGTATATACTTAAAGGAAATGAAAACAAGTGTTCAAACAAAAACTTGTACACAAATGTTCATAGCAGCACTATTCACAATATGCAGAAGGTGGAAACTACCCAAATGTCCATCAGCCGATGGGTGGATAAACCAAATGGGATATATCCATAGAATGGAATATTATTCATCCATAGAAGGAATGAAGTACTGATCCATTCCGAAACAAGGATGAACCTTGAAAACGTTGTACAAAGTGAAAGAAATCAGATACAAAAGGCTAAATGTTGTATGATTCTATTTATATGAAATATAGGAAGAGGCAAGTCTATAGAGACAGAAATCAAATTAGTGAATGCCAGGTGCTGGGGGAGGTGGAAATGACGGAGTGACTACCAGTGGGTACAAGATTCCTATTGCGGTGGTGAAAAAGTTCTAGAACTAGATAGTGGTGACGGTTGAGCAGCATTATGAATCTACTTGATGCCACTGGATTGGACCCTTCTAAATGATTAAAATACAAGTTTTCTATTATGTGTATTTTACCACAAAATAACAATAATTTTTTTAAAAAGGATAGAACAAATGTTATCCAGCCAAAATACAGCCTGTGCATTTTAAAACTGATTTTGAAGACTTGGTTTTCTTTTTTTCTTTGAACTTCTTGCATAGATATAGTAAAGCACAGCCCTAAAATGCCAGGACATCTGTGCTCAAAAAGGTTCATTCTTGTTTCAGGGGCTTAACCCCCTCCAGAAGGCCAACGAGAACTGGACTGGAGAATATGAGTGCCCATTCCTCCCTCAAAGGACAGTTTAAAAGGGAAACTTTCCAGGAGCCTAACCAAGAGCCTAATTGGGACATGAGCAAACACCCCAGCTTGTTCTCTGGGACATGGCTACTCTCGGCTTAATGGGAGCTGCCACAGTTCAGGTCTTGGTTTGTATGTTGCCCTAATAAGCTCAGAGCCTTTTCCCCTGGGTCCTTCCCTAGGAAGGGGGCATGCCAGGAACTGTAGTCTCAGGGATATTCCTTGGGATTTCAAATGAGACCCAGCTCAAGGCAGGTTTTGAAATCCCGGGGGCTGTGTTTGGCCCAGATACCTCCCTTTTGGTCATTTTTGCTGTTGCTGTTATTTTTAATTGCTGGGGCAATCATTGTACCCCTTTTCACAGCTTTTATGTGGAGAATCTGAAAGCTCTTTACCTCCATTCCATTCCTTCACAGTCCTTTTAGCAATAATCATTCTTTTGCATTCCAAACTATAAAAACAGAATTCTTGGTAAGGCACACAAACTCCCTTCAGCCAAGTAAAGGAAACTCTTTGGAGAAGGAAGCTCCTGCCCACTCACCTAGGATGGCCTTAACTCACATCGGCTCATTACACACAGATACTTGTCCTGTTTTTAGCCAACCTTGTGGGTCTCAAGCTCTTCTCTTAGAGAGTTGGGTTTGATTTTGTTCTTTTGTCTTTAGCTGATTCCTCCTTTATCATTTAACAACCTAAATTTAGTTCAACACTCCATCCTTATAGTACAGATTTCCAATGTGCCATCAGAAGCAAAAGTGACTACGAGTGGGAGGCTTTGGAGAGGGATGGGTGCAGGGAGGCAGGGGCGGTACATAAGGGCCAGGAGGTAGGAGGGGGAGCCACCATATTAGCAGAGCTGGATTCTGACATTCTCAGATTGCCCTCAGACACATAACAGAATCCCTCTGATTCAACCGAAAGGAGGTACAGCACTGCCTGCAGTGAAATAACTAATCATTTCTTTCCTTCCTACATTCATTCAGCAGTATGGTGTGTTGGCACAATGCACAGTGCTTGTTAACCACTCCAGGAAAAGAAAGAGCCACTCACTCTGATTAGCTGTCAGAACTAATTTTCAGCCATGTTATTATATGGTAAAGAAGAAAAAGGAAATCCAAGGAAACTGTGCTTAAGGCCAGTGCCTAATCAGGTTTTTTCCCCTTCATCTGTTTCATACAAAAGCTGCCTGGAATCACTGGTGTGATTAGGTTCACACCATTAGGTTCCTCTCTTCAAGTGTTAATTAAATGTGATATATTAAAATATACACCCGTCTCTCCAGGTAGAACAAACTGAGCCTTTTGTAAATTGTTCAGTGCCCATTGGTCCCCCTTGCAGCTTTACTTCATTGCCTTGTACCTTCTATTCCCCTGTTGGGCCACAACTCCAGCAGCAGTAAGTATAGAGCAATTATTTCTGCCAGAAGTGGTCCGCTTGAAAGGGGCTTGCCTCATTTTGGTTGTGTGTATGTGTGTGCTTGAAAGAAAGGCATATTATAATATCAGGCCTCTTTGTTTTCCCTCTTTTAAATACCCACTGGTTCTCCAAGATGTCATTGGCGAACACAACACCATTTGCTTTTTGTTCCCTTTACAAATATTTTCCACTTGAGCCCTTACAACTGCTGGGTGTCTTGCTATGGAAAGCAACTTTTCCAAAGTAGTAGACTGAATGAATGCAGCCTGTGTGGTTTTGATTTAGGGATATTTACTATGCTTTTGGTTTGAAATACCTCAGGATCTGAAACCAGTTATAATCTCTTGGGTCGTTGAAGGCAACTCAAATGGTAGGTGTGTGTGTGTGTAAGTTGGGAGCTGGGAGCAGATGGGGAGGCTTGGAAAACCCAATTAATCTGTCATGTCTGTTCCAATCATGCAATTATCCATTCAGTAGCTATTGCTGAATGCCTACTATATGTTTGCTGCTCCTGCACAAGTTAGGACACCCAAGGGTGACCAGTCAATCCACATAGAAAGCTTGTACTAGACACTTCATGTTGGGAAGGGGAAGGTCAAATCTCATCATTGTCATAAATCTGTATAAGATTATCCAGAAATCTGGAGACATTGAGCATTTCCCTATCTTGGAAGAATGCTTACCATAAAGACACTTACATAATTAAGTACTTTTTTATTTTAAAAAATGACTAGATTTTATATTATGCCAACAGACAAATCATATTATTGTCTCTCACTTTGATAAAAATGTCCAGATTATTTTACAGAGTGCCAGCTCTTCTCTTGCCAGAGTTTATCATAATAAAGTACTTGAAAATATTCTTTTTGTCCAGGTTCAGATTATCCAACAAAGCTTCTGACACTACACTTGATTGTAGCAAGAGGCCAGGCAACTGAAAGTCACATGCCTGGACAACATCCTCAGGATTCTACCTTCTCTCTCTGAACCTTTCCCACTCCCCATGTAGCCTCCAATTTTAATTTGATTTTGCTCCTATGACTCATTCTCCTACAAGAGTGGTCTGTACCTCACCCTAGATCAGGTTCTACTAACTGCTCCCTTTTAAAGCATTGTAGCAAGACCAGAAGTGATTCCTAGTTTGTTCCCTAAGTGATTCAAGAGTTTGTTAAGCTCTTGATAGGTTCAAGCAAATTTCCCATAACTCTCAGATGTATGTGACTAGGTAGACTTTTGGAAACTCAATTCTAATGGGATTCTCATTTCAAACATACATCTAAGTATGCAAGTGCTGGAGGGTAAGGACTAGCTCTTTTCTTCCTGTGTAACCCACCATATCTAGTCTAGTGCTAGCAATGGGGAATGCACAAAATGTATTGCCATAGGGTAATCACTGGGATGCTCTGTTAGTTGGCAGTACCAATTGATAATTTCAATCTAGTAGTGAAAACAAATCCTGACCTTTCTCCACCCTATACCCTGATGAGGAATGTGTTGGATCCATTGAGTAGAAATGTACCTCTATAATAGGAGAGCTATCAAAATTTCAGGCATCTCACCCTCTGTTTTATTAAGGAGATATCATAATCTTTTTCCTGCTTTTTAAAATAGTTCAAATACCATGCAAGAGGGCTATGCCCTATGGTAGGTTATGTTTTCAAGGTGTCTACAACAGTATTTCTCATTCTGCAGCCCTCTTGTGCTATGATCTTGCCAATCTCTCATAAGAAGTTGGAGCTTATTTCCTTCTTAACCCCTTTGGATCTAGGCTGGCCCAGTGACCTCTCTTGACTAATAAAATGTTATGTAATTACACTGTGTGTTTTCAACGCAAGGTCTTAACTTTTACTTGCCTTTACTTTTTGCAAGGCTCCTTCTTGGAATCCAGCCACCATACTGTTAGGAAGCCAGGGCAGATACATGGACAGGCCCAGATGAAGGATAACTGAAGCTCCCAGCTAGTAGCCCAGTTGAGCTCCCAGACAGCCACCAGCACCAGTTAGCATTTTGAATTTTCTAGCTGTCCCAACACCCCAGGCTACATCATGCAAAGGAGTACTGTCCCAATTGTAAAAAATAAAAAACCTTGAGCAGAAACACTAACTAATGGAAATTCCTGTAATTGGAGGACAGATGTTGGTAAGGGTATGAGGTACATTTTGGATAACTGAACTTTCCCAATCTCTGAAATCATGCCATTTGGTTTACTGACTGCTTCTATGGGAACGTGGGAAGAGTAGAAGGTGAAAAGAATCCAGAAACACTTTAATTTGGGTTATGACACCTTAAATAGGCCCTGAGTGGCCTTTTCAGCCCTCTCTTGTAGGAGATGCTCAGTGATCAGGGGAATGAAGTCAGAGGTAGCCTTGGGTGTCTTTACAGCCCTCTCCTCCCCAACTCTTTCCCATCCCTTAACAACTACCAGTTATCTTTTGTTCAGGCAAAAATCAATGTTGCTTATCTATGAATATCTCCAATAGTATTCAAGCTAAATGAGTTTTCTCAAAAGCAACATCAGCTAGGACCCCAACATTAACAGGAATGATGAGCCGTTTTTCATTAGGAGCCTGCAAAAAGATTCATATGAAAGTAGCGCTCTCCTCCCCAAAGCAGAGGCATTGAACAGAGGTCCATCTGCTCCATACAGGTTGAGATTCTGTTTCACTAGACTTGGATGAGTTGGAGGGATTACAATTTTGGGGTTAAGTGTAAATGAAGAATACAAAATTAGAGTGAGCTTGCTGTAAGATTCCTCCTAGGGACACATCCGTCTCATTAGGTCCCTCTGCATTTGGGGCCACAGCTGAACTTACCCTTGGCTGGAGATAGTTATATTGTAGAGCAGTACTTGTCACACATTAGTGTGCATACAAACCACCTTGGATCTAGATAAAATGCTGATTCAGTAGATCTGGGGAGTGCCTAAGGCTCTGCGCTTCTACCAAACGCTCAGGTGATGCGGATGCTCCTGGTCCGCAGACCATGCTTTGAATAGCAAGGTGAATTTATTCCATTGTCAATGAGCCAAAAGACATGGGTTCAATCCAAGTTCTACCTGACTTTGTGTGAATTATTTTAATCTCACTAAAATTCTGACTTTTTATCTATAAACTGGCAAGTAATAATATTTTCCCCCAAAACTACTGTTTTAAGAGTTCAGTGAGATAACCAGTAAAGCACTTTACAAGTTTACATTGGTTGGTGATCTTGAGGCTTGCTTGGATTCTCCACCAAGGGTATATTGGATAGCTGTGGGCTTTTCACAGCAGAACCGAGAAGAGGAAGGTGTGGGGAACCCAGCTTCTCAGTGACGGACAGCCCTCCTGGCTGCTCCCATGGGTCTGATTGGAGGGTTAAGCAAGAGTTAAAACTGATCATGGTGACACTACCAAGGGCCAGTTGAGACCTTAGCCCTTTGGAGGGTACAACACCTAGCTGTGTCCTCTATTCATTTGTGAAGGAAAGACAAGAATATGTATTTTCCCTTTGATTCTTTTTCTTATTAAAGAGAAAGGATGGAAAATAGAAAATGTTTCTTCTACTGAGACATTAGGATCAATGAATTTATTAAACAGTTGGAGCAGTTCTCTCCTAGTATTAAAAGTGGTAACTTATATCAAAGGCCTTTGAAATCTCTGATGCTTACACAGTTCTAAGGCTTTGTTATTGTGGAATTTCATTGTTGAAAAACACCTCCTAGGCCACATGCTGATCATGTTGAATTGGTAAAAGTCTTATAATTCATCTAAATAAAAGTGGTTTGCCTGGGTCCTGGCTGGATAAGCTGAATTACAGCTAAGTGTGAGTGCTGTGATAGGGAGAAACTGCTTGGATAAAGGTCAAACAAAAATCACGTTCCCTTGATCATTCAACTCCTAAAGCAAATTCGTATCAAGATCCTTACGATATTTGTAAGGTTTCTACAAATCCTTTTTTACTTTGGTTTCCTGCCAGAAATGGGTGCAGATGCATCAGCTACCTCACAAGGAAAACCTGTTCTCACAAGTTTTATCACACCACTTGGCAGAGAAAAAGCTTGGGTAGAGGCTGAGAACTTTCACATAAATCCAGAAAGTTTGGGAATTCAGCCATCTTGACTTAACGCCCACCACCAAAAAAAAAAAAAAAAAAAAAAAACCAGGCAAACTCTGAGACCAGTATTTAAGATTCCCCTCATCAGAAAAGGAGAAAACTCTTCACCTTCCTCTTTGGGGCAACTTCCATAAATTGTTATGAAGATAGGCCATTTCAGAACTTTTCAGGGTAGTGAGGGAGCTCAAACTTGCCATGGTTTCCTTGCTTCGTACTACCCAGCCCCCTTGCTCACAACCTCCATTCCCCAGGGCAAGTTCCCTTAGGAGACTGTAACCCCAGGAAAGTGCCACACTGGTGCTAGAAGGGGTGAGGGGCAGGACAGAGAGGAGAGTAGGAAGAAGAATTGTTTTTAATGGGGCCATTCTATGTATTTGGGAGTCCATGAGAAATATGGGATGGATTCACTTAAATTAAAGAGTAAACAGTGGAGACAATGGGATATGTAGCTGGGAATCTATTGAGAATGTCTTCACATTACTCACAAGTTAATAATTTCCCTAAGACTGGGAGTTTCTTTAGGATGTTTGTGACTTATTTTTAAGCCTTTTAGAGTGTTAATAGTAACAGTTTCTCTTTTACTATTTTCATGGTATTAAAATGTTTCAGAACCAGGCATTTTAGAGCCCACCCACTTTCAAAGATTTAGTCAAATTAGTTAGAAACACACAGGACCTCTCAAACTCATTACAGGGCTTATTTGAAACATGTGAATTATATTATGTATAGTTTTATATACCCACGGCAATGTTCTTAGGCTATCATCATTTCTTATGCTAAGTCACTTTTCATAATTGGTGCTGTGGAATATTTAAATCAACGGGCATTTTCCTAGAACCTATTAGGTAGCTACCACTGCACTAGGGACTGGAAGGAAAATGTGACATCAGAAGATGTGACCTTTCCTGCCTGATAGAAGAGGCTTCTGAAAATTTTAAAGGAAGAGAGAAGCCAGTCATGTATTTGGATCTCAGTAAGATCTGCCCACGTTCCCAGGTTACTCAAAGGGAAAATAAACCATTGAACTTACTTATCATTTGTTGATTTCACAGGTACTCTTATTCCAATGCTGTTAGGCCTAATGGACATACAAAAATGAGTGCATTGCAATTAAACGAATCTGAATTGATGAAGCCCACCAAAGCGCAGCAGAAAGTAAAAGTATAATAAATGTTAGCTTTTGTTATATCATTATTGTTATCATTATTTCTGTCATTAAGGACCTCTAAACCTAGTAAGATAAATAACATCCATATTATACTAGAAGGCAGAAAATATACAGATTATTTACTATATTCTTGGTACAGATAAACTTCTGTAGGAATCCAAGGAAAGAAAAAAGTTTTGAACTGGGGATAAGAATTTAAAACATATAATAGGGAAACATAATCCGCTCATCCCTTCAATATTATGTGTCTAAGAAGGCTGTTAAGTAAGATTTTTGCAAGAAGACATGGTAATTTATTTAGTCTTTTGCACAAGAACCTCAAGTGTTCCTGATTTCCTTAAATAATATATTGTTGTTCTATGTACCATTAGTTGATTCCAGTCTTCTAAGATCTATTTATATTTTTAATCATATGATCACTACATGAGGGGTTCTCCAAGCCTGCTGTTTGTCAGATGTCTTTAGGTGGTAAAATTACAGCTTTTAGTAGCTAATTCTGTGGTCACTCTGTTTTCATCTTTGTGATTATATAAACTTTGTATCTGTTATTATCCTTTTTGTAGTCTGAGTAAAGAATTGTAGTATTGGTTTTCCTAAAACAATGCATCCAATCACTTTACTCTTTCAAATGCTTTCCTGCAGGTCCCTCTGGCTCTCAGTAACTATTTTTAAAGTGTGACAGCAGAATGACATGCAGAATTCCTCAGGTAGCTAGCTGTATCTCGGTTAGGGTCAAGAATGTGGTGCTATGTTAATCTTATTATTAAAAAACAGTCTCGTTAGCACAAGTGAGGGAACCAGCTTCAGACTGACAGGAAACTGTCATTGATCACAGAACATTGCTTGTTATCTAGGTTACAAAAAGAAATACTGTTGAGTTAGGAATTGGTGATAGCGTCTTATGAAGTTGCCTAAAAATAAGTTGACATAGTATGATTAATCTTCTCTCACATAATCCTTTTTATATCTTATGTTTGGGAATATATCAATCAAATTATTTATTGAGCATGATGTATGTACTCAGCATTGTATTAGACACTCTAGCAGTTACCAGAGAAGCATATGGTGGATCCTCTGTCCTTCAGAAGTTTTAAATCTACCTGAAACAACATGAAACATAAGAGGAGAGTGCATGACCCAGTGTAATCTATAATAAATGTTCTACAGCACGCTTCAGGCAGAACGAGCTTTTAAAAGTTCAGAGAGGAGAGAGATGAATATTGAGCAGAGTGGTTAGGTTAGAGGCACGTCTGGGGCCTGAGAAGAGCTCTTTTGGTCTGCATTACAGAGCAGAAATGGCCTCTTGTCATAGCTCCCAGTACTCAAGAGTCTTTAGGAATAAAAATCACAGGTGGGTTCCTTGTCTAATGAACAGCATCCTGTCTGTTCTCACCTGTGTTCAAAGGAGGCGGCTCTAGAGAGTGGGGCCTGTGAGTGCTTTTATACACTTCATGTTACCCTTGAGCAGAACCAAATGATCAATTGCCTTTCCCTGAGGAAAATGTCCGAGCTATCTTGTCAGGGAAGATGAAAGTTTGCGGTCATCCTCCTGCTTGCTGCAAAGGAGAGGGGAATATTTCTCAGCTGAAAGGGAGCATGTCTGGTCATATCCTCAACATTATTGGACTTCAAAAAACAAGAACATCATTGCTGCCCCCTTTTAGAACGTGCCTTGATGTGATGGCATGCAGTTACCAGTTTTACATAATCATCAGCTGTGTGTTTTCTCTTTTCATAAATTAGCCTGCACACCAGGGCAAGTTAGTCAGAACAACAAAGCCAGGGTGAAAGCGGGTCAGGTTGATCCAAAGGCTAGCATCTCAGATTTAAACTGCTGTCTCTTCCAGAGGATGATCTCCTGGGGAAACTCCGACATACCACCCCAGGTTACCAGCACCAGCAGAGGATGGTTCTGTGACAGAAAAGATACAACCTAAACACTGGGCATTTATGGAAAGTTTCTCCTTTGCTTGCAGTGGCAGACACAAGTCCATGGAACCATCTGTAACCAGCATGAACACCCAGGCAAAGAAGCCTGGACTGAAGCCTGGTGGCCGCGCAGAAACCTCTAATCACTCACTCCGTAATCTTATTCGTCCAACTACCATTTGCTGAACACCTATGACGTGCTGGCTGCCTCTCTAGGAATCGTCTGCAAAAACAAAGCCTCACTTCAGAGCCCTCTGATGTTTGGGGAGCCATAAACGTGGAAATACCTAATCCGAATGCAGTAGGGGAAGAGAGCTATAAATGAAGTGTCATTGATCTCAGAAGGTGCGACAGCTCTAAACGAGGTGTGACGATCAAGACGGTTTTTCAGCTGCTGTGTCTTGAAGGGTAAGTTGGCGTTTTGGTGGAGAAATGGAGGAGGGCCCAGAGTCCGTAAGGAATTGCAGATAGTCCCCTATGGATGGAGTGTAGTATCCGGAGGGTTGGGGAGCTGGAGGTAAGTGATGGAAAGAAAGCTGCAAAGATGGTCTGAAGACAGACTCTCAAAGAGGCCTTATATGTTATGCTAAAGTTCGGCGTCAAATGGAGGATCTTCGGAGGTTTGTCATTGGGAGAATACCACGATGACTGAAGTGTCTGTTTTGCTTCTGGCTAGGTATTAGCAGGAACTCTGAGGCCGGAAAAGAGTTATTAGGCATTTTTAGCTCTTAATCTGGAGGGTGTGAGGGAGAGCTCATGCCCTGGGTTTAAATAACCAGTCTCATCAGCGAGAGAAAGACTACCAGCTGATTCCCACGACCACCACAGAAGTAAATTCTCTGTGGTTCTGATTCATTCAGCCAGTTACACAGTCACTCCCACATTTACTCGTCAAATCTTTAATGAGAAATTGCTATGTGCTAGGCACTGGAAACACAATAGACATAGTTGTACCCTCTTGGAGTTTAAACTGTAATGGAGGTGATAGTTAATCAGTAGTCATAATTGGGTTTAATTCACTTGGACCCAAGTTAAACACAACATCAGAAGAGCCACAGTTTAAGGCCTGCTAAAATAGTGCCCTTCAGCTCTCTTCTAAATTGACTAACCTGTAATCCCTAGTGATGTGTTGAATGGAGGAATAAATTAATGAATGAAGGCAAAAAGGAGCTGTCAGCCCCTCAGACTTGCCTGCCCTGAACTTTTTCTGGCTGTAGGGCTCCTTTCTCCATGCCTTAGTCCACAGGGAGAGACAGTCTTACATAGTGGACACATTCAGATGCCAAAATCAGGAAAACCTGCTTAGGTACCAGGTTCTACATCTGATTAGCTGGGGGAAGAAGAGCAAGTTCCTTAACCTGTCGTGAGTCTCAGTTTCCTTGTCTTAGAAATAGAGATGATAAAGTCTACCTTGCAAGAATAATATATAAAGGACTAAAAGGATTTAAGTCTAAAGATTAAATAAAATGATATATTTCAGTGTCAGGCACAAAAGATCACAGATAAGGGGTAGGTGTTAGGACTCTGTTGGGTCCCCCTGTGACATTTCTGTGTACAGAGAACTTGAAAGAGCTTCAGAGTGCATCCCTGATTATGCCACGCTTCTACCCAAAACCTTAAAAGACTCCCTATTGCTTTTTCTCTAGGTATAGCATTTAAGGCCCTCTAGGCCCTCTGTGATTGAGTCAGTCTGTCTTTCCAGTCTCATCTCCCTTTGCCAATCCAGCATCACTACCATCCTTCCTGGGGCCTCTGCATTATAGAGACGCCAGGGATAACATTTCTTCAAAACTTTATTCCATATTTCTCCAGGTTACAGTTTGCCAACGTGAATTATTTGCACAAGATTTATAAGGGAGAAGGAGAGGCCATTATTTTGTGGAGGCAGTTACAGTCTGATTGATGGTAATTTGGTTTCCATGGTCAAACATTCGTTCTTTACCGGTAGCAAGCCAGGAGCTGTTTTTCACAAGAAGAGTAGTGGTTGGTCTACAAAAGAGGACATAGCTATTTATCCAGCTCCTAAAGGTCTGCATAGTGATTGTCCTGTCCAGGTTTTCACATACTCCGTCTGGCATCTCAGACACTTCATTGACCATCTGATCTACTAGATCAAAGCATCCAAGTTCTAGAGCAGCTTATGTAGTAATCTGGGTATGTTGCAGGTCCTTCTCTTGCTTTCAACCCCTGGCAAAACTGTCTGGCTTACTAAGTTGATAATACCTCACTAAATTGATTAGAACAGAAACTTACTGTGGAGTGTGCTACCTCCAGAATCCAAAGATTCCCGCCAGCCCTTGTTCCTCTCAGTGGTAAGAGGCGCAAGACGATGTGACGTCAGCTTCATCCCGAGGGAGTAACTCAACATCCCCTAGCCCGCTGGGCCCCTGAGACTTCACTGTAGGTTTGGATTTCTACCCTCTGCCACAAGAGGAGCATATTTCTGATAGAGGTTCAGTCTGGTTCCCAGAATAGGAAGACACCTGAAGCAGGGCCAAACAGAGCTACAGACAACCGGCAGATCTGTGAGCAAGACAAAAATTGTTGTGGTTATAAACTTCTGAGATGTGGGGCTTATTTGTTATCATAGCAAAATCTAACTGAAATACCTTTTAACTGATATACCTTCATATACCTTTTATCTCAGCCAGATGTATCTTGTAACTTTATATATGTTTCGGTTCTTTCCCATTGCCATCTCTTGACTGCAAATTAAAATGCTTTTTTCATTCTCTTGTGCCTAATTCCCGTCTTCAATTCAGAAGGCAGTTTTTTCTTAATCCCCAGATGGAAATAAATTCTCCAGGTTTAACATCCAAAACATTTTAATTGTGTCTCTCTGATGGTTCAGCCCTTTCTATCTTGCACTTTATGACTTGTTTACATACCTGCCTTAGCTCTTCTGGTTGATTTCTCAATAGCTTCTTCATCTGAAATGGTTCGTCTAAGCCAAACATTGTAATCCCATTCTTTTACCAGTGATAGTTTTAGCAGTGATCTTAGAACCAAATTCCTGGCTATTCAAAAAATAGGGGAAAGCTCTGGAGGGCTTCTAGGAAAAGTTTCCTGGCTTCTAAAAAGTTTTCTTAAAGAAAGACTGAAGAAAGAGTCAGGGGAAGGCCTTCCCCACTCCTTTCTTTCTGTTCTTTGCTATCAATGTGAGGAGAATTAAGCAAACATAAGAGAGGAGCGTCAAGCTGAAACAAGCACAGAGGAGTGTCCTGCAGTTTGAGGCCATGTGCCACTACTGCCCGAGAGACTCTCGACCTGCATCAATTGCAGGCCTTCTCCACAGCACCGAGTTTGGGCCTCGCCTGAGGTGGATACTGACCTAATATATTACATGAATAAATAAGAAGAGAACCTTTCAGGTTATTTAAGTCTGCAATATAAGATCTTTGTGTAAACCATAAGATGATGATTATTGCAGCCTGGAAAGTTGGTGGAGAAGCTCCCTAATCAAGGCACTCATGTAAGTTTGTTAAAAAGCAAAAAAACAAACAAACACTTTTAAGGAAATAAGAATCACTGAAAAGAAGGAAAAATAGAGGAACAACTTTCTGGAACAAAACTTGCATTATCTCTCTTTCTGAGGTCTTTGTAAACTAGACGAAAGATTATACAGATTTTCATCTGTACAGGAAATCTAGGTTTAATTCTGCCCATAGAATTCCAATAAGTGTGGCCAATCTAAATAAGGATGTGAACCAGAATTCACTAGTGTTACTGAGCAGAGGCCACATTTAAAAGAATAGTAATTTATTGCATGAAATAAAATTGACAGATTTTTTTTTTCAGGATTCATGTATCTGTGTGTGTTAGTTTTGTATCAAGTCTTTTAAAGAACATAGTATAACATCTAATCACCACAGTTTAGAGTAGCCATTTTCAAACTTGCTGCAGCAATCTTGACCTAAGGATCTGATTGTTATCTCCAAGCTGTGTTTTGACCATTTCAGTATTGAACAAAATAGCAGGTGATACATCTTAGGGACCTTCCTAAGACTGTGAGTCTATGACCTTGAAGCTCCAAAATAGGAATGGTCTTACTGAAGACGTGAGAAAATTGTTTTAACCCCTCTGGATCACTCTTAGCATGGAATAATGAAAATTCCCAGTAAATGAACACTTTAATGAAGTAAATGAGGTTCTATACAGTTTTTATTTCATCTTTAGAAACAGTAGATGTTGGTGTCAATGCTACCTGTATAGGGACAGTTGAGTTTTCAATTCTTAGGGAAAAAAAGGCCTAATGACAAAATCCATTATGTAGTTATTAATTCTTGGCTTTCTTCACCCTAAGAAAAAAATCCAGTTTTTCCCTGATCTGTGATTCTCTTTCCTTCCCACCTTAAATCCTAAATGCACAGATATTCCTAGGGAGAATGATAAAAGCTGAGACTAACATGGTTACTGGTAAATTAAAAATAAAGTTTTCACATAAGTAATGGAGACAGAAAATCCGTCCTGTACCTATTTTTTTTCCTTCTGCAACACTGAAAGGAAATTGCTTCATTTAAATGAAATGGTGTGTCTAATATGACAGACCACGAAGAATCAATATTCAGTTTCGGAAGTACAGTTCTTTATCCTATCATGCACAATGCCTGATTCTCAGGTGTGCTTGGCCTGTAGAAGTGGTGCAGTCTCAGTGCAGCAGTCAAGTGTAGTGCAGGATTAGAAAATCTGAGTTTTCTGACTTTGATATCAATTCAAAAGAAAATGTGAAAACGAAATCATTCTTTATCCCGTGACTCAGTTTACTTCTTTGGAAAATGAACAGTGCACAGTGTTGAGAAGAGCAGGCCAGATGTTCTCCTTCAGACTTCCCTGTATTAAAAAAAATCATTAACTTTTGACTCATCAATACCTATCTTGTAAGAAATATGTTCTTAGTACTTGGTTATTGAATCACATTTTTATAAAAACACAAGTGTGCATTCATGGATGGAAGGTTTCCTTTGAAAAATAGATTCAGAACAATTGGCTTTGTTTGATTTTCTGGGGAAGATGCTGAGCAGCAATCCAAGAAGTCACCTTGACAGGAACTTCTGCGTGGGAAGAGGACTGGAATGGAAGAGGAAGAGGCAAGCTAGGGGTCTGAGCTAATTCAAGGCTAGTAACTAACAGGATAAATGGGAAGCAGAACAGAGAGTGTGTTCTTTGTCTTTTTCATTTACCTTATCTTCTACTAAAGGATATGAAATCATCATTTTATGAGGCAGTGGCAGTGTTTTAGACATTTATGATCAAAGATTAATTGTATACCCATCCTCAGTTGCCTGAATTACAGTTTGTTGTCATTAGGTTGACTTATTTAACTGAGTAATGTTATGGATATTCGGGTAGTTGACTAGAGACTCTGAAAAAGACAATTTTTCAAATTTCCTTTGGAATTTTATTTATATCCACTCATTTATATAAAATATTGAGTAGGAAGGTACACATAAATATGGGATAGGAAGTGGCTTTGAAAAATGTCTCTCTGATCTTTGCTATAGGTGACATAATTGACCAACAGCCCCAGCTACATACTCAGAAATACGCCACCACTTTGGTACCAAGGCCATGCTTACCATGGGCTGCTCCCAGCCAGTGATTGAGGTAGACAGAGTTACAAGTCAGGCCCCTTCCTGGAAGACGAAGACTCTTCTGATGGGCATCTGTGGCTCAAGGATTCCTCCAGTAACTTTGCCAGTGCTTTCTTAAAACTGCACTGCAGTCTAAGGTGCTTCTACTCACCTTCCTTCTCTTCTCCAAGGTAGGGTGGCTCTTCCAGCCTCTTCTGCCTCCATCCCTATCTTTCTCCCAAAGACATCTCCCTTTGGAAAACCTCATCCTGGGGTCTCTTGTTGGAGGGTTTGGATTAACACAGAGTAGAGGAAGAAAACTAATCATTTGTTGGTTAATATCTATTTACCCAACAACTTTCATTTTTAATCCATTCATTTGGTATTTATGGATTGTCTGCTATGTGCCAAGCACTGTAATAGCATTTAATGACAACAGAAATAAAAACTTGAGACTTCAGAGACCTTAAAAACCAAGTTGTGTTGTCTGTATGTCCAATCTTATCTTTGAGACACAGAGCAGTTGTTGTGGTTTGAATGGGAAAGAGGCAGCAGAGTACCTAGAGAGGGCAGTTGGACATGTAGTCAGGCCATGAGGATTACATTTTCCTTAGCATTGGGCCCTCTGCAGTTTGATCCACAAACTCAACTTTTAAGGGCCCCAGAGTTGATTAAGCTCTTAAGCAATGACTCACATTAAGCAAACAAGTATTCAAAGTCACCAGAGACCTCCACATTGCTGAATCTAGTGGTCAGATCTCAGTCTTCATCTTACTGAACTATCCATAGCAATTGGCAAACACTTCCTCTGCTCCAGAAACAATGACATCACCTGGCTTCCAAGCACCACAAGACTGGGTTTCCTCTTACCTCCCTGGCCATTCGTTCTTTGTCTCTCTTGTTTGTTCTTCCTCATGCATTTGACCTCTTATCATTGCTGTGCTCCAGAACTCAACTCTTGGACTTTTTTTTTTTCTATCTACTCCCCTCAGCAGTTTCATACAGCCTCTTGTTTTTTTTTTTTAACACTATATATATATATATATATAGTAATGACTCCAAAATTTTTCTCCAGCCTACACCTCTACTGCAAATTCCAGGCTCGTGTTCAAATACCTGCTTGACATCTTTATTTAGATGTCCAATAGGCATCTCAGACTTAATGTCCTAAACAGAATCCCTAATCCTCCCACCTCAGTCTACTTGCTCCATAATCTGCCCATCTCTGGGAATGGCAACTTCATCCTTCTAGCTACTCAGGCCAAAAGCCCTGGAGATTTTCTTGAACTTCTTTCTTTTGTAGTCTGTACTCAATTCAAAAGCAGTTTCTTTCAGCTCAGCTCTTAAGATATTTCCCAAGTGCAAACTCTTATTACCACGTCAGCTATGCTGTCACCTCAGACTGAACAACCACCACTGCTCTCCCTTCTTGCATCCTTGTGTCCCTACAGCTCCATAGTCTGTTCTCATCCCAGCAGCCCAGTTCATGTTAAACATGTGAGGTGTTATGAACTAAATTGTGTCCCCCTAAAATTCATATGTTGAAGCCCTAAGCCTCATTACCTCCGAAAAATGTCTGTATTTAGAGATGGGGTCTTTATAGTTCAGTATTTTAATTCATTTTAGAACTGAGGGTGGGCCCTAATCCGATATTATTGGCACCCTTCTAAAGAGAAGAGATTAGGACAAAGACAGTACACAGTGGGATGACCATGTGAGGACACAGGAAGAAGGCAGCCATCTGCAAGCCAAGGAGAGAGGTCTCAGGAGAAGCCAACCCTGCTGGCACCTTACTTTTGGACTTCCAGCCTCCAGAACCGTAAGAAAATACATTTCTGTGGTTTAAACCACCCAGTCTGTGATATTTTGTTTTGGCAGCCCTAGCAAACTTTTATGAGATGGTAAAATTCCTCTGCTTAGAACCCTCCAATAGCTTTCCTTCTTCCTGGGAGTTCTTATAGGAGTCTACAAGGTTCACAGTCTGGTCCCCAGATCCTGGGCAGGGGGTGAATGGTGGTATGGCCTTCATCACCAGAAGCCTGGAGCCTCCTGCTCCTTTTTCCAAGAGCTGATTGTGCTCTCCAAGGCCAATAGCGCCACGGACCTGTATCCTTTCTCCTGGACAGCAATATAAAAGTACACTCAGTTTTTGCCTTTCTGACCTCTCATTTTGTATTAAAGCATTTTCCTTTGGACATGTCTACATCATTGATTAGGCCTTAGAGCCACATAAACCTTGGATAAGTTATTTAAACTATGTGAGTCTTAATTTCCTCATATATAAATGGGCAGTAAATTGGGAATAATAATAATACCTATTTTACAGAGTCTTTCTTATTTAGTAGTAAATGTGTATTGAATACCTGGTAGATTGCAGGCACTATGCTGTGAAGATAAAACTATATAAAATCTATAAAGCATGACACTCATAACTTGGCTTATATAAATTGCTCAATAAGTGATACTGTTCTTGACTTACCACCTTTAGTATTGTTTCTCTTATGACTATATTCTAATTCTGCTCTTTAATCAGAGAAATATTTTGTGTTTTTAATGTGACTTTTGCATAGATGAGCTCATTCATTATTTGCTAATGTTGAAGTTTAGAAACCGCACGTTTCTCCAGCTTATCACCCTCTCTTATTCTCTTCACATTCAAATTTCTTGAAAACTTAGCTCTGATCCCTGTCTCTCTTTACTCATGTCCTGTTTTTCACCTCCATCTCTCCCCAAAACAACTTTATCATAGATCATTTAAGACCATTGTTGCTTGTATTAATCTGCTAGGGCTGCCATAACAAAAGACCTAAGTGGCTTAAACAACAGAAATGTATTTTCTTACAGTTCTGGAAGGCTGAAAATCCAACATCAAGGTGCCAGCAAGTTTGTTTTCTCCTGAGGCCTCTCTGCATGGCTTATACTTGGCCACCTTCTCCCTGTGTCCTCACATGGCCTTTACTCTATGTGTGTGCATCCCTGAGTCTCTTCCTCTTCCTACAAGGACACCAGGCATATTGGATAAGGCCCCGCCCTTGTGACTCATTTAACTTTAAATATATCTTTAAAGGCCCTCTCTCCAAAAACAATTGCATAGGGCAGTAGGGCTTCCACATTTGAATTTGGGGGAACATAACCTCAGTCCATAATATGCTAAATAATTTTTTCCTTTGTTTATTTTACTTGACCATACATGAGAATTCAAGAGTATTAGTCATACTTATCTTCTTGAAACCCTTTTCTGGGTTTCTGCAACCCACACGTGTTCCTAATTTTTCTCCTCCTCCTCTGACCACTTTTTGGAGACCTAGTTTCAAGCTTATCTTTTACTCTCCAACAGTCAAATGCTGGAGTTCCTTAAGACTTTGACCTTGATCTTCCTTTCTCACTCCATATTCTTTCTATGTGAGCTCATCCACCCACATAACTTCATCCCGCTAATACACAGAAAACTCTCAGTTTTTTATCAGTAGATCAAAAGTGTTGACTTGACTTCTCCATGCACTTGCCTCTGCCTGAAATATAACAGACCTTGAGAAGAATATGGTGTTGGTGCTAATTTTTTTCTTGTTTAGAATGTTTGTTGTATTGAAACATATTTACCCCATAAAAATCACCTGTCATTCCGCTGTACCACCGCACCCATAGGAGGGAATTTCCAGGGTAATCTCAGATTAACTTGTGTGGCCCTTTACAGAGCTGACCCACATGTATAGCTCCTCTTGACATCAAGGTGGCAGGGGAAGGGGGGAATTCCAAGCTGCAGAGTGCATGAAAATAATCTTTTAAAGTTAACTGATAACCATCTCTATTGCTAGCATTCTGAGACTCTGTCATTTTATGATTAAGGACTCTTGATGTTATTACCACACACTGCTAGTGTAGGAGAGGGGAATTTTTTTTTCAGTCTGAGGTGAGTTGTTCATTTATTGAGCTATGGTGAACAGTTTCAAGATACTGCAACTGTCTAGATTTTAGATGTAATTATACAGTTCTGAGATAATACATTACTAATTATTACTAATTAGAAATGAAAGGGGTAAAATCAAATCATTTGCAAAGAATACATACTTTGAGCATCTACTCTAGGTATCGAGTGTTGTGCTAATAAGCAAGGGAGAGAGACAGGGGTAACGGAGGATTGGAATGTTCCAAGACAAGCTCATGGACCTCACCAGTGTTGTGACTGTGCCTGGGCCGCTTGTTCATTCCACTGAGAATCACTCCATATGCATCTTGAACACACACACCTTAGCTTGCCAACCTCAGAATAGACCCTGTGTATATTTGCCCAAAGGCAGCCCACCTCCACTGTTGACTTAGAGATGCAATTCTGACCGTTCAGGCTCCTTTCACTAGGAACTATTTAGTTATACACATTCTGTGTTTGTTCTGAAGTATACTAGCCTAAGTGATAATTGTATCAAAACCTCCCACTGAATTTTGCTTAAGGGCATCTAACTTATCAAATCTCATATAATTAACATTTCTGTACTTATATATTTATATGCTTTCAAAGACTAACTCAAAATAAGTCCACTAGATATTGGTTGACTGTGTCTTGGATTTTTCTCTCTTCACCTGACAAATCTGATTTTATTTAAGAAAAAAAAAACTTTAAAATCTTCCTTTCTTTAGGAGATGTCCCTTTGTCAACTCTGTGTACTGTGAGTGGTATAACCTCACTCAACCTTATCTAAATTTAGGATAAGGATAAATGGGAATTCCATACAAGTGCCCAAACCAGTGAAAAGAAAAAACTGTTAAGAATAATGGAGAAACAGATACCTTAGGTAACTTCTTTGAAAAAAATAATAAAAGGAACAACTTCACCCCATTGCAAGTGGAGTTAAGTGGGTTCCAGTAAAATGGCAATTAACTGTGTTGGAATGATTTGTTCCTCCCACGCCTGCCCCCTTTCCCATGAATGCTTCTGTATTTTTCCTATATATGGGGCTCTCACTGAATTCAAAAGGAACTCAGGGAAGTGAAGACTTCCAAGCAAGCGGAAATGAGAGGGGGATGAAAAATGAACTCCTGATTTCAGCTGAGCTCACCCAGATGGTAAAAAGAAAAAAAAAGTGACAATTTTAACCTTAGAAAGCAGTATGGTAGTAAGAAAAGTCAACTTGAGCTCAACTCCAGTTTCCTCTTTGATGGCTAAATAAATGTTAAATTACTTTGTAAATATTTTTAAATGAGTGGTTTAGGAGTCTGAGCAGTGAGGAAAGAAAGGGAAAAAGAGGTTAACTACCACACATAAAACAACGAGCTTACACAGCCGATGGCCAACTTTTACAGCTGGATTTTTATAAACTCCTTGAAGAGGAGGGCAAGGGAGGGTTTATGATGTTACCATGGCAGTGAGGTAGTTTTTTGACAAAATATTGTGACACTGAAGCAGATGTATGATGGGGAAGTAGGCATAGCAGTTGGGACAAGTATGAAGGAATTTAAGACCCTCACTAAATATTTCAGTGAAGAGTGACTCACGGACATGTCACTGGATTTAATTAGCTGTAAGTGAAAGGTGAAGGGTTAATCCAAGGTCAGTGTCGGGGAAAATGAAGCTTGTGACACACGCAGCTATGATATTTGTTGAATGCACACTCTAGGTGATTAGAATAGTAAATTAGCACAGTGTGGAAAAGAATAGGCACTAGTTTCTTTAAGTCAGTCAGTTTGATATGACGGTGTTCAATTATTTAATTTCCATATGTTTCTCTAAGATTCTTTGTATCAATCCAGTACTTTATTCTGAAGTGTTGAAAGTGACTGCCAAGTAAGTAAGAAACGTTCTCTGATTTTTAAAGTGAGAAACAATTTTATTGAACTCAATTAGGAACAATTGAATTTTAATAATGTTTAATGTCTATATTTGCCTATTTACACTACGAAAAATTTTTTTTCCTTATTCACCAAGGCGGAGGTAGGGGTGAGGGGACTGTTGAACTGATACTGTTTTCCTTCCTACAGAATCCATAACAAACTTATTTGAGTAGAACAAACTTGTAACTCTGTCTAGAGTAAGGAAAGATTTGTCAGGCATATTTGGCATTGCAAGCATTCATTAAACGGATTCAACAGATATTCCTTGAGCACCAGGCCAGGGAACAGGTGCTGTGTTCCCACTAATCAGGAGGGCAGACGTGCTCCTGTCTTCATAGAGCCTGACGGGCTGGGGTGCAGAACGATGGCATCTCTTCAGAGCAGAGCTCTCAGGTGGGCAGGGGGTAGTCTTAGTCTACTAACCAGACGAATGAGTAAAGGGTTAGTCACCTTTGCAACAAAAAGTTACAGGGAGGCTAGCTGATGTGCCAGCGATCACCAGCTATCCTATTATGTATAGATGTCCTGCATAGGTCTCTGATTTCTGTTCTCTGACTTAACCACTAGGTAGATGTGCTATAGTATTTCTCATATAAATTCCTCACATATACTTTCATATAATATTAGAGACATATTTTGACTTTAAATTTTTTCTAGACTTGTACTAATAGTGTAACTTTAATACACAACCAAAAATGAGTATTTTTTCCTGGCTTAAGTGGTGTGAATGAGAAAACATCTCCTTTTCACCACTAATGTAGAAAGAGAGAAAAATCAACTAGCTGTTGCACAGTCACAAAAGAGTAAACTCCCAAGAGAGTTCTGAGTAATATTAAGATGAAAAGAAAACGTGAGCCGGCATTTAAGCACGTTATCACATTAGGCATAGACATCAGTCCAAGCCAAGACACACTCCAGCATTAGCCAAAGAACACTAGCTTTAGCGGAAAGCGCTGGGCAATTCTGACCACACTGATGTCGTGGAAGATATTAGAAGGAGCCCCATTCAGCAATGGGCTTAGAGGGAATGGTCAAAGATTAAGCATAAGCCTGGGTGAATGCTGCAGCCTCTAACAGCTGCCCTTCTAGGGCTGACCTTGGAGCTTAAGGGCCTGACAGCTGTGAACTTTAGCAGTTGTGGAAATAAGATACTGGAGTTTCTTTACTCCTACCCAACAGCTCGTGCAAGTCATCCAGTTGAAATCTGCTGAATGCCTGTTCTGTGGCAACCATTGTACTGGGTGCTAAAGTACAGTCTTGGATAAGAAAGACACTGTCCTTGTGTAGTTCAGTAGAATCAGTGGTGTGGGAGTGTGAGTTGCTGATCTGGATATTTCAGTAAACTGACTTTTTAACTGCACTGAGTTGAGTAACTGCCCTGGTCCTGCCGGTGATCTCTGTTGTTCAGGTAGACACAAGGACCTCTACTTCATGGAGGTCAGGAGGACTGACACAAAGCGGAGAGTTATCTTGGAGGTTTCTGCCTATTAAGAGTTCTGCATGTGGCAGAAGGTCACACAGGTATGTGGTCACGGTCCCCACTGCCTCCTCTACACTTGGTGGGTCTGTACAACTCTCACAGCAGCTACTCAAAACTATTAAATGGGTACAGCCAAACTGGCGATTCTATTTACATTCTGCCTCCCTGAATTGCTAAAAGCCCAGCACTCCATGGATCCACCCTTTCCACAAGTGTCATGTAGAAGCCCATTAACACATGTGTCTGTGTCTGGAAGAGACATTGGAAGCACAGGAACGGGATATGGTGCTTATGGTCTAATGACAAATTTTCATGGGATTCTTACTTGATTGCCAAATAAATGCTCAAACTAACTGACACTCATCACTGTTACTCATTCATGGAGTTTTATCTTCCACTCAAGAAATAGATAAACATAACTTGAACTAATTGAAAACAACATCAAAAATTCTGCCTAAAAATAATGACTATCATTGTTAAATACTACTTTAAACCAGTTTTGGAAATTAGTTGTTTGCTCCTAGAAGGAAAGGATGTAGGACACCAGTTCAGAAGTATGCATGTTTCTGCGATGTCAAAAGTCAATGGCATGTTTAATCCATTTCACTGACCCTTAGTTAACTAGACAATTATCAGAAAATCCTCCCTTACATTCTGTTAATAGGAAAAAAAAAAAAAACTTCCATGACCATAACTCTCTTCTTATAAAGTCAAATAGAATGGTTATGTGAATATGCTTAGTATCTTTTAAAGCTATAAATGCTTAGCATAAAAGAAAAGCAATTTAAGGAAAGGCTGACCCTGAAACTCCAAAGCCATTAAGATCTTCTTGAAATCTATAGAAAAGAAAGCCAAGGTGAGGTTGAATATTTAATTCCTATTGGGAAATCAGATAGCAAGTACAGGTTCCCACTGAGGTCTGCTGAGCTTGTTGACAATCACTTAGATTTCTTGCAAACTAAATTCTCCATGGCTGCTTCAACAAGCATTTATTGAGTACCCTCTTAAGGACAAGACTCTGTAGTAGGATAATTTAAAGATGATATGAATCTTATTGCAGATTTTGTATACAGTGATTAAATATTATCCACAGAAGTGGAGTAAAAATGGTGCTTGATCTCATATATAAAGACATTTCTGTCTGTGGTTCTTTTATCTGCAGATGTCCATATTGGGAGAAACAATGTCAATCAAAGCCCCCAAATTGTTGTTCACTGACACTTTTTTTGTGTCTGAAAGGGCTCTAGCAACAAAAGTTATGCAACTCTGAGAGCTAAGCAATTTAGTATAGAGGGCATTATGCTAAGTGAAATAAATCAGACTTCTGAGAAAGACAAATATCTTATGATCTCACTTATATGTGGAATTAAAAAAAAAAAAGACTGAACTCTGATACAGAGAACAGATTGGTGGTTGCCAGAGGCAGAGTGGTGGGTGAAATGGTTGAAGGTGGTCAGAGGTACAAAGTTGCAGTTATAAAATAACTAAGTCATGAGGACACACTGTACATCATGGTGGCTCAGTTATTAATATTATATTGTATATTTGAAAGTTGCTAATACAGATCTTAAAAGTTCTCATCAAAAGAAAAAAAATTTGTAACTTTGTGTAGTGATGGATGTTTTGTGGTGGTCATTTTGGAATACATACAAATATCAAATCATTATGTTGTATACTTGAAACTAATGTTATATGTCAATTATGTCTCAAAAAAAAAAGGTAAGATATATAAAAGATACTTGAGCCTCCTTGTGAAGGAACCTTCTTTTGCTGACTTTTGAAAGACTCTTTAGGGCAGCAGCTGAAGCTATCACTTGGATCAGGGTGTGTGTTTGTGTTGCCGTTTTGATGCCAGTCTTGAGGGTAAATTCATTCATGTCATGATTTTGAATGACTTGAATTTTCTTTAGCACTGTGCAGGTGAGCCTACCTACAAATGGCCATGGCACAGAAAATGCATGCGTACCTGTACACACTTATGTATAATGCACATCCGAGGTTAAGAGTCTTCCAGTTTGTGTGATAGGGAGGCCTTTGGGGAGGAGGAGGATGCTGAGCTCTTCCTGTAATAGGAAAGCCATTGGTTGGTGGATCAAGAATCAGATACAATCAAGAAGGAGCCAACGCAGCTGTAGGAGGCAGGAGGCCTAATCATGGGAAGGCTGGGAACTTTGGGAGCTACAGAAACCAACATTGGGATTTTTTAGGTTAAAATTGATGGTAGTGAGTTACTGGAAGATTTTGAAACATGAGTGGGTTTAATCATTTAATGGATTATCAGTGGCCTCCACAGTCATGGTGATTATTTGCATTTGCTGCGCCTTTGACTCTGCAACAGTGGGAAGTCCTTTGCAGCCAGCAGCCAGCTTGCGAGTGGAAGGGGCGGTAAGAAGATGGCAGCCTTCATCGTTGGTCACCTGCAGTACGTCCAAAATCAAGCTCTCTTAGAGAGGAAGATGTGACAAGAAGGGCTCAGTGTTAGAACATTGGTGGGCAGGTTATTTATGGCAGAGTCCCAGCTGCTGCCAGCATCTCTCTTCCTAAAATAACTGACAGGTGGGTGACCTAGCCTTTGGAAGCACTGTGTCAGACCAGGCATAGGATACATTACTGCTTGCTTTTTCTCTTCTTGCTTAGATAGCACTATATTTTCTATGTGTAAATCCGCCCTAATTTTGGAATTCAGATATCACAAAAACTGCTAATGTAGTGCCATTCACATAGTTAAAAACTCCTGAAGGTAAGTATGTGTTGGGGGTGGGGGTTGAAACAGTCTTTGTTCTACTTGGGTCAGTATGACCATCCATTTATCTTGTTCTTGTTGTGGTTTATTGACTTTTTTCTTGTAATGTATGTGCCAAGTATTTGCTGATTCATCTTAAAGAGAATGCAGAACAGGGGCACATTTCCTCTCTCAGAGAAAATGAAGGTGAATTTCCAAAATATCATTTTAATTAAAACCTATGTCCCTCATACTCGGAAAAGAAAGTTGGCACAGCATTCATTTTCCCTCCTGTGGGTAGACCATTCACTGGTAGAGGAGGAAACAGGTGCTGTAGCTCAGGCTGTGGAACTGGTCACCTTCCAGGCCTGTCTTTCAGCATGCCCTCTGAAGAGCAAGGGAACGTTAAAAGGGCTGGGCCAGGCCCCAACGCAACCAGAGGCATTACCGACCTGGCACGGGGAACTGTCTCTGGCCTTCATGGTTCTACACATGGCTCTGGCATTTGTTCCACAGAGACGGCATCCAAATTTTAAGAGATGCCTGAAAACACAAAAAATAACATATGGTGGGGAAACAACTCTCCTAACTGGTTCTTCAGCACTCTTGCTCTGTGTTGAACTTGGATGCATTTGGTTGAAAGTAGGGGCACTGTTAGACCATGAAGAAAACAGACAATAAAGGAAATGGGATTTCCAGAGGCCAGGAACAGAGGCCAGCCACCCACAGAATGAGTGCTGAATGATCTGAAGACTTGGTGGCAAATTTAAGGATGAATAAGGAAATCCTCCTTCCTCTCCAGAAGTGAGGAACCAGAACAGACTGCAAGAGAGACTGTGGTCACTTTGGAATACCTACCACTTAAAGACAAATGGTACAATCTCAGGTAGGTAGCAAGGTAAGGGAGACAAAGAACCCCAGGAGCCTGAGAATCAGAAAATCTGAATTCTGGTCTTGGCCTGCTTCCAACCAGCTGTGGGTTCTTGGCCAAAACATTTTATCCTATCTGATCCTCAATTTCCTCATCTCTAAAGTGCAGGCATTGGCTCAAATGACATTTAGAGTGCCTTTCATTTTTTATAATTATTGGCCTAAGAAAAGTTGTCATTTTAATTTGGTTCTATTAGGATCATGTTTTTTAAAGCCAGACAATAAGGAAAGTTTGCATGACAATGTGTACTTATCTGTTTTAGAATTATTATTTCCTTTAATGTTTCCCATTACCCCCTCTGTCTAGGTTCATTACATTTGCCGTGTGCAGTGGATCTAGGCATTCTGATCCTGACGTAATAAGACATCTGACAGGAAGAACCAGGCTTTGTTAAGCTTTCCAGGTTGGTTATCAGACTCTTCTTCAGTGACTGTGGGAAAGCAACAGAGAACACAGGCTTATCACTCACTTGAGCAAGGCCCATACATCAGATTTTCCAAGAAAGTTACAGGTACAGCAATGAACAGTGGCCAAGAAATAACTTCACTGAAAAAAAATAGGTAGATGATGAACTTTACCCTTTGTAAATATTCAAAGAGAACTGTATTTTGGACCTTAGACTTGAAAGGGTTAATTTAGATATTAGAAAAACACTTTGATATAAAAGTATGAAGCTGATGAAGACCACAAAAATCACCTATTCTGCCCTGGTTTTTTTGCAGAGGAGGAAGTTGAGTCTCAGAGAAGTTGAGTGAATTCTCCAGAGACACATAACTGTTCAAGCAGAACTGAGACTCCACTTTTGGTGTTTGACTCCCAATCCAGTACTGTTTCTCCTTTTCCAATTAGTTTCTTCTGAGCAGACCTGGCCTCATTTATAGATTAAGAAAGACATCACTCTCTTAGGTAGTAGGCATCAAACCTACACACTGTGTCAGAGTCTCCCATATAGCCTGTCCCAAGACTTAGAAGCCTCCCACAGTGTCAGAGGCTGCTCCATCAGAGCCCTCATCACATGAAGGGACCTCATCTCTATTTGGATGGGATGCCTGTTTCCAAGTCAGCTTAATGAGGGCCCAGACCATGTTCCCCTTGTTCTCAGCTGCATTTCCAATTTTAGCTCATTGCCTGGCATATAGTCAACACTCAGTAAATATTTGTTGAATCAGTGATCAGAAGCTTGAAGAACACAGTAATGAGTGAATTAATAGGAACCCAAGACCTCTGTCCTTAGAGTCATTCCTGTGGATTAAGATACTGTTCCATGTTAAAATGCTAAAAAGACCTGGATGAGAATGGCATATGAAACCATTATCACAGCATCCTGAATTGCTTTGAAGAGTCATGACATAAAAAATGCTTTAAAGGGCAACAAGGACAAGTGGGGGACAATGAGTGGGGAATACTGTTGTATCTGCGTTTGGTGGAGCAGAGTGAAGAAAACTGGTTTTCACTAGGAAGCCTTGAAGAAGTGGTACCCAAAATAATGCCTCATTACTTCCCACTTTGTCTAAGGCTGGTACTGCTTGTAATCATTCTAACATCTACAGTGGGTTTCTTCATTACAGATTACAGCCATATGGACACAAAAGTATTATGGGTGCTGCACCCTTCCTAAATGTTTATGAATTAGAATTTTCCAGAGAATCATCACATCTTTTACCTTATTTAATTTCTTTGCACCTTAGAGAGAGCCAGGGCAGATGATTTTATCTCCATTACTGTTGGAGAAACTGAAGCAGAGGAGCTGGTCCTTGGCCTCACAACTCTGTGCCCTGACCACTAGGGAAAACTGTGTTTTTGAAAACTCTGTTCATTAAGACTAATGTTGAATTTTTAAAAATATTTTGTTTATTCTAGGCAGTTGCTTTGGGAGAAATAGTCTCAAATTTTATTAATGAGGGCATTGACTACAACACTTGCAAACCGAGCTTGCAGTCTAAACTGTTGCTACATTACGTCTAACTGTCAATCTGACTGACAGTGTCCCTCCTGGAATTCCCCAGAGAGGCTGAAAAGAAGAGGAAAGGAGGGAGAGCCACACAGTAATTCTTGAAAGAGTTCAGTTATGACAATACCGCCCCTTCTGGTGTCTACATAGTTTATGTTTCCTACCTGAAATGAAACATGATACCACTATGAGGGAGATAAAAAGCAAGAGAGTCATATTAGAATAATAATGATAAATTTGTTGCTGCTGTTTTGTTTTACTTCTGCAAGTTAATATTTTTTGCTCTTTATTCGCACTGACCTAGATATTTGAGACAGGTTTGTAGAACTGCCATTATTTTATATGAACAAGCTATTATTTTAAAATATTAAGTCTAATAATTGCTTCATCACCATCAACTCCCTCCTTCTCTCCAAGTCATTCAATAGATGAAAGACATTATAAAAGGTTAGAAGATGGATAGTATTGGAAACAGCCTTTCCTCGAAAACTTTTTTTTTCGAGATCAAAATCAGAATCCATCCTTTTAAGGAACAGACCTGAATTTAATTTCCTTTCCTTTGTTCTCAGTTTTAATTTCTCCCAAACTACACTTGATCTTCCAGTGTTCTTTCCCATTTAATGCCAATTAATTTGCACTTCTGTCATCCCTTTTATCTGGGAAATCACAAGGCCACTTGAAACTTTCTCTGCTGGGCTTCAGAGGGGTGCTCTAATGGGTAAATCCTTTGATGACCTTCTTTTCAAAATGTGTAGCAAGATCAGGTGTTGCAATCATAGAAATCTCTTCTGCAGTCTAGGCTTAGGTGATTTTAAATAGTAGCTGGACTTGAGTGAGTTGGTGGTCACAGGGGTGCAGGGATAATAGATACAATAAGGAAGAGTTCATGAAGTCATATGTGCCTGCATGACACACACCCTTCTAAGAAATGGCCCTAAATCCTTTGTCCTGTCTCATTGATTCTGACTTGCACAGGATCCTTGGCTTGGGAAGTAAAATCTGTTACTGTGTTTTCTCTGGACACAGCTGATTAGAATTGGATGAGAACTGATGTCCTGCCAAAGTCACTAACTTTGAGGAGATCTACCACTTTATAGGTAGATGGTTGGCGTCAACTAGCCAATATAAGTACTTGACACCGAGATCATCTAATCTGATTATTTTAGGGGAAAGTTCAAGTGCTAGGTGAACAAAGAAAGGTTGTGTCACTTGAGCTCAGGTTTTTTTCCCTAGGACCCTAAGATATTACCTTGGTAGAATTTAAAATACCCTGTATACCCCAAGAAGAGAAGGATTAAAACCCAAATTGACAATGAGATGGAAAATTATTGTCCTACCACACATTTCCATGGATATTCTAAACCAATTTTCATTTTAAAGTTATGTGAACTGTGGATGCATTGTTCTCCAAGCCCCAAAGAACTTGACTTGCAGGACCAGTTCTATTGAGAAAGAGCGAAAGAATGTAATACTCTCACGGATTCAGGTTATGTGGACATAGACCTTGGGCAACTTGCTGGTATATCTCAGGTGGCTCATAGTTCTTTAAGAGATCAAAGTAAGCTTGAAGAAATAAATTAGCAATGTGTATAGTGTTGTCATATTATGTCTTTCGAAAGAACTAAAATGCTATTATAAGGTAGAAGGATGAATAATATAAACTTTTATCTCTTCTCTTCAACATTAAAAAAAATGTATTCACTTTAAAAAGAAGCAGTATTGTATTGCAACCCTTTATCAATGGGCAAGTGACTTGTGGCATCTGTATTCAGATGTCTTTGTCAGGGAACCTCTGATGGGACAATAAGCCAAAACAGAGCAGGAAATAAGATTTGAGGACTCTAGCCTCCAGCTTTCACTCTCACTTTCAGATTACTGGCCCTAATAACAAATCACTTATAGAAAGAACATCTTAGGTTAATAATTGGGATGAGGGTGGGGGTAAAGTGGTGGAGGTGCCACATTCCTCCCTTTCCAAACTTGAGTGTTCTTCATATTAGAGCCGAGGTTGTTTCATTTCAGTTGTCCTAAGGAAGTAGAATGAAAAGGATGGAAATTCAGTGGCTGCTGTCTGTTTTGCAGACAGCATATGGAAATGCCATTTTATCTGTAGTATTTTCTGGTCCAACAAGAATACTCCGATGTCCCAGAGGAAAGGAGCTTTAACCAAGCGCAAGCTGTGTGAGCCTGGCACCACACTCTGATGCTGGATCCTCACATTATTTCTTGGCCGTCTAGGGTCCAAGGTCTCCAATGGCATGGCCAACTCAGAGTTCTCCCCTCAGAGTCAGTTACAACATCTCCATCAGGCAGGTGGGCTGATATCTTCCAGATGGGGCTCTTTCTGCTCAGGAACAGTTGTTGGAAGCCACCCTTGCAGTCTAGTTAGGTGTGATAGCTCATCTGGCAGTACTCATAGTGCAACCAACGACAGGCTAGAGCATGGCACATGGGTCATCTTTTGAGTCACCTCCATCTGCTCAGACTCAATGGCTTCTAAACAGAGCTTTTACAGGCAAAGGCTGTGTGTGACCCCTCTCTCTGTTGGAGCTATTTTTCTTTATTTATTTTACTATGTTTTTCTTTTTGTTAGATATAGTTGGTACCCTGCTTACAGGGAACACTGGTGAAAGGGGACTTTCTGGAACTCCCCTGAAATAGACATGACCACAAGGCACTGGTTCAAGTTTAGAGATGAACAAGAATAACAACTTGGGCTTGCTTAAATGTCACTTTCTTTTAGTTTGCTACTGAACCAGATAAAGCAGTACAAAAGGAAACAGAAATGATCAATGACACAGTGAGTGGACACTCTTGATGCTGTCATGGGTTTTCACAGAGGTCTCTCCAGTGGTCAGTGTAACTTCCTAGGAGTAAGAAAGCTATTGGGTCAAAGAGCTATGTGGGCTCTTTAGATTGAAAAATGTAGCTGGTTGCATCAGTACCCAAGAATCTACCTATTACTATATAAGGACATCTTCGCAGCGTCACAGAATCATACACTTTTATGTTATATTCTTAGTGTGTCGTTGGGCTCCTGCAGTGCTAGAAGTAGAATACCCTGAATTCTTTTCTTAAGTCCTAGTGTCTGAATTCCTGCCAAGGGAAAAACATAATACATATCTTGACTAAACGTCAGGAGACATATGTTCTAGCCCTGGCTATGCCCCTAACTAACCAGTTGTGCGAGCTTACACAAATCACATAATCTTCCTGGACTTTGGTTTACTTTAACTGTAAAGGGAGCATTAGGTGGGATCTCCAGTCCTTTCTAGGCTTGAAATTTCTACAAGTCTGATCCAGTGTCTTCCTCAGATACGTAAGTGATAGAATTGTATTCCACAGACTTCTTGGCCAGGTGTAGGAAATAGATAACTGTGCTTTTGAAACAAATCATAAAATTGACACAAAAGCAAGAAACATAAGTGAGCAATGATGGACTTTAAGCATCAAGATATCAGCTCTAAATCTCATTCAGCAAAAAAGCAGAGAAATTCCAGACTGGCTGCTGATCATTTTATGTCCCAGAAGGTAAACAAAGTAATCTAGATCTTTTTCAGATTCAGAGAAATTTACTGGTAAAGTGATGTGATGGGAACTTTAAGAGAAAGTGAATTCTTGGTAACCAGAGTGAGGAAGGTAGAACATGGTCAAATGAAAGACTGATTTTAAAATTTCTAAGAAAAATATTAAGGTATATCAACCAAATGAAATACTAAAGGGGGCAAGCAATTCAAGAGTTTTTGGATATTCTAGAATATTTTTGCCTGATTATACAATCACAATAGACATCAAGTAATAAGAAAGAGAAAAGAGACCTGGAAAATGATGGTGACTCCCTAGGAAATTCTCAACATAATTTAGATTTAATAAAATATGTGTAGCCCTGGAAATAGTAACATAAAATCAATAACCTATTCCCTTTCTCAGTAAATTTCCAACCATCCATCCAACTAATTGAGCCATAAACTAAGGATAGTTATCCTAGGACCTTGTTTCTCACTCCCATCCTATTCAATCAGTTGCTAAGATCTTTCCATTCCTAAATGTATTCCATTTTTAAATGTGTCTCATTTTTGTCTTCACTACCACTGTTTTAATTTAGCTCTTCACTATTTGTCTCTTGTTTTACTACAAGAGTCTCCTAACTTGCACCTGTACATCAGCCTCTAAACTTCTTCTAGAGCAATCTGTTTCATCTACAGATTTGATTATATCACTTTCCTGCTTTGATAATAGTCAACACATCTCTGCTGTGTATAGAAGAATACCAAACTCCAAAGCATGGCGTAAACAACAATTCTTTGGTTTTATTTCTAGACATGCTCATTCACAGACAGCCCTCTAGCTAAAGGCTCCAGTGCCTAAGACATAGTAGGTGTTTAATAAATACGGGTTGGATGGAGGAATGAATTTGTATGTGCATTTTGATACCTGAGGTAAGCAAAAGGCATATGCAGCTGCCTAATGAGTGGGTTTATTAGCCTAGGGGAATAATATCCCAGGAGAGGCAGAGAGAGCTTACTGAATATTCACCTGAACCTACTGTCAATGTTCTTTGGGAAATAAACAGTAGAACACAGAAAAAGTACAAGGAAATCAGATAAGAGAAGCACTCTGGTTTTTAACGTAGACTGGTTAGATTAATGTCAGTCTCAGAAACATTTAGGGATATCTTATGAAGATTTGGTAAAAGGAAGTTGTTTTCACCAGGAATCACTCTAATCTTACTTCTTATGAGGCAAGTTAACCAGTCTGGTGAATGAAAAGAATGAAATAGACACCATGCACCTAGATTTTAGTGATGAATTTGACAAAGTTTCCACTCCTCCATCCTTGAGTGAGGTAGACACATAAAAGATAGACACAAGATGGCGGTATCATTGGACCAGTTGTCTTGGTACCAGTTAGTTGGAAAGTAAGTTCCTAGTGGCCTGCCCTAGAATTTTGATCTCAGCCCTGTCTTGTTCAGTAGTTTATCCAACACTTGAATGAAGATCCAGAAAGCACATTGACTGAATTCATGGCTTACATCTGTGTCATCAAAATACTTTGCAAGCCAATGTAAGGATCCTGAAAGGACTCAGCAATAGGGAAAAATGGGATCAATATTGTAAAATGAAATTTAACAAGAATATAAGGATTTGTATCTTCTTCCACAACAATATCTTTGTATAAGTTGGGGAAATTTGTGGCTGCATATATAATCCTAGTTAACAGAGCGATCCAAGGCTTCCTTAATGGAAGTAAAGAATATGGGTTGGATGCTGGTGGATCACACCTGGAATATTGCTTTTGGCTCAAGTTGGCATCAGATTTTCAAGTTGGGGCAAAGGTGGAGGAGAGCAAGTAGAACACTGAAGGTGTTGCAACCATATCTAATGAATTAAAGTGGAAGGACCTGAAATGAACAGCCTGTAGAAGGGATGGCCCAAGGGGCAAGGCCACCATCTTACACATCAGAAAGTCTGTGTGTCTGAGCTCACAGGTAGTGCTGACACCAGTAGATGAAAGTTACGTGAATACAATCCCATTTTATTATAAGCAAGGGATTTAAATAATCACAGCAATGATTGGAAAACCACTTAGAATATGGTGTTGATTCAATCTTATGATGGGAGATTGGCCTGAATGAACTTCACTAATGTGCCTCCTAACCTCCATTTGAAAAATATACCAGTAGCCATATATGGTAAGTTGCAAAAAAGTGCCCCGATACTTCTCCCATTCTTTTATGCACACTCTTTTGCAGTATGATTTGGGAGCATCTCCCATCGAGAGTTTATTTCTCAGCCTCTTGATTGGGCATAGCTATAGATGTTCCTTTAACCAAAGCAGAGACTTGAAAAGTACTTGCCTGTCAGAGTTTTCTCTATTGCTGCCCCTGGGAATCCTGAAGTTGCCAGAACCTGGGCTATCTTTATATATATATACATATAAAGCTCATATCTATATACATACACTATAAGCCTGGGCTATTTTGTTGGAGACACTTGGCCCAGTGACACTTCTCACTCCAGCCCACAGTGAGCACCAGTAAGCAAACAGGTGAGTAAGGCCCTCCTAGACTAAGCAGCCTCTCAACCACCTGCCCACTGACCAAAGGTGACGGAGTCAGCCCAGACGAGACCAGCATAACTGCTCTGCTGAGCCCAGTCCAGATTGCTGTGTCAGAATCATTAGCTAATGAGTGGTGGTTGTTTTAAGCCACTAAGTTTTAGGAGGACTTAAAACACAGTAGAAACTGGTACATCATAGACTGTACTCTGTACTCTGTTTTTCCTGAAATACTTGTTTGTTTGTTTCACAAAGTCTTTTCAAGAGGGAATCTGAGCAGTTCTTTTTTCAGTCCAAGCCGGAATCTACTTTTACCCTAATAGTGTAGAGAAAGTGGTGGATGGAGATACGGTGGAAGTGGTGGGAAATGTGGGAGGACCAGAGAGAATTTTGTTGACCTAAAGATTCTTAATAGTTATTTACAGACATGGATAATTGATTACATGGTTGAATGTACAAATGACTGAATGAATGAAAACAAGTCACCAAAGACATGAACACACAGAATATGTTATGCTGAACCTTTGTGTTTCTTTCAGAAACATTTCCTACTAACAGTAGAGTTAGCTTTAAACTTTTGGTTATCAGGTCTTTAGATGGGTTATTATTCCTGATATTAATAACTCCACTTTGCATAACACATTTTGGTTTAGAAAACATTTTAAGTCCGTTGCTTCATATATTTATAGCCAGTATTTCACACGTAGAATGTTAGAGGTGTGTAAAACAGATGCATTTTACTTGGGGTTTCCAGAGAGCATCAAGTTCCTTCTATTTCACTGCAGCAGTGCTGAGCGAGTGTGAAGGAGAGGAGGGAGCAGGGTTAAAAGGTAGAAGTGAATCTCCCTCCCCACCCCACCCCCGCCCCCCTCCCCTGCAGGGGAAGTAAGCTGCTCTCCCTTCCGTGGCTTGCAGAAGACAGCTGATGGATTCTCAAACAGCTCTAGTTTGAAAGCCCGATATGAAACACACTAGTTCCTTTGTTTGCTTTCCTTGGTGCAAGAGCATCTCAAGGAAATGTTATTTATGTATTTTTAGGAATATTTCTGGATTTTCTCCACGAGGCTTCATTTGAAGCTACTCTATTATGAAAGAAGCAGCATAACCTTTGCTGCTTCTTCATTTCAAGTTTTCTATTGAATTTTCTATTTTCTGAGCCCAGAGAAAGGAAAGGACGCCCTTTCCCTTTCTTATAGGTTAGGCAGGGCAGAGGCCTGAAAAGGGATTCTTTGGAGTTTATCAAAGCCTTGAACTTCTGTCAGGCACCCACCCTCCTTTCATTTTATGTTAGCTTTCTTCCTTACTTTGCTTCTCATCTTTGTCCTGCTATTAGCAACATGCTTTTTGTGTTTTCTCTACTCTGTTGGGGGATATACATATTCTTTGTTTATCCCTCCTCTAAATAAGAGTCTCTAAATATTAAGAAATGCTGGCCAAAGAAGAGACTTTTAATCTTGATTCCTGGGTTGGTGGGTTTTTTCCCCATCTAAGCTTTGGACACATGTTCCTTCAGGAAGCTCAGGAGCTTTATCCTCCTGTAGACCTGCAGGCCCCCTGAGACTGACTGGCTGATTGATGAATTGATTGAACAACTGACTTAGTAGATAGCTTTATGGAAGTGTTATTGAAATACTAATAAATGGAACAATTTTACTCCTAATCCCACCACCCCACAAATTAAACAATATCCATCTTCCATGAGGCTCTGTAATAGTGGTTTTTCAGGACTACATGTTGTTAAAGAGACCAGATATATACACATATACATACGTGTGTGTGTATTATATATATATGTATATATATTTTTAAAAAGTATAATATGTATTACACATATAAAATATGTGCAGATACATTCATTTATATGCACATACATTTATTTATTTATATATAAGGATCTAACGCCATTTAAAAACTTAATGTAGAAAAACACTTTGGACTTACAAATAGCCATTTTCACTTAAAATTCCCTTTCTTTCACTAGAAACTTTTTACATTTTATTACATTCTCACCACCCCTAGATCCCTGTCGAGGAAAGAGAGATTGGGTCAGTGTTAAAATAACAGAAAATTCCTTTTATAGGCAACTTAGGCAACATTCCACTGTCCATATAGTAAACTGAAGTAAGAAATGTCAGTATTAGGCCACAATCAAAAAATTCAAATACTTTTTTGGAAACTGTCTATTTCAGCCTCCTTGTTAGACTGAGTAATTCATTTACCTTCCAAACATTTGGCACTAGATTATCTTTCAGGGCATAAGTTATGACCATTAAACAAATTTATCCAGGCAAAAATGTGCAGCAAAAGAGATTCAACACATTCTAAAGTTCAGTGTCTCTTTTTCAAGGCAGCCACTCCTATCAGCAAAAATAGAAGTTAGGGAGCGCCAACCAGAGCATCCTGCTGATGGAATCATCTTTACAAATAGTTGTTCTGTTTTCAAAGTAAGAATATGTTTTTTCAAATCATGTTTAGACATTATGTAGCATAAAGACATGAACAGAGAAATAAATTGCTGTATTTGTGTTATTAGTAACACAAGGCTAAGATTAATAATCTTCTCAGAAAATTATTTCTCATGCCACACACGGAATTTTACTTTGTATATTTCAGTATTGCTATCTGATGGTCCCAGTGGTTCACTGTATTTATACAAAGATTCTTTGCTTCTTTCCAGAGCCTGAAATGTTTATGTTTTAACACATACTCTGCAAAGACTTCAGTGTGAAAAGCAGAATGTATTTTAGAAAACTTGTTATGTATTTTCCAGAGTTATTTACTAAAAAATGTTTTCTATTAAATCTGTGTAGAACAATGGTCCCCAACCGGGGTCAGTTTTCCACCCCAGAGGGGGACAGTTGGTGGTGTCTGAAAGACACTTGTCAATCTCACAACTGGCATCTAGTGAGTAACGGCCAGGGGCATTGCAAAACATTCTGTAATACCCGGGACAGCCTCCCGCAGAAAACAGTTACGTGGTTCCAAATTTCAGTAGTGCCAAGGCTGAGAGACCCTGATAAAGAGTATCTTGGTTATGTATCACAACACTACGTTTTATTCTGTTCAACAGAGAATTCCACCCATAATAGACCAGAACAATTACCAATGGCCTTTCGACTTATGATCCTTTTGTTCTGAATACACAACGTCCCCCCATTTCTGTGTGTGTCTAGTCAAAGAACTGACCACCAGTTTGAGTGGGAGACTCCAGCTCATATTACTCATGGCTCAAAAAGCTCAATATGATAAGAGAGAATTTGGTGCTTTCCTTGTTAGTCGTGGCAACTTTCCTGACTGCCTATGGAGAAATGAGGCAAGGAAATATGTCTTCAGTTGATATGATGGGAAAGGAATTTGATATCTTTTAAAAAATACTTATTATTTACTCTACGACTGGTTTGCAACATGACCTTAGGGAAATCCCTGGCTTAAAAATATTATGAGTCATAATAAATTCTTGATGATCTGTCTCATGTTGAGGGCACATGGTCTTGCCTCTATCAATTTATTATTTCATTTGCTTTTTAAAAATAAGCTATGAATTCTTTACATATCTGTATCTATAGCTATATAAATATATATTTTAGCCTACCTTTTCCCTCTACTAACAGGGAAGTTTTGATTAGAGGATGAACCCCAAATTCTACTCTTGCTTCCTCCAGTAAATCCTATTTCCACTACTTCTACTTCATTCCTACCCTTAAGGCCCTACAAAAGAAGTGATTTGCTTGAGGTATAGTCAGAGAGGGGTCGGTCCCATGAGGGTGTAACTATTCAAGTAGTTCTCATTTTTTTAAATAGTAGAACTTGTAAATATGAACTCATCAACTTACTAATCATTATTGATATGAACACCAAAATTTCAAGGCAACAACTATTCAACTTTCTAAATCTAAAATCAAAGTGTTCTATATTTTTGACCAGAAGTAATCTTAAGTGTGGCCTTCGGGTTTATTTTAAGTCACTAAGAGTATATAGCACAGTGGAGAAAACAGGCAGTGACCTGGGGCAGATTGGTTTATCTCTCTAAACCTAATTTGTAAATTGAGAATGATAGTCATACTTCACATAGTTGTTTTGAGTTGGAAAAAGATAGAAGTCTTCATATGAAAACCGTCTACTGAGGGTTAAGCAGTTGGATGAACAAAAATAGCAAAAATATACCCCGGATCCAAATTGATAAGCAATGTCAGAATTCCAAAGAACTAATAGAAAAGCCTAAAAACTTCCCAAGAGAGGAAGGAAAACTGGCCACGTGCCAAGAGATGAAAATCAAATTGGTATCAGGCTTTCCATTAGCAACACTAGGGGCTCTAAAAGCCGAGGTGGCAAAACATTCAAAGTTCTGATGGAAACTGACCTCGGTCCTTGAATTCTCTACCCAGCCAAATAATCATTAAAGTACAATGGTCAAATAAAAACATTTCCTGATATGCAGTGACACAAAAAATGCACTGCTCATACATCTCAGATGAAAATACTATCTGAAGGGATACTCCAGAAATAAAGGTATTTTCAAAAAAGAATAACATGAGACACAAGACAGTAACAATGAAATGTGACCTAGACGAGGTGAGCGAGGCTGGAAACAGATTTTAAAAGAATCAAATAGTTGTCCATTGGACATTCTCTTCAGAGCAGCAAAATTAGTGGCACAGGATCTCCTTTAGAATAAATATCTAACAAAGCATGTGATTAATTAATTAATTAAAGGTTACTAATTGAATTGAAATGTTACAAACTTTGGCAGTAAAAGATCTATGACTAATCAAAAGATAGTCATGAAATAGTGCATGTAAGCAAGATAATATGTTGAAGCAAAAGCCTTAATTTTCACAATAGATGTCAATAGATACTGTCCAAAAAAGGTAATTCAAGAAATACAGAATTACAGAACTTGATACAAATCCCTTTTAACTATTATTCTTGATATTTTCCTGGAGGCATTATGAAAAATAAGTTAGTATTAAGATAACTTCTGAATACTAAACCAAAAATGAAGAGAAAGTTGAAATTTTTATAGATAATAATGATGTTGATCTTGAAGACTCTGTATCTTCATTATCCATTCATGACTAAATCCCTCTTACAAGTTTCCTACTAACTGATCTTTTAGCCTGTTTTTAATCATCCCTGGTAAACAACAGCTCAGGTCTTCATTATATTGACTGAAACATTTTCTTACTTCATGTAAGGAAAGTTTTCCTAAGGGTCAATGAGATTTCTGTAGATGTATTTCATTTTATAAAGATTAGGATGGAAGGCTAGCCAGTACTATCTACTCATTTACAGAAGACTTGTATCTTTTTTACATAATGCTTTTATTTTAATAACAAAATAAAAAATAACCTTTATTTTTAACAACTCTCCATTTTCCCCTCCCCTCAGACCCTGGCAGTCTCTATTCTACTTTCTGTTTTTATGAGTTTAACTACTTTAGATACCCCATATAAATGGAATCAGACAGTATTTGTCTGTTTGTAACAGCTTATTTCACTTAGCCTTATGTCCTCAAGGTTCATCCAACATGTAGTATATGACAGGATTGTCTTCCCTTTTAAAAGCTGAATAGTATTCCATTGTGTGTGTGTGTATATATATATATATATATATACACACACCATATTTTGTTTATTCTTTTGTCTGTCAGTAGACATCAAAGTCATTCCCACCTCTTGACTATTGTGAATAATGTTGCAATGAAAATAGGTGTGCAAATATCTCTTAAAGATCCTTTCAGTTCTTTTTAGTATATACCTAGAAGTAGGTTTCTGGGTCATATGATAATTCTTGTTTAATTTTTTGAGGAACTAACATACTGTTTTCCATAATGGTTGCACCAGCTTGCATTCCCATCAACTGTGCACAAGCATTCTGTCTCACCAACATTTGTTATTTTATGAGTGTTTTTTTATGTATAGTCTTTCTGATGAGTGTGTGATGATATCATCGGTTTGATTTGCATTTCTCTGGTGATTAGTGATGTTTTTACATGCTGCTGGCCATTTGAATATCTTCTTTGGAGAAATGCCTAAAAGCCCTTTGTCAGTTTTTAAAATCAGGTTGTTTTGTTGTTGTTTTTGAGTTGTAGGGGTTCTCTGTATATTCTATGTGTTAATTCCTTATAAGATATTTGAAGATTTGAGTTGCCTAAAGTGTACATTCCCAGCTGAGGTTGAACAAGGCAGTGCTCTGCCATCTTGTTTCAGCTCTCAGACTGTAAACAAATGTCCTTTTCATTGTTTATTTGGTGCCATGGTTTTCACATTTTTATGCAATTTGGTAATTTCACTATTTAAAATGGCTTCCAAGCATAGTGGTGAAGTGCTGTCTATTGTTCCTCAGTGCAAGAAGGCTGTGATGGGCCTTTAAAAAGTGTGTAAGATGAACTTCTTTCAAGCATGAGTTATAGGGCTGTTCAGTGTTAATGAGTCAACAAAATATGTTAAATAAAGTGTCTTTAAACAGAAACACACATAAAACAAAGTTATATATTGATTGGTTGATGAAAATTTTGTAACCAGAAGCTCACAGGTACCTAACCATCTATTTCCCTTAGGGCAATAGTTTGGTATTCACTAACTCAGTGTTCTAGGGGACTTCATAGGACAAAAAACTACCACAAATAATGAGAATCGATGGTACTAACGTCCTACCCTAATAAATACCCATTCATAATGACATAATGAAAGAAGATATGCAAAGCAATGGTTTTTAAATACCTAAGAATTCTTATTTAAAATATCAAAAGAAATATCAAAGAAAACAAAATTCATATTATTGTGGATATCTTGATGTCCTACAGATAGGCTGGCAATGTTTGGATAAGCAGTAAAGACATACATAATTTGTGCATTATTATATATCTATTCTATATGGGTTTTTTTTCTTGACTTCATTTTAGCAAAGACACCAATAATGTTGTTACAATAAAGATATTCATATAATTTGTTCTATGATCAGGAATAAACCAAAGGATTAAAACTGTATTAAAAATTAAATGTGTGTAGTATATGCAAAATATCAATATATTTTATCTAAAAACAAATTAAAATAAATTTTTAAGTAGAAAAATGAAAATTATTTTCATATATTTTATTATTTTTCTTCTAAAATAATTTAAATTATCTGCCAAAATTAAAAGAAAATAAAACTTAGGATTTATAAAATCTAAATGAATAATTAAAATTATTTAAATAGAAATTATGATTAATCAATATCAATTTTTAAAATAAAAAGTATTTAAATAAACTTGACCTTTTAAATATATTAAGTATTTTTATAAAAACTACTTATAATTCTAGCTTTCAGTATTCATCCAAGTTGCCAGCATAAAGAGTTGATAGCACCCAGGTTACATCTAGACCTACATAAATTTATACCTGTTTCTATATAAATAAATATGAACCATTTAACATAGCAGAATGTCTTATAGCCACTATGTGCAACTGATTAAAAGGCTTTGCTAATTCCTGAGTGCTTCGAGAACCACAAATTGGAGCAGGAAAAGAAGTAAGAAAATGGATACTGGGCAACCCCCGGAAGCAATGTTTTATTGTCCAAGAATAGAAGAATTTGACAAGTTCATTAATTTGTCTTTTCTCTCCTCCAAATGATTCCACCCCTTAAACTCTCCCTACACTCTGAAGTCGTATTTGTCTCTGTCAATAGCAGGGCATCCCCCAAATCTCCTCAGCAGTCAGATACACCTACCTACTGCTTCAAGGACGTATGACGGAGCTATTTCCCTGAGACATGATCAGTGTTAGTCACAGAAAGGGATCTTTAGGGTTATGGGTCAACCCTTGGCAAATCTGAGGATGGAATCTGAGCCCTGCATCAAAGGCAGGCCTGGTTAGTCCTAGTGAAGGTGAGAACAGCTGTACTGCGGAGCAAGATCCTGCTCTAAGTGGAACATAGCACACATTCGATCATTGACTGGACACAGCTGCACAGAGATCTGATGGCAGTGGGCCTGGCTCACTACATGTAAGGCACCTGCCTGATTAGGCTACAGCCCCAGTCTGAATTAAACCTTTTCTCCTGGTTGAAGCTGAATTTCCTGCTTTCAACAAAGGAGGAGACACCTGCTGCCTTGGGTACAGGATGAGGTCAAATGTGTCATGAAGTGTTTAACACTGTCCTTACGATTCTTGGAGGGCATCTAACCATGGGTTGGTTCCTGCTCCACTGACTGACAAAGATCCATTGCCTCTTCCCACTTTCTGTCTTAAAGCAACACTTTTCTTTTTTATAACTGGCTTTCTTTCTCATTCCACCTTGGACAACCAATTCCTTATTTTCTAAATTTAGCATCATGTTCTCTCTCCGAGGGTTAATCATAATAATAACAAGAATGACAACAGTGAGGGTTAGCATTTATCAAATGCTTACTAAGTGTCAGGCATGGTTCCAAGCACTTTAAATGTGTGAACTAATTTGTCCTCACAGCAAGCCTGTGAGATGGATACAGCTTTCGTTGTTGTTGTTTTTACAGTTTTAACTGAAGAGAAAGAAACTGAGGCACAAGATGTTAAGTAATCTGCCAAAGTAGGGTCACACAGGCAGTCAGACTCTAGTTCAAGTTCTTATCCAGTTCACTGTGTGATAATACAGGGGATGGAGAAGTTGTGCTTTTTACCAATGGTAGGCATGCTGGGCTTAGTCCAGGAAAAATAAATATTTTTAAAAATTAGTACAAGAAAAAGCACTCATTACTTTTACTTCTGAAAGATAATGCTGTCATTGATACCATTAATACCAGAACTGCCTAGTATCTAGCACCCATTTTGACATGTGGACAGAGGAAAGGGAGAAGTCCATGTAACGCCATGCTAGTCACTGGCTGAAAATCTGCAAAGAACCCACAAACTTCAACGGTATGTTTACAATGTCCCCAAGTGTCACAGCCTGTAAGGCAGGAAACAGTTAAATCATTTCCCCCCAAGGTCACCTTGAATGTCGCGGGAAGAGTTGGGCACAGAGCCCAGGCCTCTGGCTCCTCTCGCTGAGTTTCAGGAAGCAAACCATACTCTGACATTTAATCGGTGAGACATTTTGTTTGTGTTTAGCCTTCCCTTGCAATATTTGCAACCCAAACACTATAGCACAGAGTCAGTGCTTGAAAAACTGGGAAGAAAATCTGATCTGAAGCCAAAGTGCCAGCCCTAAATGCAGGAAGAATAAAGTTAAATCTAGCCGGGTTCAATAAAAGATGGCATAAAATATAATCTTCAAGGTTTTCTCTACCTAAGCACCAATATTAACACAGGTCAAGTAACATTATGATAGATACCATCGTCATAAGAATGTTCTTGATCTTCAGGCCTCTCATTTCAAGCAATATTCAATGCAGCCAGATTTTAGGACATTGAGAATTTGCTGCAGTGGGATTTGTCCTGTACGCTAATGGGGTTGCTAGCACACATCTTAAAGAGCTGAAGGCTGGACACTAGAAGGAGGACTTTCTATTAATAGGGGGGAGAACTAGATGGTCTATTTTCCACAAGTCTCGTTGCTGGACCAGGTATAAAGCAAGAGAGATGTTATGAAGAAGTGGAATTATGGGCCTGGGGCTGCATCTGGTTCAGCTTCTCTACAACCATGGAACAGTCTACCTCTTACTAGTTCTGGGTTGAAAACAGACTGAAAAAAGTTTACAAATTTAAAAGCAGCTTAATTTCCCCTTGTTTCTACAGCTCCCCCATCTTCACCATGAGAGATGATCCCAACAGTACAGTTTTCGGAAGAGCTTTTCCCTGTTGCTCTCGCTGTTCATTGGCCACGTGGGCCTCTTTACCTTCACAGAAAGAGTCCATCTTATGCACCATCAAGAGCACAAGAGGATTCCTGAAGGTACTGAGAGGCTCTGGTTCTGTCTCACAGTGGAGTCTTGCTGTTGCTTCCCTTTGCTCACATCTGCCGGGTTCCTGACTTTTATCCCAGGGGCTTTGCCTGCATTCTTCAGCACTGCCACACTAGCCTTTGGACCCAGGATATGCCTCCTTTGGTCTGTGAAAACTGCCTTATCTTCCCAATTCCTGAAAGACTCCGGTGGTCTTACTCATCTAATTTTGAGTGAATGCATCTTGTATATGTGAAGTGCCAGACTGGGTCACCTGGCTTTATTCTGTCCAGTCACTTGACACAGTATAGTAATGTTAAGTAGAAACCACTGTACAAGGATGGAACCAAAAACTCAGCAATCCCTTTTCAACACATGGTGCCCATCTTGTACCAGATTTGTTTGCCTGATGCCACAGTGCTCACCAGTTTGTTGTCCCATTAAATTAAAGTCATGCTTTACACTGTCCCTCTAGAACTCTTATAGTCCTCTTAGAGATTGTTTGGCCTTCCTTGGATCACTCTAATTTGATTCTCTGTGTACTCTCTGTTTAATGCAGGAGTCAGTCTGTAAGTCTCCAGAAGAACATAGTGTTTTTCACTTGAGTTTTCCACTCACAACACAGCCTGGAAAATTTGCTGCTCAAAAGTAACAATAAGGTAATAGCTTTTTGTTTTGTATTAGCCATGTGACTCTCACCTTTATTAAATAAGACACCCAAATTGTTCACTCTGGGGATGTACCTCATTTCTTTCTTTTCTCTCTTTCTTTCCTTCTCTCTCTCTTCTTTACTCCCTCCCTTTCTTCCTTCCCTTTCTTTGCACAAATTGAATTACAACTATGAATCAGGCACTGAGAAAGCAGTCAATCACAATATTAGGCAATGACTGCTATGCTAGGAGTAAGCACACAGCTGTATTTTGAAAGACCTCATCATACCTTTTAAGGTAAAATATAAAAATGTTAATTTTATAACAAAATAAAGTATAACTACCTATTGAAATCATCATAAATAATTTATTACCTTAAATAATTTACATTCTGTGTTATGTACATCTATGAATTATGTCCACAAGCTGATTGAATTAAAAGCTTTATATTACATTAAAAGCTTTATCACATGCCAACCTGTTGCTAGGTAATAACTAAAAGTAATACACTCATGTACATATATCTCTATACACATGTGTGTGTGGTGTCCATGTAATTGTGTCCACATATCTGTATCTGTCTACACAAGTGTGTGTTTACCTTAATATTCAGAAAGCAATCCAACTATCTCAAAACATACATATAGAGATTATTATAAGTAGGTAAATATATAACATGCTCCTTTGAAGATCACTTTAAATGATTCAGTTGATGGTAATATGCTATTTGTTAGATGGCTCACAATTCTGAGAGCATACTCAAAGTGCACTTGCAGGTAATCAGACATTCTGGATGGGTCTTTCAAAGTCTTTTCATGATACATGGAGACATTTTCTGGATGTTGGAATATGAGGCTTAATTTTCTGTGCTTGGAATCAATATGCCAGAAAAATAATTTTTATATACATCTATCATTTATTTATATTTATACATATGTGTGTGTTTAGTGACTTTTATTGTTGCTATTTTTTGTTTGTTTTAAATAAAGTTCACTCATGACGTATAGCGGTATGTCCAGAATGAGTCATTGACTGGTTTAAATGACATTGTAACTTTCAGCCAAAAGAAAATCCTCACATTTTCTGAACTCACTTATTTGTTTTTCTTCAATTTACTTTCTCCTTTTTTGGATATTAAGCTACGTCTTTGCTAATAATAGCAAATTGAAACTTAACCCTGCAAACACATTATTTTAAAAATCTTAACATCCAGCCAACATTGAAAATAGTTAGCCATTGTCTCTGAGATGTACTTAAAACAATTTAAATAGGTTTTCACTAATCTAGTAATTTAATACTTTGATATCTAATATTACATTTTATAGAATAAATAGAAATAATTATCTAAAAGTATTCTTTTAAGAGAAAAGTTAAAAAGAATATGGAAAGAAATGTAGTACCTTCTGAAAAAGGTACTTGTAGGAAATGCTTATTTTTATTTCTATCAAGGTAGTATGCACACACTCAAACAGTAATGTATTTTATAACAAAAAACATCAGTCCCTAACTCCACTCCTCCCCACTCTCCTGGAAACAATACTTTGACATTTTCATTGTATCTCTGGTATTTACATCCATTTTTCTAAATTAACATAATTTCTCTGAGATTTCTCAGTTTATTAATTTTAGACATTATTTGTTTATTTTCTGTTTAGTAAGTCAGGATTTAGCTCTTTCACATCAGTATCACCTTTCCCTCCTCTCTCTTCACCTTCCCAATAAAGCTAAAATGTTTATTTAATCAATATTCAGCACTTATTTTGATTATATAAATACTGTTCATTTCTGAACTAAGCTTGTATTTCCTTTCTCAGACAACTTTTTGGTTTTTTCTAAAGGTGGTAGTGATCAACTCACTTTTTTACTGCTTAGTTTTCTGTGCACCCAGTTCTTTACCAATGTTCAAACAGATTCAACTGTTCATTCATTTATTCAGCAAATATATACTGAGTGACTGCTCTGTGTTGGGCATCGTTCAAGCTTCTTCAGATTCATCTGTGGACAAAACAAATAAAAATCCCTGTTGCTTTGACAACTTAAATTCTAGTGGAGAAAAAGGAGACAATCTAAAGTCAACACAGTGACTAAATGAGTATTATAACTTTTTAGAATAGTGAGAGTGCATTGGGGAAAAATTCAAGCAGACTGTGGTTGCGGAGATGAGTGCAGTCAATTCCGTATTCAGTAGGAGGGGGAAGCAGAAGTGTGTGTCATTTTAAACGAGTGGGCAGAGTAGGCCTCGCTGAGGTTACATTTGAGTGAAGAAAGAAGGAAGTGAAAAGGTGAGCCAGGTAAGTATGGGAGTTTGGGGGGATGGTCCATGCAAAAGGAGCAACTAGGACAATAGGACCCTGAGGAAGAGGGGTGCACACTTGGGGTGTTCAGTGACCCTGCGGGGCTGTGACTGCCAGGACAGAGTAAGCAAGGAAGAGGGTGGTGCAAGCTGTCGCCTGGGCCAGATTGTGTGCCGTTTGTAGGCCTTCATGAGGATTGGTTTGTATGCTGAGATGAGCTGAAAGGTTTTATCTGAGCTTCAAACTAAAGTTGTTTCATCTGAAGGCAATGATTAATTTACCTTTTATTTAACAGTACAGTTACTTTAGATACGTCTAAATATTCAGTGGATCCAACAGATAGATCATAATCAGTTTATGTTACAAGTGGCCAAAGACCCAAAAGTTGTAGTTCACACCACAGATGAGGCAGTTAGCTCAGGTCGATGGCAAAAGCTGATTCACTCAGCCACACGTGTCTTTCATCAGTTAGGTAGGCAGTCATCTTCCTTGGTGTACAGTCTTCAATCACAGTATCACCTAACTCATTTCTCTCCTCTTTCTAGGCAAGGCAGCCTCAGATATACATAGTTATTTTCTCCTCAGCATGAAGCCTGAACTTTACTCCTCTTAATGGAAGCTACATCTGAACCATCAAAGTCAAGTTATATTCCTTCAGATGCAAAACTGATGAAATCTACTTCAGACTGTCCTTTCGAACAAAACAAAGGCTATTTCTTTTGGTGAGGTAAACATTTCTCCATCTAGTTTTGCTTTACTCAGTACTACTAAATATATTGAAAGCTGTTTACAGGATGTAGGGTCAGTGTTATGTGAATAAAGTAGCACTAAGAGACCAATATGAAGGCATAGCAGCAAAGAATAGTCTCCTAACTTTTCAGTGGTTCTTTCAATCCAACAAGGAATCTGTGCAGGGTATTGGCAGAAAAACGCCAAGTCTCTGTGCAGTGCTACCTGTCTCTATATTTAATCCTGTAATCCTGTGACTGCCAAGAATTTGCAGATTATTTACTCCAGCTTCCAGAAGATCGGTATAGGTTGGTTTTGCAACAATAAATACATGACAAGATGGGGTCTGATCTAGTGGTAGCATCTCTGGAATAAGAATCCACAGACCTGTGTCCCAACCCTTGCTCTGCTAAGAACTAGAACCCATATTTCCTCCAAGAAAACAGAGTATGATTGACCACCCTCCTTCCAAGTCCACAAAAATATGGTCGAGTCATTTCCCCTGGATTGTCTAAGCTTCTACCTAAACACTCTCAGGGAAAGCTTCAGATTTTAAGATATCAAAAGAGTTAGTTCTTAAATATTCCTGAGAGAGGTTATTTGTAAGGTGACTCTTAGTAAGGACATATTTAGAAACTAGAGCAGAATGGTGATTAATAGCCAACAGACTGTCTCCAACCCCTTTTTGGGCAGCATAGAAGTTAGCATACGGCAGGATGGTCTTGACCTGTGTCCAAGAAATTCATTCCTGCAAATTCTGGGAAAGACCTTGTTATAACAAAGTTATGGTATAGCAGAGACCCCACTATAAAGGGTGAATTCAAGACTAAATCTTTTACAGAGGAAAAGAGGGAAATTTGCAAATCCTAAAATGTCTCAAAAAGAAGTGTACCCAGCAAAACATTTTGCAGTTCTTGCACTTTAGAAATAATGTGATTCTCTAAGGCAACCCATAATAGAATTCACTGAACAAGAGTTGCCCAGCTCCCTAGGGCTTAGCCTCATTGGACAGAGCAATTTAACTCAGGAATCCCAGTTGGAGATTCAGCAGAAAAATACAGACATATGTCCTAAGAAATAAAGGAAGGACATGAGGAAATGCTCTCATTCTCTCTTGTCTGTCCTCAATGGTTTAGATATTTGAGAGTTTTAGCACAGCTTAATTTCATAAATAGTAGCCTAGGCAGGTTTGCCCACCCATTCAAGAAGACTGTTTACTTAGCATGTCTCTCTCCAGTTACAGTGTGTTTCACATTAAATGTTTGATTGGATTACTAATTTTAAGACTTGCCACTTTAGAATCACCCAAAGCTTTCATTTCCTATCTAAGAGCCCTGAAAAACGTCATGATTACCTCAGAACTGAGGCGGCAGGCTGCATCAGAGGATTTTGAAAATGTTTTTTCCTCTGAACACAGGCAGCTCAGAAAGCAGAGCACCTGCAAATAGGTTAATGAGGCTCAGAATTGCTGGAGTTGTTGAGACCAACTGTTGAGAATTCCTGTGGAGTTAAGTAGGATGTGAATCCGGCTCTGAGTAAATATCATTACCCATGCTTTCTGACTTCCTGCTCTCGGGTTTTGCAGTACGCATGGATTTTTCCCCTTCAGCTCAACCATTTGGTGGCAGTTGGGTTGAGGGTGGCTGGAAGTATTCTTTAAAATGGCTCTCTGGATGGGTAGAGGCCCTGGCGTTTATTCCTGGAGCTCCCTCAGCCGTAGAGTACTTTTTAGAAAATTTATTGCATTTTATTCATGTTTTTATACCTGGAAAGTAAGCAGTTGGCTTATGGTCTCAGAAAAAGGACTGTGACTGGTCACTTAGAGTGTCTTGTTTTGGTGTTTAATAGTCATAAGACATGGTAAAGACAAAAAACAGCAAGAACATCCTGTGTTCTATATGCAGATTCCCTTAGATCCAAACCCTCAAATACTTACTATTCTGACGACCTGTATGGAGAACATTTTTTAGCATATTTTTAGTATGGTTTAGTGTAAATGTCAACCTCTGGTTGAAGTATATCATACAAGCCAAAAGTGCACATATCCTAAGTGTACAGCTCCATACATCTTCACAAAGGGACCACACCCATGTAACTATTATTCAGATCAAGAAACAGGACATGCTCAGCACCCAGAAGCCCCTCTCATGCTCTTTCCCAGTCTGGCCCCTCAGGAGTAATCACTACCCTAACTTCTAACACCTGTTTTCTTTTTCTGCTTTTTTTTTTTTTTTTTTTTTTGAACTCTGTACAGGAGGAATCAGATAGTATATACTCTTTTGTATCTGGCCTTTTTCAAGCATGCAGAGATTTTACAAATATGTCCTTATTACAACCTTACATCACTGTCCCATTGACAAGGAAATCATTAATCTGCCCCAGTGTAACAGTTTGCTCTCCTCAAAATGTGTCAAGTAAAGACATTCACAATGGAAATAAATGTATACATGGCAGCATTATATGCGTCAGTCTGCCAATAAGCACATCCGGTTTCTAACAGATGGGGTAAGGAACTTCCACTGGGCCTTTTTAAAGGAGGAAGATAATAACAGCTTTGCTATGCAGTTATGACAAAAAGTTAAAGGATGGTGGGAGGCCAGGTTGGGGAATTCTGCTGTCTGAACTGAAGCATAAAGCTAGTGAGATGCACAAGAAAGTGAGACTTACTGGCTGAATGTTGATGCACCAGAATGGAAAATGAGAGCTTGATGTATAATTGCAGGTGGTGCTGTTTCTTCCCACTTTACGTTAGTGTGCTTCCAATAAACAGGCCCCTGTGGGTGACATTTTGCTTCCTGCCATTTGCTGTTGGCTTTATTAGACAAATGTCTTCCTTAGCCTCTGGTCAAGTAAAGGATGATGATGATGATAATAGTAATAATATCATCTTTCATGCCTGAGCTGAATTAAAACAGTACAACTTTGTCACTAATGGTGAAGCAAGGCAAAGGATTTAGAACAGTCAGAGTCATAATTGCAAGTTACAAAATAATTAAATGTTATTGCTGTGTGCAAAAATATTTAGGAGCCAGCTTTGCAGTGAGTAAGTTATAGGATTATCCCATCACGTGCACATGAACCACATGTGCAGTTGCAGACTTATCTGACTGTGCATCAGACCTCACAACTGGATTCCAAGTAAATCAAGCACTTGTTTGAAAAAAAAAGTAATCAAATATGGATTATTTCAATAAAAGCCAGAGAGTTTCTCCCTGAGATCCCTGCTAGCAAAAAGCAGGGGATTTATGCCACTCATTTTTGAGCAAGCCACATTTCTCTAATATGGCTGATCCCTCCCAGTCTAAACATTTTCTTTGAAAATGTGAAACCCTGCAAGTTAAATCCTCCTCCCTGAAACACGGTGAGTTCACTGAGCTGAGAAACCAAGTGCATCTCCTATAGAGAAGACTGTGATTGCAGGGAGGGGATGTTGTCTTATGGGAAGACCCACTGATGGGATGAAAACAGGAGGTAGCTGGAGGGGAGGCAGAGAGAAAACTCCATGTGCTCATCTGAAGACCTTCTGTATTCAAATATACACTCATGGCTGGGGTGTGTGTGTGTGTGTGTGTGTGTGTGTGTGTGTGTTTGTCCCTGAGACGTGGAATTACTGCTAATACTAAAAATATATGGGGGGAGGGGGTCACGTTTAAGCTAAATAAGCTTTGCTATTGACAGTAGTCCTTTGCGTCATGTTTTGCCTTATGAAGAACAGGGAAAGCTTTACTAAGGAAAACAATAGATTTATTAGTGAAATGATTTACTGGGCTTAAAAAATTGCATATATGTTTTGCAAATGTGATTTTCCCTTCTTGAAAACTGTATTTTCTTAGCATTTACCCATGGTTCCATGGTGGTGTTTCGCAAAGGGCCATTTTGGGAGAGGTACAGAAATACATTTCTTCCCCTTACCACTGTGTTGGTAATACACTGTGATGGATGCTTGAAAAGAAGTTCCGCTCACCAGCATGTAATAAGTCTCATAAAGATTATGCTTTGGGGAGTGGAGGTGGGGAAGTGGAGGATAGACATCTGTTTAGGTTACCTCCCCAAATTAATCTTTCATTACCTTGCCAAAAGGCCTTAAACCCTCCAAAATAGGGTAATTTAAGGCAAGCTATCCTGAGAATGCCTTACTGTCAAAATATGTTCATTTTTCTCCCAATAGACATTTATTAGGCCTAAAAGCTGCCAGGTATGTATGGTGCCAGGTGTAGGGGAAATGGAGAGAATACAGCAAGTGAGTAAGTCACAGTCCCAAGATTCTGGGATGCTTTTTCTTTTTAAGGGAATTGACATGATTTTGTATTTTAGAGCAAACATCCTGGTGGCAACTTAAAGGCCAAATGGTAAACATGGAAAAGATTTAGAAAGCTATTGTATGTAATAGTCCAGATATGTGAGCATGAAGGCCTGAGTCAGTCAGTGATCCTTGGGATGGAGGTAGGGTAAGGATTTGTGAACTACTACGGCCCACACTCAATATGGTAGCCACTAGCTACCATATTTAAATTTAAATGTGGCTACTTAAATTTTAATTTTAATTAATTAAAAGTAAATATCATTAAAAATTTAAGTATTATTAAAAATTGCATAGTCACACTGACCGTATTTCATGTGTTCAATAGTCACACTTAGCTAATGTCTACTTTATTGGACAGCGAAGATATAAGACATATCAACATTTATAGAAAGTTCTATTAGACAATACTGTATAGACCTTTGTTTTTTAGAAATCTATGATTAACTGTAAAGTTTGATGACATAAGAATCTAATGTTTATGGGGCATGAATTTGAACCATGTTTGGGCATGTGGGTTGACATGTTGATAAGCTACATTATCCCTGTTGTATACCTTACACATAACAGATAAAACTGTCACATCAGTGATATTGGTAGTTGTCAAATTGTCCTGTTTGACACATGTATTTATATTCATAGTTTTATCTGTTATATAGTGTTATGTACTGTAACACTAGATCATCTAGATCTATACTTATATCTGGATCTAGATCAAAGATTTAGATCTAGATATATAAAACACTGGATGATTGTATTAGCTTGGGTCCTCCAAAAAGTATACGTTAAGGTGAGACTGGCTGTAGATGAGGAAAATGCCTGTGAGGAAGAAAGGAGAGAACCAGAGTGTACAGGCAAAGCCTTCAGACCGCAGTGCAGATCTGACACTCATGGAGGAGGGAAAAAGAAAGGCAGATTGAGTAGAAAGAGTCTTGGAATGTAGCAGAGTTCCAAGAAAGGTTCAGTCAGACTGTTGAGGAGTCTTTGAATCAATGTCACCAATCAGAGGAGCCCCAAGATCTCAGGAATGGGCTTGTGTTAGTATCCCTATTGTGCTCAGTCATTAGCTGGGAGCAGCCCACAGGAAGCATGGACTTAGTGTGAATGTGATGGTGGATCCAAGGGATGGCAGCTGGAGCCATCACACATTATTCTCCCCATGGCAGGAAACCTCATCAGCACCTCATTGCTTCCACAGAGTATATTTTGTATTATTAATAACATATATACATATATATATATGTATGTATGTATGTGTGTATATATATATACACCCACACATACATATATATGTGTGTGTATGTGATAAAATCTAATCTGTTCTATAGTATTTTGTGTATACAATACATACTACTGTAAAATATATTGAAAATATGAGATATATTTTATGGTATGCTATATTTATAATTAGTGTGTATTCAGGAATTAGGGACTTCTTACATGGGAACCCAATACTTATGAAAACCAAGGATTTCCTCTAATTAAGGGGTACAATCAAAAGGACTTGATGGGGCACTTCCACTTACAGAACGATGGAGTAGACATACTTTTCCCTATTTTTCCCACTAAGTACAACTAAAAACCCTGTACATTATATATGAAATAAATATAAGCAGAAGACTCTAAAAGGTGGAGAGAAGAAGGTAGAACAGCTAGTAACCTCAGCTCCCAAGGATTGACATTGTGGTAAGTTCCCTACATTTTCTTTTTGCTCCGTATATTCCAAACTGGGTGGTAAAGAAGTCAACAACCCAGAAATATCAACAAACGCAGAATTTTTAAAAGCCCCTACAAAAGTCTGGTCTCTTGAGCCAAAGGACCAGAAAAGGGGCAGTCTAGCAAGACCAAAAACTTTTAGAAAAAAAGCACTCTACTATAGTCAAATACCACAAGTGGAAAAAAAATCTGTGGCCATACCCCACCCACACCAGCAAAGGCTAAGTTGAGAACCTAGACTTCTGTCTTTGTCAAGCTGTAATGAGATGCCCCAACCTCCTTCCAAGGGTGATGGCAGAGAAGGTTGAGCAGGAACCCAGGACTTCCATCCCCAATGGGCAGTGATGTGTGCCTCCCTTGAGTATCAGTATAGACCAAATGGAGATTCTGGAATCTCACTTCCATTCTATAGTAAGGCACTTCTCCTGCTTCCTGATGGGGTGATATCTGAGGAAGCACAGAGAAGAATCAGGACTTTGACCACCACCCAGTGGTAATGAGGCCACCCTCCACCAGGCTGTCAGTGAAGATCACATGTGGAGCAGTAATACAATCCTCCCCTTCTCAGAAGTACTCACAAAGGTATGTGTGGAGGCCTAGGGGAAGCCAGAACACCCACCAATCCAGCAATAATGAGGAGTCCCCTCCCTTGGATGTCAACAGAGGCTGAGTGAAGAACCTGGACTTCTCCACCCACCTGCAATAACAGGTCTCTTTGAATCTTCTCCCAAAGTGGTGTCAGAAAAATCTTGCTAAAAGAAAAGACTTAAATGAGATCCAAAAAATCTCATAATACTCACACAGTTCAGTTTCAGTTTAAAATCACTCATACCTAGAAACAGGAAGATCTCATACTGAATTAAAAATACAATTAATAGATGCCAACACTGAGATGACAGACATGTTAGAATGTTTTGACAAAGATTATAAAGGAACTATCATAAAAATCCTTCAAGAAATGAAAAAAAAAAAGCATCTCAGCTAAGAAGTAGAAAGTTTCAGCAAAGAAATAGGAGCTATAATGTAGAACCAAATGGGAATTTTAGAACTGAAAATACAGTGACTAAAATTAAAAACTCAATGGATGGGCTCAAAAGAAGAATGGAGGAAATATAAGAAGGAATGAAGTAAACTTGAAGATAGAGAAGGAATTATACAGTCTTAACAAAAGAGTGAAAATGGACTGAGAAAAAGATGAACAAATCTCAAGGATCTGTAGGATTATTAACCGGAGATCTAATGTCTATGTCATTGGAGTCCTGAAAGGAGAAGAGAAGGAAGGTGGGACTGAAAAAAATACTCAAAGGAATAATAGCTAAAAATGTTCAAACTTTGGCAAAAGACATAAACCTACAACTTGAAGAAGCTGAGTGGATTCTAAACAAGATGAACTCAAAGAGATACATACCGAAACATATAGTCAAACTTCTGGAAGCTAAAGACACAGAAGAATGTTAAAAGTAGGAAGAAAGAAACAACTCCTTACCTGTAGGGAAAGAACAATTCAAAGGATAGTGGAGTTCTCATCATAAACCAAAGAGGTCAGAAGGAATGCCACAATTTTTTAAGTGCTGAAATTAAAAAAACTGTCAACTCAGCATCCTATCTTCAGTGAAAATATCCTTAAGGAATGAAGGGTAAATTAATGCATTCTCAGCTGAAGAAGAACTAAGAGAATTTGTTGCCAGCAAACCTACCCTAAAAGAATGGCCAAAAGAAACTCTCTAAACAGGCAAACAATAAAAGAATGAATCATGGAATATCAGGAAGAAAGAAAGAATACAGTAAGCAAAAATACAGGCAAATACCATAGACTTTTCTTCTTTCAAGTCCTTTAAATCATGTTTGAGGACTAAAACAAAAATTACGACACTGTTTCATATGGCTCTAAAAGAAGGTAGAGGAAGTTTTAAGACAATTATATTATAAATGGGGGAGGGTAAGAGAATGTAAAGGAAGGTAAGGTTTCTGCACTTCACTCACACTGATAAAATGGTAATGCCAGTAGACTGTGAAATGTGTCATGTGTGTATAATTTTATACCTTGAGCAACCACTTAAGTTTTTTGCAAAGAGATACCGTCATAATTGCTATAAATCAATAGAAATGAATTCTAAAAATGTACAGTTAACACCCAGAGTCAAGAAAAAGTAATGAAAGCAAAGGGAACAAAAAGAAAACAAAATTAAAAATGGCAGACTGAAGCCTAACAAATCAATAATTATAGTAAATGTAAATGGTCTAAATACACCAATTAAAAGGCAAAGCTTGACAGAATGGATAAAAAAGAAAAAAGCTTGACCCAACTCTATGCTGTCTGTAAGAAAGGCATTTCAAATGTAGTGATCTAAGTCATGTTAAAAGTAAAAAGAATGGAAAATATATATATTATGCAAACATTAATCAAAAAACAATCAGGAATGGCTATGTAAATGTCAGATAAAGTAAACTGTAGAACAAAGAAGAGTATCAGACAGGAAGGGTTATTTATAATAAAAGTTTCACCAAGAAGACAGAATAATCCTAAATGTGTACACACCAAACAATAAAGCTGTAAAATTTATAAAGCAAAAAATGATAGAATTGAAAGGAGAAAGAGACAAATCCACAATTATTTGGAGGTTTAACATCTCTATTTCAACAATTTATAGTACAAATAGAAAAATCAACATGGATATTGAAATACTGAACAATACTATTAACCAGCAGAATCTATTTGACATCTATAGAACATTTCATCTAACAGCAGAATACACTTTTCAAGTGTCCATGGAACACAGACCAAGATAGACCACATCCTGAGTCATAATACAACCTCGGTAAATTTAAAATAATCAAAATGTGGTGTGACACCTAGATTAAGGACCAATATTATGTGCTGACTTAACATCTGGTGAAGTTGAGAAGGCCTCATCTGGCCTAACCACAAGTTCCCTTCCCCACTCTACTATTGTTAATAAGGTCCCCTAGCCAAACAACCCTTCTTACCAAGAGGAACAGCTGTAGTTCTTGCATATCCCTGAGTAGTAGGTTTCAGTTCCCTGCCAGCTGTGGAATTATTCAAACAAACCAATCACATTATCCTGTGGGAACCAGGGGGCACCCGTCCTCTTGATACTGCAATGCCTGCCTCCAGCCCTTGGTGGTTCACTCTGTTCCCATGTGCAACCCCCTTGTAGCCCTGCATGGTGTGCAATATTCTCCCTCAGTCTGTGAGTGTGTGGGACTAAAAACTGCTATCAGTCTCATCTGTCCAGTATCAATTTTGGGGACAATTGAAATACATGTATTTTAAGACAGAATTAAACATGTCAAATTTATAAATGCAATGTTTGAAGGTTTAAACATTTTGGCTAAATGTATAAACATAACCAAACTGAATTCGAAAATCCCTTGAAAGTAACTGATAAAATTTGCTAGACTTCTGAAATAGAATAAGATTTGTAAACTGATTTTAAAGCCCATGAATTGTGTGAAAATTTTCTTTTTAAGTTTATCAGAAAGTTCGTATCAGTAGAAAGAAACTTGACTTCCAAAATATTTTTCAAGGAGTATTCAGGCTCACAAAAGTAGGCTGAAGGTAGCTAGCTTTCCAATAGACTTCTGAAAGTTCGTAAGTGATAGCAGCCCACCCCTCAACTAGGCTGACTTTTAAAGTACATAGATTTATATTTAATAATTAAGACATTCCAGGACTTCTGTGAGGAGATTAACAATATAGCTAACCTCAAAATCACTGCTACTCAATGTTGTTAAGAGTCCAGAAAGAGAAATAATATTTACTGAGGGTTGCCTGATATACATGCAGTTTACTCCTCTGAGTAATTTAAACTTTCTCCAGGATTAAGCCAGACCATCAGGTTGAACTCTGCTCTTTTCTGTTTAGCACCATAGAACTTCTTTTAATAGTCCTTTTTTTTTTTTTTTTTTTTTTTTTTGAGATTATAGTATCAGCCTGCTTTTACGTGCATTGTGAGAAACAAACCTGTGAAGTTTGGTGTTGGACATGCTTTCTTGATCTAACCAAGGACTCCATCCACTGAATCATTATACAGGTTCTTCTTGCCAAGGACCCGTGGAAAGAAATTCTTTTAGCACATAGTAGCAGGAAAAGTTATGTCTTGACCTTGTAAGTATTTTATGAATCAGATAAATAATTGCATCTCCTCTTTTTTTGTTGGCTACTGGAAAGTTCACAGTCATGTCATATCTGTGGTTTTCTGAAAGCTGTGCCCTTCTTAGTGGCCCACCTATTGTAGACTAACATCTCCTTTGATTTGATTTGATTTTCCCGGTACTTATTTTTATTTTACTAGATCACTCTCTTTTATTTTTATCTTATGTCTTAATGTATTAAGATATAAATAATTACATATTCTGTACGTCTCTATAAATCATTTTTAGAACAAGTAATAATAGAATTTAACAAATAACTGTAGAATTTGTCAGAAAAGGGACATTTTTAAACCAACAAGAAGTAATGCAGACAAGATGGAGATAAAGGCCCTTAAATGACAGCTGAAATAGATGAAGAAACTCATAAAAATGTGCTTATTTGGGCTATGGCTACTTTTTAGGAAGATGTGTTATTTTGAATTGTCTTCTAGACATGCTTTGGAAGTTGGGAGGCTGAGGGAGCGGGGAATGTATGGAAATTCTGTAAACTTCTCTTTGACACAGGAATCACTTTTCACTCTTCTGTGCACATTTCATGCTTCAAAATGTCAACAGAAATGCCAATTTATATTTTCTGGGGTTTGAGGAACAGGAAACCTTTAGTTATTAAGTTCTGTCTTTTGTTAAATTTAAATTAATCCCACATTTGCTCAGGGGGGTCAAAACCAAGTTGTCAGCCCATAATCCTTTGCTTCAGGCCTCATCCTTTTTTGTACAGGAAAAAATCTTGAAGTAGCTCTTACTCCTTAAGTTCTCAAAGATGTTTCGATGTGCTCTGAAGCAAACTGACTGCCGTGGAGAAGACGATTTTCAGTGAACATTACTTCCAACGGACAGTCAAGGTTTTTAGTCACTAAGTAGACCACATACATAACCTGCTCTTTGCTAACAGACTTTCCTCTGGAAAATCACGCCCCTCCCTCATCAGTCCATGTGCCTCCAGATAGAGTTGAGTCCACTGCCAGCCCCAGCAATGGGGTCACCTTGGTCTTTAGGCCAGTAAGTAAATCCCATGCCCTGGCCATAATGATTGGTTCATATTCACAGCCAATAATAGGTTTTAGGGAGCCAACTGGAAAAGGTAGAGAACCAGACTTTCTTTTCCACTAGTTTTAATGACATGAAGATTTAACACTTGTAGCTGCTTGGACCATCTGGAGAAAGTCTGGATCTACTGACAGCAACACACGCTACCTGGATTAGGACTAATTCAAAGGTGAGAGTGCCATAGAAAGGAGCAAAAGGACAATATACTTAAAGCCTAAAGAAGGTAATGCCTGAAGCTACCCTTGCCCATTATTAGTCTTCCTAGTAATTGAGTCAATACATTGATTTTGGCTTAAGCCAGTTTTGAATGGGTGTTTCATCAATTGTGTGCTACCTGAAATATCCCGAGTTAGATTTTATTTTACCTTCCTGCCTGCCATTGGCAGATAAACCAAAAGTTTGTTTTCTGTTTCTCTGTATCTCTTCTAGTCAATTTACATGTCCCACATTTATTTGCATCGTTTCCTTCATTCTCATACCCTTTACCCTTTTAAACTTTGAGCTGTATATGATTGTTTTCCCTTCTATGCATTTCTTCCTTGACAGTGAACTTCAGGCAGCTATCTGAAGGCTAGTAAGGATAAGTGAGAATTTATATATGAGCCTGTTTGTTGGAAACAAAAGAAAGCATGCTACAGTCATTTTCACATTTCTTAAATTGCTCTTCCAGGTCTTCAGAAAGTCTGCTAAATGGGGAACCACGATCCAGTTTATAGCAGGTCTAGACCCTACAATTCAGTGTTTGCAAAGTGTGGTTCATAATCCCTTGAATTCGGAATCACTGGGGTGCACAATGCAAAAGCAGATTACCAGGCTTCCTCCCAGCCTTGAAATCCTAATCTCTAGGAGTTTGATTTGGTAATCTCAGTTTTAATAAACTCCCCAGGTGGTTCATATGCATAGTGATGTTTGAGAACTCCTACTCTAGATTTACCCTGTCAGGAGTAGCAATAGGAAAATTACCTGTACGGTATCCTTTCACTGTAAAAAGTCTGTTCTCTTAATTCATGGGTAATGTAGCTGCTTTTAAATGTAAAAGATATGTAAGTACTTAGAGTAACGGGAGGATTTTTAACTGGTTGGATTGAATGAGATACAGAAAAAAACTGAAGGAGTTTCAAAAATACTTTGCATTTGATCATTCATATTGAATCTCTTTCTTCATCCAAATCAGTTTTTTTGTAATTTTGACTTCATGTCACTTTTTTAAAATGCTGCTGCACAGGCCACATTCCAGAAAGGGAATTCAGAATCTCCAAGGGTGGGACTCAGACATTAGTACTGGGATTATGGATGGCCCATGAGTCTGAGTTGGCTTGATTAAGACCACAGAGAAGATTATTTTCAAGGCTGTAGAGGCAAAGCCAGTGATTAAGAAGACACTGGATCTGACATAGGAGAAAAATCCATTAAATTTTTGAGACCTGGTCTGTGTCCTTTACTGAAGTCCCCACCATCATTTCTAAAATATCTCTTTATTCCTGTATACCTTTTCAAATCTCATTTTTCTGAGACCCTTAAGGCAGATTTCATAGCTAATTAACATATTCTAATTTCCCAAGGTCATAGTCACACCAGAAATCAATTTTTTATTTTTCATGAATTGCTATACACTCATCCAATTATATTCTTACCACAGAAATATATATAGATGTATGTATTTAAATTCACTATACCCACTCTAGCAGATAAAAATCAAAGGAAAAGAGCCTGCTTTTCCCAAATCCACTGTGGGAGGCTGAGGGTGTTAGAAGGATAACATTCCTGTCGACCTAATGGCCTTCATGAGCTCAGCAGTGTAAAACTATGTGGGCACAGGTATGGGGCCGAATGTTCTAGTACTTCCTTTTTCCTGGTGACAGACTGTCACAGCATTACAGCTGAACTGTGGCTCGATTAATTGATTCAGAATGATTCCTGTTGAGCAATTGTCTTCTCTAAAGGAATGCCAGTGCAGTCAGCTAGCAACTGTCACGTCATATCAAGTATGAATTATGCTGTATAATGGGTTCAGGTGCTCATATAAATTGACTGTCATAAAATCCTTGTGTGTGATAATTCAGTGAAATCATCTCATTCAGATGATGAAAACAAAGGAGCAGAATAGTGACAAGAGAAATGAAGGTGATAACCTCCACAATGCTGACAAGAAAGCAATGTCTAAAAACTGCTGCTAATTTATTATTCACTCAGCTCGGGAATTAGCAGCCCCCCCACCCCCACCCCGCCAAAATATTCTCAGGCTCGGTGATGATGTTATGACGGAAGACAAAGTAGAAAACTCTCCTGCGCTGTCAGTGTGAATTGATTACAGCCAGTTGTCATGAGTATCAAAATATGTATGAAAATATATTATTGTGTGAATCCTTTGACACCAGTTATTTTCACTTCTAGGAATTTACCCCAAGGAGATACGTCATAGTGCAAAATATTATATGCACAAGAGTCTTCACTATATCATTGTTTAGATTAGAAAAAATTGCAGAACAACATAAATATTTACAGCAAAGGGTTATATATGGGACATGTCTGTAAGGATCTATGAAAACATTAAAATGAGGAATAAATTATAAACTGACATGGAAAAAAGTTCAATAGTGACTATAAATAAAATACATAGAACAGTATAAATAGTTACACTCCATTTATACAAAATGATATGCATGTATCTACATGTGTATATAAAATAGGGAAATGTCTGAAAGGATGTTCATTGAAATTTTAATAATGGTTTCCTCTGAATGGCAGAATCTAGGGTGATTTTTACTTTATGTTATTTCCATGTTGCTTGAATTTTAACAACGAACATTCAGCAATTTTTCAAAAACAAAAAAGCTTTTAAAAAGAAAAGAATATGATAAACTGTATGTGAGCACAAATGAGGCTGAGGAATTTGAAAGGGTTCTTATGATTACACCTCCATTCAGAGATGATGATAATGATGATGATGGGTGAATTGCATAATAATCATGTATGATAGCAAAAACATTAATTTACAATTTATTGAGAGTAGCAATGTGCATTCAGCACCATAAGAAACAATAGTAATAAGCAAACTCAAAACTGAAATTAAATGCGTAAACACAAGAACACCTGCAAGCAGATCACACTAGGGCGATCATGGCCATTTTTGTGGGGAAAATAACCCATGACATGTGAGAACTACAATGTTAGAGTAATGAGCATGGTTTAACACAATTTAGGAGAGTTTATCTTGGCCAAGGAAAAGCTTTCTGGAGGAAATGGATGTGAGAGGTGAATTTAAAAGTGTGAGTTAGACAGCTTGCTGGAGAGGAAGTCAAATAGGATATTTCGTAGAGCCCAAAGGAAGGAAGAGGAATATTTTTGCCTCGGGATTTCCAAAGAATAAATGTGAAATGTCTCTCTATTCCATGGTTGCTGCCAAAGTCTGTAGCTGAGCTCTGTCAGACAGTCAAACTTCCCTTAAGATGCCTTGGCAGGTTCATTGTACAGAAACTACTGTGGAGAGAGATCACCCTCAGAAAAATCACATAAGCAAATCCTTTGGGAAGCCTGTGTTGTCTCTTTTCCAACTACGAAGATATTATTGAGTGCACAGCACAGCGGAAGCACTAAAGGAATGCTTTGCATTACCATACAACAGTCTTATAGGTAGTCTGAGCCTGTATTGACTTGAATGATGTTATTTAGAGGGTGTCAAGCAGTTCTTGTCCCCAAATAATCCCTGGCTGGTCCTCAGAACCTGAAACTCCTTTAAATATTTATTTCATTTTGTTGATGTTATTGCTTCTCTGGAAAAGGGGCAATAAAATAACTCTCTATCAGCCAGTAATGACTTATCATGGTTTCCATTATCAGAAAATAGAATACCCAGGGACTAAAATATAGTAAAAATATTTTGATGGAGTTGGATGGCACTGGTCAGTCCTTTGGGTGCTACCCAGCTAGGCCTGTTGGAGAACTATAATGTCAGGTAGGTAGGTATAGCTAAGACTGTTTATTAAAATATATAATGTTTTAATATAGAAAACATGATTTTTAATTGAGTATGTATGTATATAATACAAGTTTGCTCAAATGTTGAAAGCAGACAAATGACTTTTGCAACTCATACCCAGGTACAATACTTACCACATTTTGTAGGTATTTATTTTGTATAATATCACAGTTGTGATTACTCTTTACCTTCTCTTCCAGTTCGTAAGTTCCATGAGGGTTAGATCACTTCTGCTTGGTTCCCCTCTGTACTCCCAGCAGCTCCTGGCCCAGCGCCTGGCACATAGTAAGTGTTCAGTAATATTCAGTGAATCAAAGTAGAATGAATGGGACACTAGACAAAGACCAAATACTCAAGGAGTAAGAGTTGAGAGAAGGAATTTGCTGGAAAGAGAAGCCCCAAAGTGGAATAACCTACTTTGCAGTTTTGTCTTGGGTTTGAACTAAATATATATCATCTTGATCTTTTAAAGATCACTGTCACTTTCTCTTCCTGTGTTACTTCTAGTTTTTCCTGCTATGCTACTTTGGGATAACAATTACCCTTCTCCTACAAAAGGTGAATTAAATTTACAGAGTAGAACTCCAAATGGTCAGAGTCAAAGAAAATGTAAGTCTATTCAGCAATGGTAGTTCTTAACTTTCCTTTTGGATTTGTATTAGCTGTGTATAATTTTTTTAAATATTCCTCTTCCTTCATTTTCTAACATTTTACCTTCAAATTTTTTACATTAAATATTTAACAGTTAATTTCCTGTATCTTAATAATGTAGATGTCAATTTTTTCTATACTTTGAATCACCTATCAGTACCAGAAAATAATTATTCCCATTTAGCATACCTTTATTCCCTGCTACATTATCTGGAAAATGATGAGGCGAGTGGTAAGGAACTGCAGAAGTGTTATCTGTGTCATTAGTCACCCCTTACCCAGTACAGGGATTCCTTTACCTAACAAATATTTATTGAGTGCCTACTCTGTGCTGGGACCTGGCTTTTAGTGCTGAAAACACAGCTGGGAACTAAACAAAGTCCCTGAGAGCTAACATCCAAATCTGCTCAGAGCTAGTTCTCTTAAGATTGAGGTACATTTGTTATATAAAAGTTTGTTAAAATATGAAAAATATAACAGCCTCTTAAATGTAGTACAACTGGGCTTTATTTACATTTCCTAATTCAGAGATTAAAACAATAAAACAAGCCCGTGTCATAATCATCACACATCTAAGTGATTAGTCATCATGCTCTGGACAGGAGGCACATTTACTAACCTAGAGATGGCTAGTAGCAGGATTTGTATTGAATCTGCACACCCTCTTAGTGGAAAGTGACTCACGGTGCCCTGTCTCCAAAGCCAGTTGTGAAGAGGATGCTGCCAACATTCCAGTGCCCAGGATGTTGTCAGTGGGAGACAAGAAGACACAGGTAACATTCCTTCTTTTAAATTCCTCACTCTTAGCGCTGAGTCTCTGAGTTTATCCCAAGGGCTGTGAAATTGGAGAAAAGGAAAAATTGTCCTAAGTTTCCCTCATCTGCCCCCATTCCCACTCACAGCTTTCAACAGGAAATAGGAGCCCTTTGTATTTATGCTTTCAATATCCGCCATCCCTGGTGTCTAGGTAGAAGCAGACCCTGAGAAAAGACATTGAGTCTTAGTGGTTTATTTGGGAGGTGATCCCCGGAAATGAATCAAGGGATTGAGGCAGTGAGATAGGAAAGGGAGGAGTCAGCGAGTTCCCACTCTTGCTGCGGCGTTTCCTGCCAGTGACCCAGCCTGACGACCTGATGTGCTGACAGGTGAGGGAGCTAGACCTTCACACGCCACGTAAGATGGCCTCCGCGCCCTGTAGGCCTCCCCTTTCCTCGCAGGGGGAGACTGGGGCTGGCTGGTGACTTCCTTTTATCCATAAAAGGTGGTAGAAGTGAGGCTGGGCAAGTTCTAAGCCAGGAAGAGACCCAGAAACCTCCATTTTCACACTCTCTGAGGAAGCCAGCTGCCATCCTGTAAAGAATCTAGGTTCAGGTACTAAATAATGAGATGTGTGTGGAGAGAAAGAGGCCACTTAGAGGAGTATCCAGGTGCCAGTCATGTGAAGGAGGCCTTCGTGGGCCTTGCAGCCCCTCAGCTGAGGCAGCTGAGCCAGTGCCCCAAGGCCAGCTGAGCTCTGCCCAAATTTCTCACCTGCAGAGTCATGAGAAATAATAACAAACACTTGTTTTACAACAGTGGCTGGCTATTATTTTAGGAAGCTTGGCTGTCTGATACACACACCAGCTCTGGTCGGTTGTTGGGTGAGACTTGCTCCCAGGAGTGTTAATTTCTTGGCACTTCTGGCCTGTTTCATAGATGGGCAAAGCAGGCTTCACTTACTGAGAGATCGTTTCAGAAAAAGCAAGGCAGGTTCTCGTGGCCTGTGGATGTCAGGCCAGTGTGCACTGAGGTGGCAGAGGCACAGGGGTGTGAGCAGGGGACCGATAGCCTTGGCTGCACCTGAGCACTGTTGCTTACTGGGTATCACAGACCTTCTGACAAACTGGGTCTTTTACGTTTCCTCTGAATCCAGAGCACTCTACTGCTTCTGTTGTCAAAACGTAGGCCTTCCTGTTGGCCACCTGTGATCTGAGTGTTCCTAGGAAAATTCTTGCTTCCCTAGAGATTAAAAACTGCCTTTTCACTACACCTGATCTATTGAAGCTTCTAAGATGCCTGTTTCTTTCCTAAGACATTTAAAATTTCTATGTCTGTAGGTTTAAGGAAGAATAAAACCTAATTCAGCAGAAAGTAGTGTCTTCGGTAATATAGAATGTGAGAGAGAGAGAGTGTGTGTGTGTGTGTGTGTGTGTGTGTTGTGTATGTTAGTAGAGCAAAGAATTCTAAACAAAAGAATACAGTCTCTTCTCAAGTAGTTCGAAGTCTACAAAGAGACAGAAACCAATTAGCAAACAGTTGCCATCCAGCAACATTATTAAGATAAAGTCATTCTCCAAATGTGCTGTCCTACTGGATAAAAGTAATGTTCCATCTAAGATGGAATGCCTGTTATTTTCCTTGTTTTTCTGTTGGTGGCGATGAGGTCACCCAAAGGACCCAGTCTCTCCCCTCGTTGCCCTGGTAATCAAAAGCATGTAATTAAAAGCTCACTGGTGACAGCAATGAATGTGGTTCTGTGACCCAAGAACAGTTTTTTCCTAAGCAAAGCTCATTAGACCACATTAAATCCACAATAGGTTTAAATTCACAAAGTGTACACTGGAATGATCATAAGCAGAGAGTTTTAAGCAGAGAATTCCCGAAAGGACAGAGGAGGTTTAAAACCTGTGTTTTTAAAATGTGAGGACTCTGAGTAGAGCTTGAGTTTTCCTACTGCTTACACAGAGCAGGGTTCCTTGTAGAGGATCCTTGTAAGGGGAGGAGCCAATTATGTGAGGTTGTTGCCTGGGAGGAGAGAGAAAGATGAGAAATGGCTCAGCTCAGTATGGCTGGATTGGAAATACCCTACTGCTGGATCACATTTTTGTCTAGATGATCAAGCCAAGTCACAGTTTATTCTGTATTTTCTGTCACCTAATCCTCTGGTTCAGATCCCTGGTCCAAAGAATGGGATATATGTGATTTTTTTTTGAGACCCTGAAATGTCAGGACTTGTTCATTTACTTCTGTTACTGAGACAATCACCCACATACCTTCTTTAATTTAAAGAAATTATGGAGAGAAAGAAGCTGTGTAAATTCCACGTAACTTTTATTTTAAGGGGGGCAGGTAATTAGGTTTATTTATTTATTTATTTTCACGGAGGTACTGGGGATTGAGAACCCAGGACCTCGTGCATGCTAGCCATATACTCTACCACTGAGCTGTACCCTCCCCTGGTCCACATAACTTTTAAAGTAGACTCAAATTCTTCTGTTTTGACCAGGCTTTGGGTCATCTCCCTAAACCTCCTCCCAAATGCTCTGAGAACTAAGCCCTAAAGCAGCCCATGGAATTTTCCCCCTGCCAGATGTTTGCCGAGAGGACAAAAAAGGAGGGTGGTGAGTGGGCCGAGCAGACACGGCAGCTGGTTGTCCGAAACCCAGACAGCTGTAACCGAACCAGCAAAGGACAATGGTGGATTGCTCATGGAAGCTGGTGCATAATGAGGTGGCTTCACACCCTCCCAGGAGCAAACCTGCTGGACTTGGAGCAGAGTTTTTAAACTCGTAGCCTCTGTGTTCCTACCTGAATAAAGAGGATGATAGTAGTCCCTGCCTTGAAGAGGTGTTGTCAGAATACGTTGCACGGTGTCTGTGATAAAAGAGCACACATCGAATGCTAGCTCTTCTCAGTTGTCACTGGCAGCCTGCACAGGCAGTGTGGGCCATTCCTAACATGATGTGCTGTCAGGAGGACTGGTATATGTCTCCACACGCAGAGATTTTCCCAGTCAGCCCTTCTTGATGCCTGAAGTTCCTTATTAGAGAACTCTGGTTTCTTAAGAAATGTCCTTTGTTAAAAATGCAGCTTAGCGGATCCTGAAATGCCTTGTAATGCTTCCCCACTCCCATGAATGTGTTGTGTGCAAGACACGCCCCATCCTGGGGGTGGGTGCCCTGGGATCCTCAGGACACACGTGCTGCCCTGTTTTGGTGGGGCAGCAACCTCCCTATATGTATCAGTGCATAAGCATGGCACAATGCTGTGTGTCCAAAAATTGGGCTTCAGGGGGGCTATGATTCACCTGAAGTTAAATGCACAGTTGTCTTGGTGCATTTGTGAGCTCTGGGGGCTGGAGGATCCATAGCTTTCATTGGATTCTCAAAAGGCTCTGTAACTAAAGAACTCCTGTAGTGGAAACAGCAGTCAAACCAGCCATCCACAGCCTCTGTCAAGCGCAGCAGGTTTGTGGGGCCTGGAGAGATCCCAGAGTGTGTTCCAGCTGGGGATGGAGGAGACAAGTGGACAGTCAGATAGGGCCGGGACACTCTGCTGTGTCAGTGTGAGAGCAGACAGGGCGAGAGCCAGACCCACCCCTGTTGACTCACGGCTTGCTTCTGGAAGCTGCCCTGAAGGGAGCACGCAGATAGAGGTTCCAGTAACTGTCTCAGCTCAGGAAGGGCTTGGCCTGGGGTTAGGGTGAAGCCTCAGGACTCCCAGCCGTGGTGTAACCCTGGGCCTCGGGGGTTCTGAGTTCTGACAAGGGATTACCCTGGAGGTTCCTTAAAGTCTCTGTCTATTCTAAAGTGAAATCATTCTAATGAGTCCTTAGGTTTTCCTCATTGAGTATCTCTTCGTCATTAAATATTTCTCCCTGCCTGAAGCTTAAGTAATATGGGGTAGAATTGTCAAGTAAAATACAGGGCCCCTAGTTAAATGCAAATTTCAGAAAAATAATGAATAATTTTATTTTATACGTCCCAAATACTGCCTGGGACATACAAATGCTATAAAACCACTCACTATTTACCTGAAATTCCCATTGACTGGGAGTTCTGTATTTTTATTTGCTAAATCTGGTGTTATGGGCTGAATTGTGTCCTCCCAAAATTCATATGTTGAAGTTCTAACCCCCCAGGACCTCAGAAAGTGACCTTAGATGGAGATAGTGTCTGTGAAGAGGTAATTAAGTTAGAATGATGTCATTGGGATGGGCCCTAATCCAAATGACTGGTATTTGGACAGGTACAGAGGGAAGACCATGTGCAGACAGGGAGAAGAGGGCCATCTGCAAGCCGAGGAAGAGAGGCCTCAAAAGAAACCAGAGCTGCCAACACCTTGACTTCCAGCCTCCAGAGCTGTAAGAAAACAATTTTTTGTTGTTTAAGCCACCTGGTCTGTGGTATTCGCTATGGCACCTGTGGACAAAGAATGTTGTCCGTCATCAAGCCATCAGCACTACAGACACCCCCAGCGGTGCACCCTGAGGGGAAATCGGGATGGAGAAAAACAGGATAGTGGCCCTAGATGGTTAAGATTCATATCAAAGGAATAATTTCAATAAGCCCAGACTCTTGCATCTTCCCATACATAGGAAAGCAGTAAAATCATTAACTTGAGAGGTCTGGTTTTTGTGATTAGCAGTAATCTTCTGGTGTTCAACTACATGAGTTTTGGAGTTTTTTTCAGCAACAACTCCTGTATATCCTGGTTCCTCCCTTACCTCTTGGGAACAATTCCTCGTCGCTATCAGAGAGGCTCTCTCCTGAGCTATAGTTCTCAGTAAGGTCCCTGAATGAAACATAACTCTCAAGTTTTAGGTTGTGCAGTTTTTTTCCAGTTGACACATCCCTAGCAGTCTAACATCTAGCAACCGTATTTGGCAAGCACAGTTCAACATTATGAATACTGAGTTAAGAACAAATGTGAAGATTTATTAGAATGAGAAAAGAAATCACAGCAAATTACCAGAAACTTGGAGATTTGAGTCCCATTTTCAGAGACCCCCTTAGGCAACTAGAACACCCTGCAGCTCTGGAACTGAGAGATCCCTGCAAGTGGAGGCTCTCATGCTTGAGCTCGATTAACACTGTGGTCCAGTTTAGATCTGCTAGAGGTTTACGTCTTTTCTGAAGCCTTCTCTGTTGATTTTCCTGGTTTCACTTGGTTTTCATGGCAGTCTCAAATTACACAATTGGGTAATTTTGTAACTCTGTCTCTTCATCTTTTAGTTTTTAGTCTCTTTTCTCTCTTCTGAGGGTTAGGATTTTTAGCTCTTCAATTGCATGTAAAAACAGATCTTAATGTTTGTAAACTGTAAGTTTTTCAAATAAAAACTATTTTAGAAACATTATTTTAACTATATGGGAAACTTTGGTAACTTTTCATGTTTGTACATTTCATGAAGTCTAAAAGAGAGACAAGGAATAATGTAATTTTCTTTCACATAAGAGACTGCTATGGAAACATTTGATTTTGGCTATAGCCTGCAGATTTATAAAGATACGTACATATATAAATGCATATGTGTATGTGTATATTTAATATATTTCTGAATGGTACACAGAATTATTCTGAAGTACAACTAAGTATGCTAATTTGATTGACAAGTAGGACATTATTCGAAAAAATTGTTCTGTCATAACCATATACAAAAATTCTTTGTGGACAAAATATATGGATATTTAAATATCATATGTGAAGGGCTCATGAAAGACATTTCTTTTTCATTTTGAATTTACACCATTAGGTTCAATTTTTTTTTATTGAAAGAGGGTATTTTTGAGGATTATTACATAGATTTCATATTGGCATACCAGCCAATGTTTTTGACCTGGAAAATTTTAAATCTCTTCCTATTAGCACTAAATACTGACTTAAATGTAGTATGATAGAAAATTAAAAGTATAATATTATAAAAGTATAATGACTATTTTTTAAAAAGTAATTTAAGACGGCTGATACAAGCAGTGGGGAGCAAGAAGAATGGAGAACAAGATAAGCAGTTGGAAACACGGATGAAATACCAAGAAATGAAACCTAATTAGCAACTTTTGAAAAATGGTCTGAAGGAAGTTGTGTAACATATTAATGGAAACACAATGGTAATTAAATAAACTAGCTTACCATTCCGGCTATATCAGTCTTGTAATGCCACGATTTGTGCAGCTATTTGCTTGCTTTTTCCCTCCAAAATATTAGTGATGGTACATTGGTGTGTGTGTGCGTGTGTGTGTATGCACACGCTCACACACAGGTGCACGTGGGTAGTAATGGTGTTGGTATACTAGAGTACATGTTTGTGTATTGTGAATTATGTAACCATATTTGTAGGGCTGGTGGTGAATACCACGTAACGGCTGTAACTACTTCAGGATATTCATCTTGCTATTTATTGTATAAATTCTAATTATAGTTAAGAATTACTAAGGGTTTCTTTTACTGAAATATTTAACAAGGAATAGAATTGCATTACTGTTTAATTTTTAATTCTGCCTTTCTTTTTGAAAAGGCAATTAATTAAAATGCCCAGTAGTTATTTTTACTATTTAAAGGTTTTCACTTTTTCTTTTTACTTTAAATCAGCTTTTTTCCTGTGCAGATAATTATGCAAGTATCTTCCACGCATGCATATTTAATGCTTGTGATCTTTTTTCTTGAAATTGAGTATGAAACTGCTGACTAACTGCTACCTGTGCATACAACTGTAGTTTGGGGCAAGTGAACATCAAATACTTCCTCACCGAAAGTCCTTTTCCTTATTGTCTGACCTAAAGTTTCTTTACAGCCCAAAGTTACCAAAAATAGCCCCCTCTTCTTTTAGGAATATTATTCCTTTACTTGCCATGCTGCTCATTTACCTGTGTTTACTCTGAATGTAGCTGCCTCAGGTTTGCTTGGTTATTATTCAGTAGCCATTTGTTGTGGTTTGATGCCATTATATGTTCAAAACTCTTCTTAATTACAGTTATTTCAACTCACTATATAACAGATTTTTAAAATATTCTATTATTGTCCAACTTTACACAATGTATCTTACCTTAAATTAGTTACAGTAAATGATGCTTCATGGAAAGGCTCATACATACGTTTAGCTGAAGGCAGGGGTTGCAGAATACATTTTCCCATCTTTTGGAAGTGTGCAGAAACCTCATTGTAAGGTAGCTATTTGCACCCACAAAGACACATTGTTTCAGTAATCAGTCATAAAAAGAATGCATTGTATAGCATTTGAACAGTAAAATGAAAACTGCATTTCACAGTAAGAGAAAGTGTATGTCAGTCTTGAAAACATACTAGCCTGGTTTGTTTGTTGTGCTTTTTTTCCAGATGCAAAAAAAAAAAAAACCCCTTTTGAATGGATTAAAGATGCTTGGAGGAGTAGGGAAGAATAGGTGAAGAATCTGAATGCTTTCATGGCCATCAGACTGGTAAAATGTTGATATTTGACCATTCTAAGTATAAGAGGGCTCTCATACATTTCTGGTGGGAGTACAACTAGATCAACCAGGCTAGAGATAATGTGATGATACTGAGTCAAGTTGAGGATGCTCATATCCTAGGCTCAGCAATGTTACTCCTAGGTATATGCCGTAGGGAACTCTAGCTTATATGTACAAAGAAATGTGTACCAGAAGGCTCATTAAAGCTAATTTTGTAATGTTCAAATAGAGTACTGAATGAATACTGAAATTAGATGTATAAAAACATTTAGTATATTCATATAATGTAATACTATATAGCAGTCAATATGAATAAACTAGATGGATTAATATAGACTGATCTCTAATATAATATTTGAAGAAGAAAAGCAAGTTACAGAAGGATAGGCTCAATGCCTTAGCATTTATGTAAAGCAAAAATAAAAATTGAGTGTGCACACAAAGACTTGTAGTTAAACTATAAAAATGTACAAGGGAAACAAAAACATGAACTTAAGGATAGTGATTATCTCTGGGAAAAAAGGAGGGAAATGAGTTTAGGTACATAGAGAATGTTACCTGTACCTATATAGATATAAATATGTAATGTATAATTTATTTTTTTAAAAATAATACCTAAGCAAGGCAGTGTTCAGGAAGAACATGAAGTGATCTCCTTACTGCAAATGAATGAAAGAATAATAAATAAATTTAAAATATATACAGATGAAAATAGATACTATTGATAATGGTACATACATTAATCGTCATATACGTAGTACAGTAGAAATGAAGGTGAAGATTGCTAAGCCTGCTAAAAATTTGATACTTTATTCACTAGATTTTAACCTGGGTAGACTGTATTCAGTTGTGAAAGAGGAAAAAAAGAAAACAGTGACATCCTGGAAATACATTATCATGCATCATATCTCAAAGGTAAGTAGTAGTAATAATTTTTTAGAAATTTAATTTTCTGAGACTAATGCTTCCTTATTAACAGAGGAGCCTCTGTTGATTTCTTCATATTTGATTTTCAGATCTACTTTTGGTAACCTTCATGTAAGGAATAAAAAGAATTATTTTGTCACAAAATCTTAATAAGTACGCTAAAATAATGATCACACTCCCCTGTTTCTCCTTTTTCTTCCCTCATCCTGTTGCATCGTCAGTATTCACCCAGGCACACAAGCCAGACACCCTGGGCCCCAGGCCCCACCCTTTCCACCTGCCCCCACCACATGGGACAGTCATCCTATTGATTTTGCCCCCTGCAGCCTCCACTTCTACTGTGTCACCTTAGGCACCAGCAGCATTAATTTACTTGCAGAAAAGCCCACCAGGCTGTCCACACTGTTCCTCAGTCTGGCCAACCTCCTCCACTTCTCCCCATTTGTCTGCCAGCCTAACTCCAAGCTCACCCAGGTGGCTCTTTACTTTTTGATGCTTGTGAGCTTCCCTCTGCTGCATCATAGTGTATGTTGTGGTCTTTCCTTTCTACTGAACCTGCCCTCCCTGAGGGCAGGAGTGACATCTGATGCTCCTCTGTCCCCCATGTCTAATGCATTACATGAAGCGAGTAGTGTGTACCCGATAAACTGAACTGAAATGAGTAATGACTGATAACCCACATTTAGTACAGACTGCTAATTAAAAAGTACATAGTTATAAATAAATAAATAATACAATAATAAATAAATTTTTTTAGAAAAGCAGGGAGGGTATAGCTCAAGTGGTAGAGTGCATGCTTAGTATACACCAGGTCCTGGATTCAATCCCCAGTCCCTCCTGTAAAAATAAATAAACCTAATTATCTCACACACACCCACCTCTGCTAAAATAAAATAATTAAATAATATAATAATAAATAAAAAAATTTTTAAGTATATTGCACTATGCCCTTGGCAAAATCCTTACCCAAGAACAATTAATTCTCCAGCTGAGTCCTAACTGATTTTCTGTTGTCATTTTAACTCCCCATCACCTTCTGGGATTTTCCTTTTTTCCCTCCTCTCCCTCTTTTAGTCCACCCTCTATACTCTTCTGGACTGAAATAGTTATTTTCTTGTACCTGAGCTGATTTTTCACACAGTTAACTCGATGAGTATACTCTGAGTATTGTGCTGAGTTTTCTAGAGCTGCACTTTTTTGTACTTCTAATTTGTAACTATGCAAATCTAAGGCATGTTCGAATTTAAGGAGGTTCATTAGCTTATAATGTTTACTCTGCAAAGTGTTTGCCGTAAATGAAAAAATAACCTCCCCCACTGACTCCCTGTATGTTGCTTCAGGACTGTCATTAGATACACACCCCCACTCTCAGTGTAGGAACCTGGAATTTAGGTTAATTAATCCTTTCCATTTCTGGGCTACAATGGGGCAGACATAGCTGTGAGTGGCAAATTACACAGTGATGTAACTTGTATGTCCCATTTTGGAAGGTCTTATCTGTGAATATGTCACGATACTGTATACTATTGCATCACCACCCACCAACACACACAAACATGCACACACACACGTACACGTATTGTGAGTTCTCACACTCCATAAGGCGTAAGTTCATCCATATCCAATACTTATTTGACAAGCTAAATCTAACTGCTTGGATTAACACCATCTCCAGTGATTAATCAAAACCACCCTTTTCCCAAAGTGAGTCATGTCCCCAGGTAGTCAGTATGTCACACATTCTACCACCATCTGTACCAATGTCTAGATTCCTTTTATTATTCCTAGAAGGTGCAGACTTTTTGAAATAAAATTTGTCTTGAAAGAGTAAGCATGAGACTAAACTCAATTTATGAAGATTATTTAACACACAGACATTTGCAAAGGAAGACTATTCACATGCAGCTCCAACAACATGTTTCTTTTTGAACATTCATCATTCATAAAAGCTAAGTATTAAGAACTATTATTGGTAAGTTTTGTTCACATAGAAAAATGTTCCAATTTATCTCTCATAAAATCCTGTCCATTTAAGAACCAAGAATCAAGGTGGAAAGAGATGGACAAACTATCCAGCGGTTCTCAAAATGTGTGCTAGGCATCCCCACCACCTTTTGGGGGGCCCACAAGGTCAGAGCTCTTTAGATAGTAATACTGAGATGTTATTCACCTTTGTAAGTCTCACTGTCCCATGTGTGTATGGTGCTAGTTCCCAAAGGCTACATGACCTGTGATATCACGATCAACGTATTTGACTGAATGAAGAGAAGATATGAGAATCCAGCTCTTTACTCAGGCCACACATTAAGGAGATTTGTCAAAATGCAAAACTTTGCTATTCTTCTCCCTCATTATTTTTGTTTTGGAAAATAGTTATTTTTTATTTTAAAAATATTACTTAGGTTGATGAAATGATTTATTTTTGTTATTTTAAATGAGTTAATAAGAAAATATTGAAATTTTTCTCTTTTAATTTCTGATACAGTAAATAAATATTGGTAGATACAACCTGCACTTTAAAAATCTCTCTGAGATTTCCTAAGACCAAAAAGTTTGAGAAGGGCTGAACTATATAAATAGGTGGGTACGTTAATGTCAACTTGGAAATGTTCTCCCCTAAAAAACATTTTTCAAAACAGTGTTTCAAAAGATGTGTTCCATGACCCAGAGGGGAGTTTTCCATACAGAAGCCTCTTGGTTGGCTATCAGTTGGCTGCACCTGGGCTAGTTTCCACCCCACCTTATCTTTAACATCCTCTGTAGCTCTCTTTAGGCAAACAAAGCAGAAGGGGCTTGGAGGGGGCCTGCAGGCCCCACAGGAGTTATTCTTGGAAAAGGCTTTCCCTGAGTTCTGGGCCTCCTCAGAGCTTTAGCTCTTAAAGCAAGTGCCTCCAAAGGAGGCATTTTTTGCCTCCTGTCTAAACCTCATCCTATTTGAGCTCTCTTGGGAGTAAAAGCAGCCATCTGAAATATATATCTGATTTCTGACTATATCAGAATTACCTGGGACGCATTTTAAATATAAAGACTCCAGGCCCCAATCCAGACCTAAGGAATCAAAAGCACAGGGCTGAGAGGAGCATGTCCATTCTCTTTGACAGACTCTCCCCATGATCCTTGGCATGCAGTCTCCAGGAGGCCACTGTTGAGGTGCAGGTCACCCAGAAAAGAAAGGAGGGTCCCTGTTGAGGGTATCACCTTCACACAGGAGCACAAAGCAGGCAGCATGTGCCTTGAGACACAGGGAAGCCCCTGGCTGGGGCAGCGCCCAACACCTACCAGTGAAGTCAGGCCTGCGCAGGTGCCCAGGCACACAGGGTCTGACGAGGAGAGGAGAGCCAGGTGCCACAGGGCCTTGGCGGAGAGTATATGGGTTCAGAATGGTGACTGATGAAGAAGAAGAGAAAGAAAGGGAGATGAAGAGGGGGAAGTATCATGGCAAGAAGAGGAAGGTTCCAGCAGTTAGGGTCCAAAAGTGCTGAACTATGATTTTCCTCCCACAGTTTTGATTAGAGCCAGCCCTAAGCTTTGGTGGAGTCAAGAGCCAATGCAGACTTGATAAGCCCCCAAAAGTCTTGCTCTGATTCAGACTCAGAAGATATAAACAGAATTTTAAAAGCCAGAAAGAGTGATCACATAAATAAGACCTAGAAAGATCATGTAAATAGGCACTAAAATGGGCTTGGAAAAAAATCAGATCTAAATGAAAGCCTTTCACATGCAGTGTTTGGAGGAGGAAAGCCTCTGTCTGCATATTCTTCCAGCTCAGGGTCCAGGAAGCAGGAGGCAGAGGAAGAAGACACTAGGCCTGGTTATTTACCATTACCCATTGCTGGGCCCATTATAAAAAACCCATCCAGAAATAACCCAAGAGTGTTTATAGCCTTTATTAGTCTTTGCTGTTAGTTACTGCCTTTAATTAGAGTCAATGACGCTTCAATGTAAAATAGTTTAAGGTATAGCCAGAGGCTGAGTCCTAACCCTCTCTGATCTTTTCAGTTGTACTCAATTTCAGGTTTCTTACAAAGTCGGGTATGACCTGGCCTCTCTTTCTTTGGCTCCTCCTGTACCTGTAATCATTAGGCCATTCACTTATTGTTGGTTTTTAAGATAAACTGTTGCATTTCAGCGAAGGCCTAATGAATTTGGAAGAGATAGTGAACAAGGTAAAATCTGATTTATTGGGATGATTTTTGGTTGCCTGAATACTTTTCAGCCTTCACTTATTTTTATTTCAGGAACAAGGCTGGCTTGCTCTAGTAAGCCTTACTCAAATTTTGCAACTCATTTACAAGTTGAAATCTGTGTGGCAAAGAACACGTTTTGTAGCATAGGCAGTTTTGATAACAAGCAGAAGTAAGAGGAACTCAATTTCGCCCAATATATAGTGCTTTACAAAGCTCTTTGCTTTCTTTGCCTCAGCCTTCCCCATTCAAGAAAAGATAGGAAAAGAAAATAAAAAAAATTGTTTACCTTGTACGGGTCTTTCAGAAGATGGACTGCAGAATTATAGAATGCCTAATGAAATGCACAATTCCTTCTTCATTGGCTTGCTGCTGAAAAAGAACCACCTTGCTCATATTTGGAAGATAGAAGACGCTTTTGATTACATCCGTTCTATTTAATAAGTAACCTTTCCTGTGCTTTCAGCAGTAGATACTCTGAGACATCTTCCATAAACACTTTTTTCTTTCCAAATCAGTTCTTAGCATGCTTTACATATCTGTAAGACATCACTAGTTTTGTAAAAGTATGCAACATCAGTGATCCAGATGGTCAGAACCATCAATGTCTCATTTTAGGCTGAATTACTATCTTTCCTTTTGCTCCCCATCTCAAAGGATCTTTCGCGTGGTAGATCCTCATGGAATAGCAGATAAAGGATTTTGTGCATCAATGCCCTGCATAGTGAACCAGTTGACTGTGACCTGAGGATGAAGTCTTTTGGGTTATTCAGAGAGTTCTGTACAGAGTACACATCACATGCTCAAGGTGAGTGAAGTCCACAGTATAACAGGGACCCCAACTTATGTCTCCTGTGGGGAGGTAAGGAGGGGGATCCTGGAGCACCGTGAAGTGTTCTGCACTCCACAACGGCTCATCCCCATAGACCCATTGGGACAAGGAGGACGTGAGAACTCCATGTTCTGTCTCTCTTGAGATCACTCTAGAATTAGTTATATCTTCTCCCAGTTTTTTAAAATCTAACATTTGTTTCTCTGAAATTTTACTTTTTAGTTATTTCCTTATATCTTATATTTTATTATTTTCTAGCCAGGCATTAACTTATTCACTCACTCAACAAACATCTGTTGAGTATCTACCCTGTTTTGAGATGGGAAATCTGTTAGTTTCTTTACAACTACTATACATTTGATTCAGGCAGGATTCTGGATCTTGTGTTTGTATTTACTCATGTGCTGTTTATTTGTTTGCATATTTACTTATTTGTCTATTTGTGAATTCATTAATTCGCTTAAAGACAGGCTGTTTTACTTATCTTTGTATCCCCAGATCTAGTAGATAGTAAGTGCTCAAGAAACACTGAAATGTTAAACAAAACACATCAACTTCCATAATGGAATTAAGGCAAATTGCAATTAAAACATGTATCTCATCAACATAAAACTCAAAGTATCAGTAAAATCTTTCAGAAGAAATGGAGAAGGGCATTAAGATGTAGCTAGTGCAAACTAGGCTATGAATTAGACTCAGCTCCCTGATAGCCAAGGTAAAAGAAGTATATCAGAAATAGGAATTACAGATTCAAAGATATTACGTCCTGGATTTTTATATATTTTAGATACTAATAAACATTTTAGTATTAGTCTATTGCATTTCTGGAATTTTCCAGTTATAATTATACATTTTTCTTGAGATAATTAATGTTGATTCCATCGAAAAACTTAAGACACCAGGTACTTGAAAAAAAGAAAGGAAAACATCAAATAATTTTATGACAAAATAAAAGTTAATCTTTTCCAAAAAATGAATCTTCCTTAGCCTTTTTCATTAGAAATGATCAGATTACTTATTTCATTGTTTTTGAGATTACCGACTTTACCATTAAATGTGCCTAAAGTAAATCAAAAGCCTCCCTCTATCCTCTACCAATGAAACCTACCTAAGAACGGGATGGAAACACCTGGAGCGGTCAAGTGGACTGATCTGTAGAGTAAACATGGGCATTGTTGTATGAGAAATTGTCAGCAAGGTGTAGAGTAATTCCTGAGTAAACAGAGCCATTTATGAATACTCAAATGAGGACAATATCTAAATATCTTGATGAACTAAGAGCTTTGATTGCTGATGAAGAACTGTCTCGTTGAGCCTCCTGAACATGTGCTTAGAGTCAGAGACTTGGGCTCCAGGATTGCTCACTGTCCCATGCTCGTGGGGGCCTCTTACTCTAAAGCCTGTTTCTAAACCTGCAAAACAAGGATCATAATACCTACCTCGTGAGACTGTTATAGGAATCAGTGCAAGCAGATGAGATGATGTGTGCGAACAAACTCTACAAACTATCAAGATACAGTTTTGGTCCTGTAGATCCCAGTATTGACATCAGTTAATTTGTGAGTTGGGAAGTAGTTGATTTCTTATAATGATGCAAGTGTGATTAGTCAAATTCATTTCACCTACTGCTGAAAACACTGAATTTTTTTTTTTGCTCCTTAAGTGACTACAATTTTTTAAAATCTATTAAGTTCAGTTGCTCAAATAAATCTATTACAATGCTTATTACAGAATTTGGCTTTATGTTTTAAAAGCTCTCTTTCTGTGAGAAACATGAATACACAGTGGGTATCTGTAGATTTAATACATATTTATATGTTGTCATCATACAGGACAGTCCTATGAGTGATGAAGTTCTTCTTTTTCCAGAACATTTTGTTTTGTGGCTTTATTTACACTTTGCCTTGATAAGCATGTTTACATAGTTTAATAATTCAAGTGATTACACTGTACTTTTGGAGTTTTATGAGGAAAATTCAAGTATATAATTATGTTTTTAAGTGAATTGATATGACCATCCTCAAAACAAAACAAAACAAAACAAAACCCCTGACTCTCACTAACTTTTGAGATAGCTGCATCAGCTTGCCTAGAAGTGATGAATAATCAGCAACAATCACATTTCAGATAAACCTCAAGGCTAAGGTGTCATCAAGGTTACTGGAAGAAAATACTCAGCAGACAAACTGATGCCTCAATGGACAAAACAAAAACAAACCTTTCAAGTGAAGGCAAAGACAACAAAGCCACCATCTATTCCCTTGGGCTACACAACAAAAGAATGCTGATGAGAGCTGGAGAAATACTGCAGGAGGAACCACAGTTTCCTCCAGATTTGCCACGCTGGCCCCCGGGAAGAGCAAGAGAGCAGTCCCAACGTGGTGGAGGCAGAGACTAGGGCAGCGCATGAAGGACTCGAGAGTACCCAGTGGCAGGAAGGCAGGGGAATGAGGTATCACCTTGTCCTCGGAACCCCTGCGCAGGCCCTGCCGCCACATGGGAGCAAGCACAGCAGTCGAGGTATCAGGACACCGAGGGCTATAAACTCGACTCAGGGCTCTGCCTCCCAAGCACAAAGTGCACGCTGACCTCTTGCCTTGATGAAAACAGAGCAAAGGGTAGACGGATTATCACCCTCCTGATCCCTCATTTCACTCCTTGATGCTCTTCCAGTGAGGGGGTAACAGCTGGGATTACAAAGACTTTTTTGTGGTACTTTTAATCTACTTGCTTGTGTCTAGAAAAAAACCCTACACACTCATATGGAAAAAACTACGTATATAGTTTCTCTTTCTGCATATTTGACCAAATGTGAGCCAGTTCCTTTCACATGAATGAAGAAGGCAAAGATTAATAATAGTACTTAAACACATGTGCAGCATGGTGTCCATATTCAGATTTTTATGTTTCTTCATGGAGTTGTTAATTTTAATGCACTGTAACTTGCACAAAGTATTTCTTTGGCAACAGCAAAAGAAAAAATATCCCACATTATTTATGGTGTTTCACAAAATCTCAGTCCCACCATTTATAAAAATCACAAGTTTATAAGTGGCTTCTAGGGATTCCTAAGGAATTACCTTATTATAGGTGGAACTTATCTGTGACTCTTCAACAGTATTGACTAGGAGAATATATATTTTTGGTTCTGGGAGTCACTAAAGTGCTAGTCTTATGAGATTAATACACTATCAAAGTGTTAGTATGATGGAGATAAGTAGTGATTATAAATATTCTGTTTGTTCTCCTACTTTTCCCAGTTAGACAGGGCCATGTAATGGATGTGAGAGGAAATGAACTGTCACTCCTCGCCAGAGGCAAGAAAAGATCTTGAACAATTCTTTGGACTCTCTTAATCTGCAGGGTTGAGAGACAAATATGAGATAGTGAGGACTTGACATTGAAGTATCTACATTGTAAATCACTGCACTGAGCAGTCTCCCAGACTCTGATGGACATATGAGTGAAAAATAAACCTTTGTCATGTAAAATGCTGAGATTTGGGAGGTATTTGTTTCTGCAGCACAGCCTGTCCTGACTCATACAGAGACTAAGACTGGATTCCAGTCTTGAAGTTTAAATAAAAATCTAGAGTTAGACTGTTACACATATTTAGTCTTTTAATTAAAGATTTAGTAGGATATAGCAAGAATAGGCAAACTTTTTCTATAAAAGACCAAACAGTAAAGTCTCTCCGCAACTATCCACCTCTGCCATAGAAGCATAAAAGCAGCCGTGACAAAGCGTGATGTGCATGGCTGTGTTCCAATAATACTTTATTTATAAAAACAGGGAGTGGCCAGGATTTGGTGAATAGTTCCTGGCCCCTGTGTTGTAGAATCTACTGTTAAATATAGTTATGTTGAATAGTTGGAATATGAGGTTCCTACGGCTACCTAAACAAAGTGCCATAGACTGGGTGGCTTAAAACAACAGATATTTATGCTCTTACGGTTCTAGAAGCTAGAAGCCAAAACCAAGGTGTTGGCAGAGGTGGTTCCTTATGAGAGTTCTGAGGGACAATCTGTTTCATGCCTCTCTCCTAGATTCTTATTGTTGCTGACAATCCTCAGCCTTCCTTGGCTTGTAGGAATAGCATTACTCCAGTATCTACCCCTGTCTTCACATTGCCATCTTCTCCCTATGTCTCTCTTACAAGGAGACCGATTATATTGGACTGAGGGTCCACCTTCACGAATTGCATCTCTCAATGAATTACATCTTCAGTAAAAAAAAAAAAAAAAAAAGTCACATTCTGAGCTACTAGGGATTAGGATTTCAACAGATATTTTTGGGGTGGACAATTCAACCCATAACACTTAGTTGCTTAAAGAACACATTTCACTTAGTAAATTGACAGTGATACAAGTGAGTTTTAAGCAAGTTCGTAGGCCTTAGCTTTATTCAGAGAGATCAATTCATGAGCTATTTTGACAAGATTGAAAATTTAGGTATCTAATAAAGCAATTAAAAGAAAAACCATGCTCGTAATTAAAATAATGAATAGAATGTTGTAATGAATATTTATAATTCAGTACTACTTTACAGGCTCCTGCCTTTTCCAAATCATTGATTGATGCTTAAGATGAGAAAATTAAATTTTATTTACATACTTTATTTCTTAAGATTGTTATTAAAGCACAGGATTGATGAAATGATTATTCTTTAGAGTCTGAATGCAGACATCTATAAGGATTTGTTAAAGACAAAAACCACTTTCCTTGGCAGGTTTTGGATCCCTAAAATGTGAAAAAGCAGCACACAGTTAAGTAATCAAATAAATGCTTTAAATGGTACACACAAGGAGTTCAGAAGAAGGAGGGACCCTAAAGACTAATAAGGGGGTACCCTCTGAGGGATGAGGGTTTGGATAGACTGGCTGGGGAGCAGCTGATATGAGCAAAGGCTTAAAATGATATCGGGGAGGGTCGGCCTGATTTGAGGCAGCAGGGACGTGTAGGGAAGTGACAATAGTTACAACTGCAAAGAGTGATCAAACCCGGTATAACAGACCTTGAATGTCAGCCCAAGAAGAGTTCAGATTAAATTCATGAATAGTAAGTCTCTGAGTGGCAGGTTTCTGAGCAAGTAATCAAAGCTGTGTGGTATAGCTCACAAGATAAATAAGGCAATGGATCGAAGAGGAATTAGCTCAGCATTATCTAGGAATGTTTAGGCGTTATGAAAAAGGGATGGTAGACACTGTGGCAGAATCATCAAGAAAGATTCATAAGAGTTTTGATGGGTCTTGATGATTGGAGTCCTGGGAGAAAACCAGGAAGGAGAAAAAGAAGCCAATACAATCTCAAGAGTGAGGAAAAATAGGAGGAAGCTGATGTAAACGCAAGGAAGGAAAACGGGTCAAATTCTAGCTAATTACTTTTAGAATGAAGATTAATTCACTAGCTCTGCTTGAATTAGGATAGGATAAGATATCTGTGGTTACATATAAACCCCCATATTTCAAATAGCTTAGCACAACAAAGATTTATTTCTTGTTCATGTTACGTATCCAGTGCTTACTGGAAAGGAGCTCTGTTCCACAGATTTATTCAGATGAAGAATAATGGGCATTTCACCACCTTGTAATGCCTCCATCTCAGCAGGGACCCGCAAGATGGAAAAAAAGAGCATGGACAACTTCTACCATTCAGCTGCCTTCAGTTCCTTTACCAGAACCAGTCCTATGGCCCCAACACAATTGCAAGAGAGGATGGAAATGACAGAGAAGCCCAGGTAATATATGATCAATATTACTATCTGTACTGTGTTATTATTTTCCATTCTATTTCAAAAATAAATTGTTGTCTGTGAGTTTCTGTGCTGATTTTTGCCTTCAGTAAAATGAATCTATTTCTTTCCACACATTTCCATTAACTAACCACCAGGAAATGCACATGTATTCTCAACCGGAACTCTAACAAAGGGCTTTTTTCACAATCATTCTGAACAACAAGAGATATAGACAAAAGCAGAATGTTAAAATCTGCTAATTGTTTTTCCCTGCTGCCCACATTGGTTATGTGGGTTTTGGCTGTAATGTGTATTTGTCACTTCTGTTTCCCTAGCACTCTTGGTTGTATAGTCATAAGAGTAGTTGTCACTAAAACTACCAGCATGTAGCTGGAAGGGTATGGATATGTAGTGAGATATTAAATGTAGCCTTACCTATCTAGAATTTAGATAAAGACACCAAAGACCCCAAAGGTGGAGAATAACACAATAGTTGCCAGACATCCATGTGCTAAAACCAGGTACTGGATCACATATGCAGGCACCCTTAGGGACTGTGAAACTTGTTCTTCTAACATTAGCCCATCAGTCACTTCCGGGCTGTGTGAGGAGGCTAAGAATTCATTCTCTGGTTGAAGAGGCCGATAGTGAGGATTTCTTTGGAGAAAGTTGCCGGTGTGTTGGATGTTTCCCTCTTCCCAATAGGGAAGGAGAGGAGGCTGCTTCCCTTTACCTCAAGCCAGGTAAGGGAGCCTAAAAGAGAACCACATGAAGAGCGTGGTTACGCTGGAGTTTGGTAGTCAGAGGCTAATGGAGATTAACTTGACTCATTCTCTGAAATATCTAAAATATCTAAAAGAAAGAGGCTGTAGCTAAAGAGGGAAGCACTGGGCTGTCAGAGCAAAGAGGCCTGCCACAGGAGGAGTTTGCCTGTAGAGAGAACAGTGTGTGTGTGTGTGTGTTCCATAGACCGATGTGGGACCTACAGAAGGTCAAGCCATGGTTCCTCTAAAAAGACTGTGCCTAAGAGCATGTCTTGCCAGGGACGAGATACTCTTAGCATGAAAGAACCTGGAGACAAATCATCAGATGCAGAAGCTGAGGTAAGGGGCTGGGTGCAAGCAACCAGTTAGAGAAGCCACCACCCAGGCTAGGAACAGTGAGTGATCCTTGGAGATAGAAGGGGCGTGGGGGAAGGAGAAGGTCTCCAATAAGTCCCAAAGAACAACTCCTAAGTGAAAGGGTCAGCTCTGGTATCTATTAAACCCAGACATCACTAACATAGGTGATTAGAGTACTAGGCAAGTACAGCTTTCATGCCCTGGTCCCCTCCTGGCGCCAACCCTGGAGGGGCCTCAAACAGCAGAAGGAGAGAGAGAGGCCAAAAGAAAATGAGAAGAAACTGATACCACCTTTACACTGCAGGTCTCTGACTAAATTAGACCTCAGCTGGGGGAAAAAGAGAAGTTTCAAACTGGTTAAGTAATCAAACCTGAACTAGGGAAGGAGGGAAAGTTTCAAATGTATTGAGAACTTGGCATTTTGAGATCACACTGGGTGGACTTCCTGCCATCTGCAAGAGGACTTGTTATTATGTGAGAGAGATGGTGGGAGCTCTCGGCCGTGCCTGTGTTTTACCCAGGAGCATGAAGACAAGCATGGGTCCACGGAACAAGGTTCGCAGAAGAGGGAGTGAGGAAAGTTAAGTTTCATTTTACTTGCACCCTTTTTAGTCCACCTGGCTCAGTAAGCCTGTACATATGAATAGTTCTGTCACATGAGTTGGTAAAATATCATTCATATTGTTAAGAAATTCTAATCAGATAATGAATCCTGGTGAATTGTTTTTGTTGGCGGTTGGTTTGATGGGGGATTATGTGTGTGTAATCAGTAATCTGTTAATTCAGAACTATTTAATTGAGTTCCTAGAACGAAGTACCTACAGTATCTGTAAGCTGCTGTAGGATATATAGAAGACGCTCATCCTACTTTTTCAAGTCTTTGACATATTAGTAAAAGAAGCAGACCAAAAAGTTATCTTAAGACAATATGATTAGTGCTGTAAGAGAAGAAGAAAGACTGTAATTTTAGAGCAGAGACTAAGGGCATCTTACCTATCTGAAAGGATCCAGAAAGCTTCCCTAAAAGGTGATACTTAATCTGATACTGTGTTTATTTAACCATTAACCAGAAGGTTGAAAAGAGTGGAAGTTATTTTTGGAGGCAAAACAACTTAACACAAAGGCATGAAACAGGAGAACACACTTGCTCAAGGAACTGCAAGTTTACCAGTGTGATTATAGTACTGAGTACCATTGGAACGGTGGTGGGGAATGTGCCTGGAGATTATTCAGACCTGTGTGACATGTTAAGGAATTTGGAGATATCTTTTAAGACATTGAAAGTTATTAAAAGATTTTGATCTTGCTCTTATGTTTACATATATGCTTTTAAAAATAGACAGTATTATAAGATTTTTTTAAGTTTTCTATAATTTCACTATCCAGAATAGACTACTAAATATATTCTGGAGCATTTTCTTCTATTATTTACTTATTTATAAAATTTTTATCCTATTTCAATTTCAAAACCTACACTTTTTACTTAGTATTATACTGTGATTATCTTCTATGGGCATTGAATAATTTTTGACAACATGATGTCTAATGAGTGAGTGACCAATATTACAACAGATGAATCCACTATTTTTTATTTAACCCCCTTTACTGTTAACAGTTGCGTTGTTTCAAATACTTTGCAGGTAACATCCAAGTATATAAATTTTTCAGTGCCTTTTTATGCCTTTCAGATAAAATCCAGTACATTGAATTGCTAGATCAAAAAGAATAAACTCTTTTGAAGCTTTTTAAAAAAATGTATTTCTAGATTAATTTCCATAAAATTATTGCTAATTTAAACTCTCATCCCTTATTCAGTAGCAGTGTAAAATACTCTATGTTTCTTTATAGGTTTATCAGTGGGACAAATTATTTGCCTTTATAAATAATCTTTGCTGGATTTTCTCATAAAATACATTTTTAATAGACATTTTTATAAATGATCTTTGGTAAATAACTCTTATTTGATTTTTTTAATAAAAAGTACTGGAGAAATGTTGGGGAATATAGAAAAATGCGAAGAAGAAAACTTAAATAATTTAAATTCTATTTCCTATAATTAAGGCCTGGTAACATCTTGATAGATAATCTTCCAGTTCTTAAACTCTCTCTCCCTCTAAATATATTTACCAAAATTGAGATCAGACTTATTTGGACTTACTTGTATTTTGTCTTTTTCATATAAACCTGTAGAGCAGGTAGTGTACCAGGTCATTAATTAGGCTTCAAAACATGGCTCGCAAGAGCTACATCACATTTCCTTATATGAATGGGCCCTTTTAGACACCGTTCCTGTATTGGAAGTTAGGATAGTTCTAATCTTTCATCTTCACATGAGTATCCTTATACGTACATCTCTGTGCATACCTTTAATTGATTTTTAAGGCACATGGCTAAAAATGGAAATGTTGAGTAAAAGGACTGGAACATTTTTAATGATTTTTAACTCAAATGGCAAGGTTTCCTTCCAAAAAAGATGTGCCCCTGAGTAGTGAATGGGGTCTTAGTTCACAACCGTGAGGATTATCAACATTTTAATTGTCCCTACTTGACATACAACAATAGCTTTTTCTTTTAATTTGCCTTTCTTTGATTATTTATAACATTAAATGTCATTTTATGTCTTTATGGGCATTTTTTTTCTTATGTTGAAGATTTGGTGCCATTCTTATGGATGTTCAAAGTCTTACTCTGTCCCTTTAAGAATATTAACTATTTATCTGCAATATTTATTTATATCCTGTATTTCATATTGCTGATTTTTTGAATTTTATTTGTGTCTTCGTTGGCTGTAATGCATCTTTGAGTAAGTTTATCAGGACATTTACAGGGATACTTCCTGAGCCTTTGCATAGCTAAAATATCCTTTCTGTTGCCATCACATGTGAATGACATCTTGTCAGGATTTGGAATTCTTGAGTCACAATGTTTTTCCTCACAAATTTGTAGCTGTTGTCTTCTGATGCACAGTATGGTGGAGAAAAAGTATGAGGTTGGTCTTCATATATATGATGGTTAATTTCATATATCAACTTGACTGGGCAGTGGAACACTCAGATATTTGGTCAGACATTATTCTGGGTGTTTCTGTGAGAGTGTTTGGATGAGATTAACATTTGAATTGGTGAACTGAGTAAGCAGATTGCCCTCCTAATGTGGGTGGGCCTCATCCAATCTGTTGAAGTTCTGAATAAAACAAAAGGCTGATTTTCCCCTGAATAAGAGAGAATTCTTCTGCCTGACAGCCTTAATCAGCTCTCCTGCGGAGCTGTCACCACCCTAATCATCTAAGCCACTTTCTTATAAAATGTCTTCATACAAATACACATTCCACTTGGTTCTGTTTCTCTGTAGTACACTGATTAATGCAGTATGTTACTTGGAACTTTTTTCTTCTGGTTCCATACTTATAGCATTTGTTTCCTTTATCTGTGAAATTTGAGAAGTTTTATCTCTACAAACTTAGGCATGGGTCTTTTTCAGTCTTTCAGTTTGGAATACAAAATGACCCTAATAGACAAGAAATGGAAGGTGCTCCCATGTAATAGCTGCTGCTGTGGCATATGGGACAAGGTGGGTCATCTGCTGGGAGGAAGGAGGAAGGTGTTAAATTCTGTGATTCAGTGCTCTGCCGTTAAAATATACTTCCTGCCCTGTGTCTGTCAACCCATTCATGCTGGCTACATTCCTCCTACTCTCCTAGCTTAGTGTGGACCTTCCACAGCTTTGATTCAGATGTGACCTAGGTCCAGCTCTCCAGTCTGAACCTCCAGCCCTTCGCATTTAGTAATTATTTATTATTTGTTTTTTATATAATTGTCTCTTTACCCAGGCAAGCACAGAAATTATCTCATATGCACCTTTTGTTTAATAGGCTTTTGATAATATTTGTTCTCTGATTTAAATTGAAAAGAACAACAAATATCACACACATTGCAAAAATATGCAGTTGAGTATTTTTAAAATCTCCACCCACTTTGGACCACTGTTCATGATAATCAAAATAAATTTCTGCTTTAGGCTGATCATCAGGCTTTGTCCTTTAAAGGGTGTATTTATACAAATATGCATATGTATTTGTTATAGACAAGAAAAACACAAAAATAAAAATCTTATTGGAAAATGTACCTATCCTAGCATAAAATGTTTTCAAAGTCATTTTGTTAGAGATATAAGGGAGCATATAATTAGTTCATTGAGAGTAAAATTCCACAGTTGAAGATTTATGCATAGTTTCTTACAACTTCACTTAACAGTGCATAATTAGACCTACTATGTGTCAGACACTGTAGTATGTGAAATTTATCAATAGCTTTATCCATATAGATTTTTTCACTTATGACACAGAACCATGCTACCTACATAATACATAATAAAAATCATGTAGTCCTGAATTTAATTTAGTATTCTATGAGTTACAATAAAATTGCTAATTTACATAAATGATATTATGCTTCCAGATTACTAGATGCTTAAGTGGCTACGATCAATATAACTCAACTCATCTAAACCACATTTTGTAGTCTATCTCTTCTCATTTTGTTAGGGTTGCTTTTGTATACTCATTTCTCTTATATCGTGTACAGCATAATCCATAGGTCAGTGTTTGTACACACCCATACATATCCACACTTCCTGAAAAAACCCGAGGTCCTACAGAATTCTACAGCTATCAACGTTCTGTTCACTACAATACCCTATGATCCAAAGAGGCTGATTCTTGTGTTTACTGATATTTACTCATCTTGTTTTCTTACCTATCCAACTTCCACCTCACTCCTGAGGGTCTTTAGGCAGCATCTGTTTCCTACCCATGTACTTTTATTCAGTCATCATTCAGTCAGTCAGTCAGCAGGTATTTCTCACAAGCTATGCACCATAACACTGGATCTAGAGAAATCAGTAAGGCTTAGTCTTTTCTCTCACAAACGTCATAATTTAGTATCATTCAGGGGGGGCTGTTTTCTAGTGTCCAGGCTTGAGGCAATGGATGATCTGATCCTTGAAAAATTTCCAATAGCTATAGCAATAATTCCTTTCAGTAAGAAGAGGGAACATTAATTATACTGATGGGTTTTTTATTGATGGAATCTGAGTCTTAGGAGAGAAGGAAGAAAAGAATGTAAAAGGAGGTGGCTGGTCTTGTGCTTGAGGGGAAAAGGGTGAAAAAAATCTGGTAGTGCAGGAAGACTTCCACACAGTAAAGCGGTCTCTGAATCCTGAGGCTGGAACCGGAAAATAAACAGACGAAACACTGAGCATCACTTCCACACTCCAGTCATTCCTGTGTAGACTTTCAATAAATCCAGCAGGACCAGACCCAAGATTATTCCTCCAAGGCAGCAAGGGCAGAGCTGTATATGGAAATAAGCACCATTTCTTTGGACACCCTAGTGTCCTCATCACTCTAAAACAACCCATGGATTAACTTTAAGTCCTCCCTGTAAGTAACAGTGGTATTTCAAGAATAACAAATAGTGCAACAACCCTGCTTGTGAAAAAAAAATTATTTTGCATTCACCATTTTGTTATCCCAATATTGTTATGCATTAGACAAGTCTTTCATTACAGATTTGGAGCTAAAAGACTTAAAGGAAACACAGTGTTAGGAGGTTGCTTGTACCCAAGTGGAAACTGTCAGTAGCAGAACCCTACTTGTTTGCATGGGATGTGGGAATGAGACACAACAGAAGCAAAAAGCCAAAGAACTTGGGGCTTCATGGTTCCAGAAGCCAACTCTGCCTGCATCACAATGTAGGCCCTACACTGTCAACTGTGAATAATATATGAAGCTTGGCCTGAAGTGTCTTAAATCTAGTTCCGGACGCTTATTGAAAATATTGTTGAAGAAGGTGTGTTACTCTGCTCAGCCTACAATAACAGAATCCCATAGAATAGGCCACTATGAGAAATGCATTTCTCATAGCTCTGGAAGCTAGAAGTCCAAGTTGAAGGTTCCAGCCAGTTTGATTTCTGGTGAAGCCTCTCTTCCTGGTTTGCAGATGGCCACCTGCTTGGTGAGTCCTCACGTGACTGAGAGAAAGGAAGACAGAGAGAGAGAGAGAGAGAGAGGCCTTCCTCTTCTTAAAAGGCCTCTAGTTCCATCATATTAGGACCCCACCTGATGCCCTTCTTTTACATTAAATACCTCCTTAAAGAGCCCTCTCCAAATCGAGTGACACTGGGGGTTAGATCTTCAGCATCTGAATTTTAAGGTAAGACTGTTCAGTCCGTAGCAGGTTATATAATTCCTTACCATAATTTTGTTTATGTTACTACATTACTCTTGTTTTCTTAAAAGAGCTTCAAGTTTGCAGGAAAAATAATGCATGACTATTTAAATAGTACCTAGCAGTCAAAATAACACTAAGTATTGTTAACTCCCAGCCACATAGATAATTTTACTGAGCAGCCACCCACTTACCCTAAATCACTGAAATCCCAAACCTAAAAATAGGCCTCATTTTCTGAAGCTCATATGCAGTGTATCAATTAGATTTTATAGATCTTTTTATTTCAAAAGTGTTCTTTGATGAAGTTTCCATTGCCATGATTGATGGATTTGAAAATGTCACACCATGGCTGTCCTTGCTCCACAGTGTCACATATTCACTGCAGCACAACAACATTCAGAGAAGGCTGTTTTCTTACTCTCCTCCCATCAACTTTTCCCTCAATACATGGGACAAAACATAGCATACAGAGTGTTTGGTTTCCTGGGCTGCAGTGTCTGTTCAGAATCTCTAGGAAAACTCATATTTAAGTTTTGTGCTCATATTGCACACACTTGTGACCTCTTGTTCAGAGTCAAATATTTTCTTGAACCAACATAAACTATGAGATGTCAGTGCTCATTAGGTGTTAAAAGAAGGTTTTGATTGTCTCACTCTGTTATCTCTTGGGTACATTTTGTGATTGATGGCCTTGTATCCCATAATTCAGATAAGAACCTCCAAAGGTAATGTGTTTAGTAAAGAATTGTGATGTGACCTGCAGATCAAGCCAGTTGCAAGTAGCCAGTGCGCTGTTCTGTCACACAGCTGGATGTTGAAGTTCAGCTTAACGTGGGACGAAAATGCTGGGAAACCAAATGAAATAAACTCTAGTGGAGTCAAACTGTCAGGATATCTAAATAAAGAGGGAAAAGAGTATATCAAACTTAGGTAATATACATAAGCTCGAATCCTTGCTTTAGCATGGTTGTATGACTAACAGCTATGACACAAAATTATGAAGATTTTGATGGCTTTGTATTTTATAACTACATATTTATAAATCATTTTGTTTTATGATAAATATATGCATTTCACAGATAATAAAACTACATATAATTAAACATTTATATTTTATTATAAAAACTAAAATACAATTTATGTAATAAGATTTATATCTTATATTTGATTTTTTTAAATTATAAAATACCACAGGACATAAAACCAGTTAACATTATCCAAACATCTAATACTTAGAGACCAACCCAGTTTAGTATATGTCTTTTTTCTCTTCTTAAATGCACGATTCTGGAGGGAGGAAATGGGAAAGCAGTTCAGTCTATATGTGAATTTTACATAACACCATATACTTTCAGCTAGAGTGACCAACCATCCCAGCTTGCATGGGGCTGAGAGGTTTCCTAGGGTGTGGGGCTTTCAGCCCTAAAATCAGGACCATCCCGAGCAAACTGGACAGTTGATCACCCTACTTCCAGCCTTATACCTTGTTCCCATCCTTCCTCATACCTAAATCTGCATGTATTTTCGGTTGTAGCTTCTTTTGCCATCATCAGTCAACACTCTTCATACAATTTTCCATTTGTTGAAATATCTTAACTTCAGTGTTTCCTCTTTATTGTCTTTATTTTTGAAGATGGAGAACGGTGCTTTATCCAGAATCCATTACTGCCATTTTAATAGGCTCTTAGGTGTGTTCACCATCTTGAACCAGAAGGTGCTAGATTCTTTTGTATTTCACAGTATGGATTGTTGATGACTCTGTTCTACCACAACTTCTCAAGAAACCTTTCTATGTACAACTTGGACTTCACTTGCCCTGAATGCATCATCAACTGCTCTGTTCAGTTGCTTTTAACAGTCAAAGCAGAACTCTTGGCTCTACTGTGGTCCTAAATATAAATAGAAATACTAAGTTAACATAGAATGTTTAGTTTTAAAAAAGTCATCCAAATGTTACTGAATAGTGACTTTTTAGAATATCACTAAAATAAACACAAAAATGTAGCAATCATAAAAAAACTCTTGAAACACCAAGAAAATATATGCACACATATATATGCAGATTCCAAAGTGATTTCTCATATATCATTTTAACCCTGCATGTTTATTCATATTTACAGAGAGCATCACTTTAAAATATGGGAAAACTATGATAGTGAATTAGATTTTGTTTAAAATAGGCTAGAATCTTGGCAAATCCTTTTTCATATAAATTGTGTCCAGTCACAGGTCTGAAGAAAATTTTTCTAAGAAATAATTTAAACAAGATCATATGATTAAAAAAAAGGTAGAATATTCACCTGATTTCTCATCCCTAGGATTTTAATTCTTAGGTCAATTTTTTTTCTTTTAGAACTTGGAATATTATCCACATTCTCTTCTTGAATGTTTTCAGTAACTTGTGGCCTGTCAGCTTGAGCTCTAAAGGGTCTACTCCATCAACAGGTAAACTATTTTTTACAGATGTTTTTATTCTAACTGAATTTCTTATTTCAAATGTGAAATGGATCAAAAGTGAGAAGATGAGTATAATGCAGTAAAATGTACAGGACCCATTTCAGAATGTCATTTAGATATACTCTGGGAATGATTTTTTTTCACCATGAGGCCCATTGGGGCTAGATAAGTAAACAATTTAAGCAGTCTGAATCCCTGTAAATTTAAAGAGAAACTTTCTCATTTTGATAGATATAAAAAGAGAAAGTATAATCTGTTTGGAAGACAACTTTCAGTTCATTCCATTATTTTTGCAGATACATATGTTTGAATCAGTTTTTTGTCACCCCACCCCATAATTCTTGGTTGATTCCTCAGAATAAAAATACCTGTTTTTTTAATCTCAAGCTTATTTCTTTTGTTATAAATATTCTGACTTTGTTGGACTGAAAGAAAGTAAAGAAGTCTTCTGAGAAATATTTTTGCCTTTGATAAATAAGAAAAAGAGTTCAGTAAAATTCCACACACAAGAATTAGTCCATTTTCTGAAAAAGTTTTATAATAATGTCTTCGGCAGTATGAAGCAATATGAAGATCCTCTTTAAGAAGGCTACTGCTTCATTTGTGGTAAGAATTTTTGCTTCTTGACTAATTAAGAAATAAACCCTTCAATGTTTTGTGAGATGGAAAGTTTATAGATCTCTTTTTCAATCAAACAATTCAGAAATAATTCCAGTTCCTTAAATCATACAAGAGATACTTCCCACATCTCTTAATTTAATACCCATAAATATCTTGAATCAAGGTAGAGATTTGTGACTAATTCATGTCCCCAGAGTGTGATCTTGGTTTCAGTCATTCTATACACTCATCTCCATTTAAATATTTGATTACAAATGAAGATAAAATATTTATCAGATACAAATGGAAGGAGAAGAAAATTCAGAAGGGCAACTATGGAGATCTGAAACAGGAGTGAAGAGGTTGCTTTGAAGATAAGTTGTGAAATAACCGTACATGTATGAAGTTTTTTTTAACTTCACTTGGGTTCCTTTGTTGTTCTTCCTCCCACAGAAGAAGAATCCTACCCACTAGCTTTGCTTAGCTCATCAAAGCCCAAGGCAGTGACTCAATTTGCCATTTCCTAGGGCTTGCTCTAGCCAAGACAAGGATGAAATCTGTTCAGAGTCTGAATAAAGATTTAGAAATTAACAAATACAGTTCTCAGCAGTTTTCTCCTACTGTAGACACAAGAACTCAAAAGAGTGTTAGCAGCCTATGAGTTAAATTCCAAGTTGATTGCTTGGAAATATTTTCCTGCAGAATTAACATTATAATGGAATGTAAGTTTAGTATACATTAGTATATTACATTACTTAGACCCTGACCATCACATGTGACATTGTTTTATAGGAAAAGCTGCATATTTCAATTCTCAAGGTAGTAAGTACGTCTTTCCTATTGTCATCTTGACAATGAGGACGAACTCCTCCTCTTCTGTGGTCTAGCACTGAGCCACTTAAAGAAAAATCAAGATCCTAAGGCATCATTAAAACAGATCTCCGTAACAGAGAGGAGACAAAACACTGAAAGGGTTTGGATTTAATAATCAGGTTTCAACATGTGGCATATTGTTGTCAGTTTTCAGGCTTACAAATAAGTGGTTTTCCAGGAGGCTTACTATTCTGTTCATCTCAACTTTAGAAATTTCAGTCCCTGTGACTGAAGTATAGTCATGAAATACAAAATGTTGATGTTTGTGACAGAGAAAGAAATAAAATCCCTCCTTTACATCTGCTTCATCTAATAAGGTCTGTAAACTTTAATGACCTCTGAGGACGTGACTGTATCAATAATTGTAGAAATTAGACATGGTAATGGAACACTTGGTTCTTCCATTTTCCGGAGGCTGTCTTAAAACCACATGAGTATTGTGTCTAATTTTTCTGGCCTTTGGCCATATTATATACATAAGCCGTGCTGACCAAATGTCTCACTGTTTTAGCCAGAATGGTTTTACTTGTGTATCAATATGGGGAGAAAAGTGAATTAATGCTTTTTCTTAGCTGTTACCTGATGTTACATTTCCTGTCCTTTCTAAATCCTCCTGTGAAATATCCACAACAGTAAAATTTTAAATCCTAACATTTATAATTCTTCTCATTTAGTAATTTGCTTCTTTCCTTTGGCAACTTAATCATGAGGGGCCTGGATTTCCTCATTTGTAAAATGAAGGAGTTATAGCAAATAATATCCAAGAGTTTTTCTGAGACAGTCCATAGTACTACTTATGTTTATACTAGGATTGAACTAATACATAAATATATTGTGGATAATAAGAGCCAGGTTTTTCACTTTTGGAGAAAAAACAAAGTTACAAATAAGGAAAGAATATAATAAACTCTGTGCTGTTGGAGTGAAACTAAAGGTGTTAGTATGAATTCATGATTTTTAATATATATGCAGATGGATAGACAAAGAAACATAGATATGTTCTTATGCACGGGTTAGTATACAGACATATATTTCCCAGATCTATCTGCTGAGAGGGCCTAGAAGCAATGACAACCCAGTAGCAATTTGCACACCTACAGCCCAGATACTGGTTCTAAATATCATCTTCTAATAAAAGGAACCAAACCTCATTGGAGAATGTATTGATTCCAGGACTGTGGCAGGGAACATATGAAACACGCTCAGAACATCTTGTGATACCCAAAAGCAAAGATATGTTTAAAAAATTATGGGACCATGTCAAAAGAACACAAGAGCCAATCTGGAGGAGCTTCCAATGTCCAAAGCTGGAATAATTTGAGTGACAAAATATATAATGATAATATTGAATTATAACCCATAGAATAAAAGAAGTCTTCAAGTCCATACATATATCAACCAATCAGTTGATTGATAGAGAAGAGACTACTCTTCCTGATGGTAGAATTCCAATTAATAAAATGAAGGAAATGAGATAGATAGAAAACAACCACTTAGGCAAACACAAGAGCCATGGAAAAATGCTAAAATTAGCAAGCAAAATCATGATGAGAAACTGAGATGAATATTTACATAGCCTTAAAGTATCTCCCAACAAGATAATTATTTATTAAAAAGAGAAAAATCTCAATTTTGCAGCAGAGAAAGCAGCAAATACCACCATGATCATGTGGTGAAGGTTAACATCATCGGTAATAAGATATATGAACATCATGTACCCCTCATGTGATTCATTGAGGGGGCATAAATCACTTCTGCGTTCTCACCAAAGATATGCAAATATCCCAATCTAATCCTGAGAAAGTATCACACGAATATAAATTAAGAGGTATTCTAAAAAAACGACCAGTGCCTTTCAAAAATGTCAAGGTCATGAGAAACAAAAGTTGAGAAATTGTCACATGTCACAGATTGAAGGAGATTAAGTAAGGAGACAAGACATTTAAATGACATGTGGATTTCAGGACTGAATCCTAGACCAAAAACTAACATGAGTGGAAAAACTGTTGATATTTGAATAATGTTTGTGAAGTGACTCATTGTATTGTGTCAATGCTGATTCCCTCCTTTAGTAATTATACTACGGCTGTGTAAGATGTTTATAGAAGCTGGGCAAAGATGTATAGGAATGCTTTGCAAATTTTTTGTAAGTCTGAAATTATTCTAATTTTAAAATCTAGAAAAATGATATAGCTGTAATAGTTTACAGATTTTAAATGATAATGACATTCTTACCAATATTTATTGAATGACTTCTCAGTGCCAGGCACCATGCTAAAAGACATCTAATGATACATGATACATAGACACGCACACGCACATATACATACATAGATACTTTTCCAGTTATTTTAAGTAATTCTTAATAACTGATATTAAGACAAGAATTCTTATTTTTCCAGAAATTAGGACCAAACATCTCTAATTATAATGATGGTATACAAGAGTAATAAAGAATAAACATATTTCAAACTAATCTATAAATTCTATATATTTCCAATAAAAAAAAATCCCAACAGAATTTTACGGGGATTCATAAGCTAATTCTAAAGTTTATCTGAAACATAAAATAAGCAAGGGTCTCTAAAGAAATTTTAATAATTTAACAAGTCTAAAAACAAACTTTAAATCGATAGTAATTAAAGTGGTGTAATAAGAAGTGATGGGACAAGAAGAGATCAATGAACATGATAAAGACCAGAAACAGATGCATCCATCCATGAGAATTTAGTGTAGGATACTGGTGATATTTTAATCTAGTGAAGAAAAGGTTAACTAGTCAATAATTGCCATAGGGTAATTAGAATCCATTTGGGAAAAAATTAGGTTCATTTATTCATTCAACAAATATTTAAATGCATGCATATTTTAGAAATAAGAATTTGTTCTCTAACCAGCTTCATGTACAAAAAATAGATTTCCAGTGTAATCAGGATGTAACTATGTTTTAATCTATAAAAATATTAAGATAAAATATGAGAAAAGACCTTTCTATACAGGATAGAAAATCTATATGCCATAAAGGAAAAATCTGAAAGATTTAAATTAAAAATCTTGCATGATGAGAGGTACGATAAACAAACTAAAGGATTGGAACAGACTGAAAAACATTTACATGTATATAAAAGATAAACTAGAATATAAAATATATCAGGTTCCAATAAATAAAAAGACAACTCAATAGAAGAATGGGAAAGATTATGACTGGCAATTCACCAAAAAAAAAGAGGATAATGACAAATATATATGTTCAACCCCTTAATAAAGAAATAAATAAAAATTTAAACAATAATGGTTTACTTTTACAAAATTGACAATATGTTTGAAGATTATTAATATCCAATGGTGATAGTTAGATGTGAAGTCAAGAGCTCACATAGACTATTGCTTTAGTAAAATACACATATCTTTTGACTCAACAATTTAATTTCTATGAATCTATCAAAAATATTCACATGTGTACATAAGAAGCATGTATAGAAAAGAACATTTGAATTATCTATAATAGCAAAACATTGAAAACCATCTTAATATCCTTAAAAAGGGAAATGGCTAAAAAATTATAGTACCTGCAGACATTGAAATGCTTTCCAATTATTAAAAAGAATGAGGTAATGTTTATGTATAAACATGGGGGGATCTTTAAGACATTTTATGTGTACCAAGCTAGGTTGCATATCAATTGATAAGAGTATGATAGTGTACATATGTACACATACATATAGTTGAAAGAGAACTTACATATTTTACCTGTATTTGTTTCATATAGTTTTTGGTTTGAAGTTTTGCATTAAGAATATATTCATTTATAACATATGTAGCTAAAAATGTAAAGTGAAAAAATAAGCTTCCATATGTTTTAGAGCAGCTCTATGTAAATACAGTTATTTTGTCCAACTTTTAAGGTCACACTTAAAAGAAGAAAATGAGCTAAAAGTAGAATATTCAACCAAAAATATGTATTCCTAAGATTAAACTAAGCAATAGATTTTCTTGGTAAAGCTTGGGAATGTGAATAACTTCCTCCTAAACATAACTCATTGAGCTATGAGTCAGGTAAATTGTTGGAAGGAGTATTTTTGCTTCCTTATTTTTGAGGATGAGATGGAGACAGAGGGGTCAAGGATTTCCCCAGTTATAGTTAATAGCCTAGCTGTTCACACAGTGTATTCTGGGGACCAGTACAGCCTCACTTTTAAGAGTCACTGAATTAGAACAGTAACAGCAAAACAAGCTTACTTATTTGAATGCATTTCTTGTATTTAATGGAAATAAATGTTACGATGAATAAAGAAGAAAAAAATATATTTACCAACAGACGTTTCCCTGACCACATAGTCTAAAATAACTCCCACCTCTACCATTTTGGTCTCTAATCTTGTTCTTCATAGTGCTTACAGAAATGTGTAATTATATACTCATTCAAATATATGCATCTCCCCCAGATTGAAAGAGGGTGGGAACTATGTCTGTTCACTTCTGTATTCCCCGTGTCTAGGCTAGTACTTGACATGCAGTAAGCGTTCAATAAATGAATCAGTAAACAAACCAGCATAATCAAGTCCAGAAGCATTTTGAAGGGATGGAAATGCCAAGCAAGATGAAGATTAATAGGAATAACTATTATTCATGTGATTTAAAGATATAAATGATGATACAGGTATAGATACAGGCCCTCTAGGGAGGTCACATGGCTACCCAGATGGTATGTTAGGAACTCAGTGTTGCTGCCATGTCTGCTCCTCACTTATTGGGCCCAGAAACAATTTTGTCAATGCACTTATGATGATTAACAGTTGACTTATACTGAATAAACACATGATGGATTTATGTGTACATTACAAAGCCAACTCATTAATTTACAATAAAAAGTATAACTGCCGAGTTAACTTGATTCTCAATCCTTGTTTAGCTCAATCACTCTCTATAGAAGACAGAGAGGTTGCTAAATTATATCCAAATGGTAACTACAGCCCAGAAAGATTCCTGGCCACAGATTACTTGTGCTGCAGAGGTACCATTACTTTAGAATAAGCCATCATTGTCTTATGCCTGGATTCTTACAACAGCCTCCTAACAGTACTCTGCACTTCCCCCTCTCAAATCTATTAAGCACAGAGCAGCAAAAGTGTTACATTTAAAACATACATCCGGTCACCTCACTTCTCTGTTCAAAACCTTTCAATGGTTCTCCATTACACTGGAAAAAAATCCAGCCCCCTACTCATAGTATACAAGGCTCTGTGTGATCTGGGCCCTGCAACTTCTCCAATCTCATCAGAGGCCCCTTTCCCCAGCATTCTGGATTCCCCAGTACACTAGTCTGCTTTCAGATTGAGAGACCGAGTATACAAATGGACAGTGGCCCGACCATATATAAAAATAGAACTCTGACCCACAGCCTGCAGTAACCAGCCCAGTAAGCCAGCCTGCTGTCTCTAAGTCAGACTGTTGGGAAGTCAGACCGTGGTGTCACAGCCGATCCAGGAAAGCAAACAATAATCCCTCAATAGTCAGACCAAAACAACCAAGGTTTGTTAGTAACTGAGAGCCTTTGTGTCTCTGCCAAAACATCAGTGACAATGGCTGAGGCCCTTGCTATATAGCGAGCTCCGGGTAAATGGCCTTTGCTTGTTGTCTTTTGGTTGGTCTTTGTTTATTTCCACAAGACCCTTCACTGTGACCAGCTGCTTCCTCTCTTGGATCCTTTCTAATCCTCTTCCTTCTCCCTGGAATGCTTCCTCGACCCCTCACATGGACAATCCTTTCCTGTTTTCTAGATTTCATTTTGTGTGTTGAAGACACCCTCCCTGACCACCCTTTTAAAATACCCCTATCCCAGCCTCTCTTTTGATTCCCTTACAGCACCTACTACAATTTTCAATCATTGTGTTTTTTCAGTTTACTTCTTTTCTACCCATCACCCCCACCAGAATGAAGCTTTATGAAGATAGAGACTCTCTTTCCTGTTTCCTCTGACCTTTGAGGACCTAGAATAAATCTCCCAAAATACCAGGTACTGAAGAAATATGTTGAATGACTAAGCAGGTGATTGCACACCTAAGGTAAACACAGACCCAGTGCAAGGAACACTTGTGCCTAGCCACCTGTTGAAAAGCTAGATGCTACGAGTTTGCCAGTCTCTTTCGTGGACCACGTTTGGGGCTGGAAGTTGGTTTCCCTTAGATCTGCCAACTTTCATCAACTGCAGTATCTGTAATATGGTGTTTATCTAATTGCCAGTTATCCTGACAAAATGTTTAAGGGAAACATCAGATTGTGCGGTGGTACCAAAGGCAAACCTTTCCATTATCCCCCATTGTCAGTGTCTCTTCCTCCCATCTCCCCTCTTCCTTGCAGAGCTCCATGTCAACCACTAACTGCAGACCTCAGTGTTTGTAAAGAAGGCAGCACCGCAGAGCTCGGTCACAGAGGACACCCACGGATCAAAGGGAGCAGCTCGGTCTTGCTGGAAGGTGAGGCTCTTGAGACTTTTCTCCCCTGACATGAAAAGTTAGATGTTAGGTCAATGGCCCTGATGCTAACTACTTCTATGTAAAATAGATAAACAACAAGGTCCTACTGTAGAGCAGTATACTATATATATATCATAGGGAACTGTATTCAGTACCTTGTAATAACCCTTCTTCTCCATAATCTCTAGCAATGACTGAACTTTTTACTGTCTCCACAGTTTTACCTTTTCCAGAATGTCATGTAGTTGGAATTCTCCAGTATATATATAGCCTTTTTACATTGGCTCCTTTCACTTGGTAATATTCATTTAAGTTTCCTCCATGTCTTTTAATGGCCTGATAGCTAATTTTTTTACATTGAATGGTATTTCATGGTCTGGATGAATCACAGTTTATCTATCCATTTACCTAATGAAGGCCATCTCAATTGCTTCCAAGTTTTTTCAATTATGAATAAGGCTGCTATAAACATCCATGTGTAGGTTTTTGTGTGTACGTAAGTTTTCAATCCATTTAGGTAAGTAAATACCAAGGAACATGATTGCTGGCTCAAATGGTAAGAGTATATTTAGTTTTTTGGGTTTTTTAAATGTCAAACTATCTTCCAAAGTGACTACATCATGTTGCATTCCCATCAGCCATGAATGAGAGTTCCTGTTTCTCCACATCCTCACCAGCATTTGGTGTTGTCACTGTTTTGAATTTTAGCCATTCTAATAGGTGTGTAGTGGTATCGCATTGTCATTTTATTTTGTAATTTCCTAATGAAATATGGTGCTGGCATCTTTTCATACATGTATTTGCCATCTGTATATCTTCTTTGGTGAAGTGTCTGTTCAGGTCTTTTGCCCATTTTTTAAATTGGATTGTTTGTTTTCTTATTGTTGAATTTTAAGTGTTCTTTGCATATTTTGGATAATAGCTTTTATCAGAAATGTCTTTTGCAAATATTTTCTCCATATATATGTGGTTTGTCTTTTCCTTCTCTAGATGTGAAGACATTTTTGATTGTCACAACTTGGGGCCACTCCTGGCACCTAGTGAGTAGAGTCCAGAGGTGCTACTAAATGTCCTACAGTTCACAGGACAGCCCTCCACAACAAAGAATTATCCAGTCCAAAATGTTCATAGTGCTGAGGTGGAGAAACTCTGAACTAGATAATTTCTTGGTTGAGATAGATGGTGACTGTTGAAGTAGGTAAGCTTCATGAAGATAGGAACTTTGTTTTATGTTTTTCATTTCCATATCTCAGCATTTCTCTCAATGCATTTGATGAAGTCTTTGCAGGGTTTTGAACATAGGGGAGATGTGAGCCTGCCTAGTTTTTAAAGGATCACTCCAGCTGCTGGATTGGGAAAAGACTACAGGGGAGCAAAAGCAGAAACAGTGATATCAGTTTGAAGGCTATTGAGTAATTCAGGCAAGAAGTGATGATACCTCAGCTTTGGTGGTAGCTGTGAAAGTGGTGAGAAGTGGTCAGAATTGGAGTATCTTTTTCAGATACAGCCAAAAATATTTTCTGAACAATCAGATGTAGGGAGTGAAAGAAGAAATGGAGTCTATTATCAACTTTGATGGGAATGCTGAGAGGGAGCAGGTTTTGTAGCAAAGATCAAGAGTAGCATACCCATGTTTAGATATGCTAATTTTGATGTCTTTATTAGACATCGAAGTAGTTATGTCAGGTAGGCATTTGTTATAACACATCTCTGGAAATATGCTGGAAGGAGTCCAGAGAATGAAGCCAAAAGACCAGATGAGATAACAGAAGTGTGAATGTGAATAGAAGACAGAGACAAGGGCTGAGCCCTGGGATACCCCAACAGGAAAAGATCTGGGAAAGAGAAGGAACCAGCAAAGGAGAAGAAGACAGAGGAATCAGGAGTGTGGAAGGAAGAAACAAGAGAGTATGGAATTGTGGAGAGGAAGTGAGGAAAGCTGCTAAGGATGGAGTGCCCTGTAGTGTGAAATGCTGCTGAGACATCATGGAAAGAGGCCAGAGACTGACCATTGTATTTAGCAACACTGAGTCCCCGGGTGACCTTGAAAGGAGGAGTTTCAGTGGGGTTGTGGGATGAAAGCTTGATTGAATGGGTAAAGAGGGAACTGGAATAAAGGAATGGAAGACAGCAAGTAATAATTACTCAAAAGAGTTTTGCTGTGAATGAGAACAAACGAATGATGCCATAGATAAGAAAGGAGGTAAAGAGGGAGCTTTAGTTAGGCAGGAGGAATTACAGCAGAGCAGCCCCGTGGAAGAGGGGAAGTGATGATGCAGGAGAGAGTAGAGAGGCTTGCTGAAGTAGAGCAGAGCAGAGCAGATGGGATTTAGTGCAGGAGAAGAGGGGTTGTCTTCACAGAGGAGTTCAGCTGGTTCAGCGGTGGTGAAGAGCAGTAACATCATGCAGAAATGTGCTGTCTCTAAGTTTTGGCAACTGCTGTGAGGCTGTAGAAGGGCTGGCTGCCTTTACAGGGCCGGAGCAGGCAGAAGTAAATGTTGTGGAATGTATTCTTTGGTAACCTCAAATGCTCCTATGTTGATGTGTTCAGAGATCTGTTCTGTAGGCGACCTTTTCTTTCATGAGAAGGCAAAGGGCACGTATGTTTTCACCTTGACTCTCCCAGGCAGATACCCCAGTGGATTTTTGAAGCAATCATCTAGGACCCTCTCTGTGGTTTGGTTTCTAACCTGCTTCTATTCTATTTCCATGCCACCAGGCTCCTGCACTTGGTCTTCATTTCAAATTTGGTCCTTTTTTGGCCTTTCAGAATTGGCACTTGGATTACGGTTTCCTGGTTGGATTTCGGTACTCCATTGCTAACTTTTGGTAGGACTCCTCTCCTTAGCAACAAGCTGCCTAGAGTTGTGTGACCTGCACCATTTCCAGCTCTTTCAGACCCAGCCCCTGACTCTGGTTTCCTTGGCTAATACACTGGCCTGGATCTCCCCCATAATCCCTCAAGAGGAAGTAGATACACTCAGTGACAGCTGGGATTTTGTGGTAAAACACATACTCAAAATAGCAAAGTGAATTACCACTGGTAAATAAATCTATATAATTGTTTAGCATAATATAGCCCAGGCTCATTAGTCAGTAACAGCTGAAAGCATCTTACTGATGAAACAAATCACATGAGATGCTGTGGTAGGCAGAATTCCAAGATGGTTCCCTAGATTTCTCCCTCCCTCCCCAGTGTGCGTACTCCACGTAACCCCTGGAACTGTGAAGGTGTTGGAGTTTACGCCCATGATGAGGTCATGTGATAAAGGCACAATTGACTTCACAAAGGGAGATTATCAAGGTGGTGCGTACCTAGTCACACAAGCCCTTTAAAAGCAGCTTTTTGGACAGTTTTCTCTAGCTGGTCTCAGAAGAAGAGTCCGAGAATCAAAACACAAAAAAGATTCCATGGACACGCTGTTTCTGGCTTGAAAATGGAGGGGCTCCATCTCTCAGAACTGCAGGCAGCTTTTGGCACTGTGTGTGACCCCCCAGCTGACAGCCAGCAAGGAAATGGAGACCTCAGTTATATAACCACAAGAAACTATTTCTGTCAACACCAAGAATGAACCTGGAAGCAGATTTTTACCCAGAGCCTCCAGATGGGAACTCAGTCTGGCTGACCTTGATTTCAACCTTCTGAGACCCTGAGCAGAGAACCTAGTTGTGCTATACTGACTGTGAGCTAATAAGTGGGTATTGTGTTAAGGCTCTAAGTTTGTGATAATTTGTTACACAGCAGTAGAAAATATACACATGCCATTGGCTGATGGCAGTGGGTACTTGGCAATTAGTCCATAGAATACCCCCCCCCCTCCAGACAAGGTAGGTAGCCTGTAGAAAGTAGCTGCAGAATATTCCTGAAGCCTCTGGGAAAGGCAGATTACACCTTTTGCCCTCTACTCCAAACCTCCAGTCCCTGTGGTCTTATTTAACACACCTGCCCTCTACTGTAGCTCCGAGATGGACATTTTATGTGTTTGGGCTTTGATTTCTCATGTGGAGGTTGCTACTCTTTGAATCACCCTTGATTCTGCACTTTTAACACAAGAACTAGACTAGTCCCATGCCTGCAGTGATCCACCCTCTCCTTCCCCCAGTGTTCTTAGAACTCTGAATCCCAATCTGGACCAAGCATACTAGGTTCTGTTTGTGAGAGGTGAGGGAGGTGGGTGGGACTGGTTTAAGGCTTAGTTTTATGGAAGGAAAGCACTGCAGATACATATGCAGGAGCCTTGTAAGGTCTGGAAGTTCTGCTTTAGTTTTTGAATTAGGCTCACCTCCTTCTTACTTTAAGTGGATTATTACCAACAGCGTTGATATGAGAGCCCAAAATGATGACATTGGATGCTGTAAATTTGCATTTTTTCCTTTATCTTGGATATCAGATGTTTTGAAATGACATAGAAAATCTTTAAGTTTTCCATATCAAGAAGTAGACCTTTAGATATTTATAAAATCCTGAAATTATAGGGTCTTTTTCATTCCCACTGGGTTATGCTAGAATTGGGCCCAGAGGAGAAGCCTCTAGGCAACAGGTAGTAGCAGCTGAGAGTGCCGGTCTGTGGCAGTGGTACAGCAAGACACTCGCTACCACCAGGATCAGCGAGGTATGTAGAAGGGGCAGTTAGGGCTTGGGAAGCACCCACAATCACAGGGAGACAAGACTATCTGACTTCAAAAGCTCTTCCATATTTGATATTTTGAGAGTAGGTAAGGGAGGATGAGGGGCTGGATGAAGGCCAGACAGGAGGAACAAGAATAGGGTAGCCTGCCTAATTGGGATCCAGTGCTGAGAGCTACTGAGTTGGCTTACAGAGCCCAACGACAAGTGGTCAGGAGGGCTGAAAAGATTGGGGACCACGGGACAGTTGAGGAAAACCACAGGAAGTTAGAGTAAGGAACTTACAATTATTGAGTTTCTACATCTTACCCAGTATCATCACAGGTTCTTTTGTATATGCGTTTTCTTCTCAACTACCTGATGGCATTACGTACCATCATCTCAATTTTACAAGTGCAGAAATGGAGACATCTCAGTGGAGATAAATGACTTATCTTTGCTCACATCTCTGGAAGAGTGACAGAGTTAGGATTAGAAGTCATGTGACTTCAGTTGGCATAACCCTGTCTTGCTATCTCCTGATGGCTCCTCCTTTGTTTAACAGAGGCACCGTTGAATCCATGACAGTTATATTAATTTGAATAGGTAAAAATGTCTTTAGTACCTACTACATACCAGGCACTGTACATGGTGCTAGAGATATCATGCTCTCTTTGCTCTAGAACTCATTCTAGAGCAGGACTAATGTGAACAGAGATTTTGTGAGCTCTGTGAATATGGTAGCAGCAATAAAGGCACATTCAGCATATGGAATGCCTCCTGTACTTCAGGCACTGTGCTAAATACCAGAAAAGTCAAAGGCAGTAAAACAGCCCTCTTGATTTATGACTATGCTAGTTTCCTTGCTGTCTTGCTCTGGGGGAAAGCCTTTACAAACTTGAGAATGGTCTTAAATGGTCTCAAAATCTTTAAGGGAGGTATCTTAAGGACTTGTTCCCCTCCAAAAGTGAAAGTAGACCAATTGGCCTGCATAGTATCAGTGAAAGTAAGCCAAGAGATTTCCAGTAAATACATGACTGGAGAGTTTGGGCAAGATCCAAGCTCAAAAAACAGAGTCTTACAAAGAAATCAGAGAAGGAGTATGACTGTAACTATGAAAGCTGGGAACTTATCAATATAGCCTGTTTTGGCAAAGGTGTTGAAAGAGAAGATGGCCTGACTAGAGCTTAGCCGGATATTACAATAGAGATTAATTTGTTAGTATTAATCTAATACAGCCAGCTAAAGCAGAAATTTAAGTCATTTAGACATATGCAAAGCACTGGGAGACAAGGATGATTTTTCTCCTGGTCTGTATGAGGTCTCTCTTAAAATTATCCCACTTTTTATATTTCTAATTCCACCTACATCAGCAATCCTTGATTAATATTTTGCCCTTAGTATCAGAAATTGGGGTCTGGATTGTAGACAGTTTATTACATTGGAAGTCTTATTTATGTATCTGTCATTTATAAATTTGATTAACATAAGTCAGTTTCAGAGAAGTTGAATGATCAACCTAGGAAGCTCCTACGAGATGATAAAGTCGAGGCGTGATGAGGACCGGAGTCTGGTGCTTAGATTCAAAAGAACTGGAGTGATTAAGAAAGTAGATTTTGAATCTAAGGACCAGAATGTGGGGAAAGGGGACAATGCCCAGTATTACCATGTCAGAGACACTTTTGAGAGACTGTTCAGGCCACTTTCTGTAATATCTTTGTGACTTTGCCAATTGCAAAGCGCCTTAATAGAAGATGCTTTGAGAGTGAGCATACTAGTAAATAGGGCATGACTGAAATGTGCTGCTTTCTTAGGCACGTCAGCGTTCCCGAGTATCGTGAGGCCTCTCACCTTGAAACTACAGAGAATACAACTCCTGGACTTTGTGCTGGTTGGTTTTGTGGTATCATCTTATTTTTCACAGTGGTCTTTCTTCTTAGAGAATTGGCTTTCCTCGTTCTTGAATTTGCAATCAGAAAATTGTATCTACCCGCCATGGATCCAAAATCAGTTATCTGTGTTGATTGGCGAAATCTCTGAATTGTGTTTTTCTTGTATCTTCCTGTCCCTACTGGAAGCCTACTGTTTAAAGGCAGTGTTTATATTAAAAACAACGGTTTCGATCTCTCTGGGAAGAAGTAAAGCTCTCTTACTGGCTAGGGTCTTCCCTTGGGTGCCAAAAATGAAGTGGCACTTTGGGGGACATGGATTCTAAATATAAGGATGCTCTGAAATGTCTTCCAGATTTCAGTGATGAGGCGGGTGACCACTACACAAGAGCAACACTTACAGCAGGCTGTGGGTTCATTTGATTGATACAACATCTAAATGATGAATGATGGAGCTTATCAACATGATGCTTTTAAAAATATTTTATTTTTAATTGTGGTTAAAAATGCATAATATAAAGTTTATCATCTTATTCACTTTTAAGTGTACAGCTCAGTAGTGTTAAATATATTCACACTGGTGTGCAACCAACCTCCAGAACTTTTTCACCTTGCAAATCAGAAACTCTGTATTCATTGAACAACAGTTCTCCATTTCTCCCCCTCCCCAGCCCCTGGCAACTTCCATTCTACTTTCTGCTTCCATGAATTTGACTGCTTTGGATTCCTCGTATAAGTAGAGTCACAGGGTCTTTGTCTTTGTGTGATTATCTAACAATGTACATTAAGTAATAACACTAGTTCCTAACACCAGTTCCTTAACTGTACATTCCCTCATCTGAGAAGCAGCAAGGACTTTATTTTGTCTTCATGATAATGGTTAACATACGCTCTAGCGTGCGGTCCGTGTTAAGAGCTTCATGTTTGAGATCTCAGTTGGTCCTCACAACAGCTCTGAGAGGTAAATACTAGGATTAGTTCCATGATACAGATGAAGACGCAGAACTAGAGAGGTTGGCAATGGGCCCAGCGTCATACAGGGAACAAGTGTTCAGGTCAGCATTCACAGCCAAGCGATCAGACCCTGAGCTTAATCACTAGACCTCACTGCTTCTCACCAGCGTCTGTAATTTGCCAGGGATGCAACAGTCTTCTCTGCCGAATCTCTATCTTTTTTCTTCCAGGCAGGATACACATTTCTTAAATGAGTACCCTTGTTAAGCTAACACCCAATTTTGCAGTGTCTTCCAAGTATTCATCGTAACACCAAGATTTTTGCAGGGAAGGTTATCCTCAGTGTAGCTGAGCTCACCTATATCTGCAGTGGACAGTTCCGGGCTCCTGACAGCATCTCTCAGCTGCTTTGCCTGAGACTTTCTCGGTTGCCCACACTATGCCAACTTATGTAGCCAGCATGCAGGGCAGCTGGGAATACTGGAGATGTAACACCCCAAGGGAAAATGCAATCGGCCAAGGTTGGAGGTAGGAGGATAAATTACTCCTCCCACTGCATTCCTTCCTTGGACTAGAGAACCCAAACTAAGACATTTAGCAAATAGCAAAGTGGAATTGCAAGCCAGCTACTGCCCAGTCTGTCGTTGCTGTGGTTGTTTTTAGCGAAATTGTATCCTCAGACCAGAAGTTTGTTGGAGCATCAAGGGATGAACAGCCTTGACAATGGAACATTGGGCAAATATGACTCCGGATAATCCACCAGAGTATGGAAGTACTGGAATGGAAAAGGAACTTGCCAGCCTTGTACAACAGGCCTTGGCAAACAGAACAGACACTGTGAAATTTTAAACCACAAACAGCACAAATTAAATTGGAACTGAAGAGTATGTGTCATTGTTGGCTCTTTACAGAATAAATGAAATGCAAGCTGAGCAAATCTAAAAGGCAACTCATTTCCTCTCTTTCTGAGGAAGCCACCTGTGGGTTTCTGTTCATTGGTACTAAGAGCACCATAAGTGGTTATACAATGGGTCTCCATGTATTTCCTATGTGTACTACCACTGAGCTAAACCAAGCATTCAAGGGAAAATAAAACAGTAAATGCATGTTAAAAAATGACTTTATTAAAGAAACATTTCACTTCGTCAAAAGAGAAATAATCACATTGAACTCACCAGAAAATGCTGAAAACACTATTTTGTCACAGTCCTAAATAGCTGGTTCTAGTCTAAATGATTGATTAGAAGTTAATCAGTCATAAACAATCAAGCAAATGCCCCCTTGAACACTTATTTAATAAGCAGTCGCATGCAATTCACCCCACAGAAACATGGCATCCAAAACTTTACTTCGGATGCGAGGGCAGATGCTTTGGCTCAAGAAACTCACAAGCGACTCAGCTACTCAAACCAAATACAATAAAGTGATTCCAGAATGAAATTTTGGGCTTTTGTGTTCTCAAAATAAGTTAGTTTCAAGGGGGAAATATAAGCAATGTAACAAAGACAAAGAAAATTAAAACAGGGGGATGGTTCCAAGTGATAATGAAAGAAAAGTCAAAATTAGATGGAAAATTACCACAGCCTCACTGCACTGACAAAATTTCCCTTAATCTCTTTCTTCCATGACAACAATAGGAAAAACAGAATGATGGAGGAAGAATGGGATTATGAAAAGGTAAAGTCAAAACAAATGATTCTCTTTCCTTCCATGAAAACAAGCAATAGCAGAACAACAACAACCAAAAAAAGCTTTGAGAAAGAAGAAGGCTAGGCGTTTCTTAATTTAGTTTGGGATGTTTCCGTTGAGATGAAGTCAGAGTATTCATTTTGTTTGTCTACATTCTTTTCTATCTCTAAGTGTATCCATCTTATCTATTTTTGGAGTGCAAGATTCTTGAGCATAAGGAATATTATTTACTTGTAGTAAACAATGGTGAAATTTGGTGTATAAATCTAGAAGCAATTCTCTCTGCACTTATCTAAAGAGTTATTAATTTTTGCCATCTTGCATGTAGTGCTGAGTAATTATTGGAATGAATGTGTTTGAGAACATGAATGGTCTGAATGCATCCCAACTTGAGGAGCACCATCCGCAGGCTTAGATGACATTGAGGGGTGTTATCCGCCAGTGAACTTGGACATCCACCCTGCAGTGTAGCAGAGGAGGGCTCACTATAGCACCGAAAAGTGTCTTGTAGACCTGTGTGTGCTCTGCATAGCCATTAGGGAGCGAGTCAAACGTAGAGACCAGTTTTATTGATCTTTGAGGATTAACATTTTAAATCCTTGACCTTTATAAAAAAAAAAGTAATGTGAAAATGTTCGAATGCTTAAATATGTTGTGTGGTACATAATGAACCCATTTGGAGGTATTTAAATATTATTTCAGCTTACAGAATATTTGTTGTTTTGTGTTTAGAGCAGTGCGTGATGCATTGCACGTGCAAAAACAGGAATTAGGCTCTCAGTGATCTTACACTCCAGTGGAGAAGACATAGTGTCCGTTTTTTATGGAAGGTAGTAGATAACAATATGTATACAGAAAACAAGTTAAAAATAATCTGGAGGGTAGGAGGTACAAAAGAGGGAGAGATCCAGAATGACTCCTGGGCTTCTGGTCCACGTTTCTGTGTGGATGGCGGAACCATCTGCTGAGATGGGAAAGGGAATGTCCCACAAGGAACAGGGATTTAGGGGAGGACAATGAGCTTATTTGTGAGTTGCTATTGATGACAGTGAAGACAGTGTGGGTTATGTGGCCCCAAGACTGGTCCTAAAATCGAAAAAGTCATTGATGTTACCGTGCATTTTTGGCATTTGGCTTATTGTACAAAATGAAATGAAATCTTTCAACCACACACACACATTCACACATTACTCATGTCTAAAGGACACTGTATCTGTAGTTCAGTGCAGGAGGCTGTTTGTCCCCTTGGAGTACAAAGCAGCTGTTCTGACTTCTGTGTCTTCATCGAGGGTTGTCATCTCCTCTGTGGTCAGAGTACTGTCTATTTACTGCTCCTCCAACCACATTTAAGTTGCTGCCAGGGCTTAAGTAACCACTTATCTCTTCAGCTCTCTACTGAGTCATTTCTTTCTTGACCTGTTTCTGGCCAAACTTTTAATGACATTTCTTGGCCGCCAGGCAAACACACAGGCCAGTGCAAATAGGTTTTCTCAATGTCACCATCAACCGCAGTGCTCCAGGGGACCTGTCATAGCAACAGGGCTCTGGCCTCCGCTCAGTGAGTGAGCTGAAAGCTGTGAGTTGTGTGGGCTCAGCCTCAGGTGGGCTGGAGGTTTTGTCCTGGTCCTTCCCAATTTCAGTTGCTTCAAGGAGTCTGAAGTTTTCAAGTGTCTCGGTTTCTGAAAACCATACTTCTATTGCATGTTATTTCTGAATTTGATGTTTTTACTAAAGGCAAGCATGTTCAGATATAAAAGTTATTTTTCTACCTTAGCTTCTGCCAAGAAGTTCTTGAAATGATGATTCTTATGCCATAATAAATCCGGGGAAAAAAAATAGCAAATAGAAACTACCCTAGTTTTACATTTGGAAGGGACTTGTAAGCCGTGTTCAGGAGGCTGAGCTGTGTTCTGAAAGCAAGGAAAAGCCCCAGAAGGTTTTGGATAGAAAATGACAGACTCTTCCTCTTTCCCTTGTTCCTCTCCCACCAAGATTTTAAAAAAAGCAGGTTTAAGAAATTTTACCCTGAGAAGGAAACACTGTACTCTGGACCCCACTGTTTCTCTGAAAGTGGCTTCAGTGTGCCCTTTGCCATTGGTTTCTGTAGGAGTTAAGAGGATAATCACTCCAGATGACTGTGAGACCAGCTCACATGGTTTGTTTTTTGTTTCATCCACACCAGAACATTCCCTGCGTGCACGATGATCATCCACGTCCATTTTCCACTTCCTGTGTGCCTTTCTCCCTCCTAGTGGACGTGTGGTGCCTTATTCTTTTACCACTCAGCTCAACTAGGGCCGTTCAGAAAGTAGTCTCACTTCCCTCATCCGAGTCGTTGTATCATTGATGAGACGTCTCCATTGTAGTTCTCATCGTGCAGGATTGAGGTTATTGTGTGTGGCCCTCACGTGGATAGGGAGACCTGCTCTGTGTGTCCCCGGAAACCAGTAAGGGCCCTGACACTTCATAGACTCAATAAGCGTTTGTGGAATGGGACAGAACTCATTGAATTAAATAAGGATAACTGGGCATGTCTACCCACTGTGGGATAAAATGATTATCACCAGCATTATCAGACCAGTGATGGTGCACAATGAAATATCAAAGAAGCATATCCCAACTCCCTAAATTTCAGCAGCTGTGCTCCCTACCAAAGGATATACAGTAAAAAGAGGAAACAGAGAGAGGGAATCGGTGATTTACACCAAGCCAGTAACAGGAAAAGAAATAAACATGGATGAAAGGAAAAAGAAAATAATTATCAGTGTCACCATTTATCCCAGCTCAGGCCTTGTCTTTTTCCAAAATCTGCCCTTTTTTGTATGAGGACCTTTTTCATACCTGTCGCAGAACAGCCCTTGTTGGTTAGGCCAGGCCCTCCCTCTGCCGTCAGACACACCTCTCCTGGCCGGAGCCTGGAAGGCGCGGCCGCCAGTTGGTTGGTGTACACTTGTTCTTCTTGCTTGAATTCTCGGTCTCTGATACTCTTTTTCTGCACATTCAATAGTATTTTCTGTCACTCATTCTCTGTGACTTTGTCAATTTCCTGTTCTATTTGGTGTGTTGTTTTCTATATGTTAACTGGTTTTCCTTATTTCAAACTGGTTAATGGAAAACTCAGCATTTTCTACACATCATTTTTGAATAATGAGTTAAAGCATCATTCTACAGGGTTTGCCAATTACTTTGTATGTGTTGCTTAAGAAATAATGCACTCACCAAAAAAAAAAAAAAGTAAGTATGTGAGGTGATGATGTATTAATTAACTCAATAGGGGAATCCTTTCACAATGTAGACATATGTCAAATCATCACATTGCACACTTTCAAATTTTGTCCCTTATACCTCAAAAAAGCTAGGGGAAAATAATCCAAATTAGTAAATTAATTTCTAAAGGAACTTAAAATTTTAAAGGCAATATACCTTAGTGCTTCTTTATTTTTTAATGAAATAATTGTAACCCATTATAGTACCAGAAGATCTTTTAAAATTCTTATGTTTGTCATTAGTTTAGAAAGACAGATAGATGAGTATAGATATGATCAAATGATTGACCTGGAGAAGAAGTGTGATACTTTGAAAACTTATGTGAAGTAGTTGTCCATTTTTTAATTGGTGTGTTTTCTTCTGAATTCTATTACCTATAGTCAATATATATTATAATATGAATTATTATTTGTCATATATAAGGCAAATATTTACCCCATTTGAAATTTGCCTTATAACTGTGAATGACACACTGGACATAGTTATTTAAAATGCTTGTATTATTTAACTGATAAATATTGTTCTCTACAAGGTCTTGCTTTTATGTCATGGAGAAGGCTTTTCCATGAAGCTTTAAGCTCCAGGCTCCTTACTTGCCTATAAGTCCTTTTCAGAGTTCTGGAAGGGAGCCTGATAATGTGTTAATGTGGGCATAATAAGCCTTTTCAAAACTCAAATGTTTTAATCATATTCAGTCTCTTTTCTCTCTCACTTCCTCTCCATTACATACACTGAACTTTATGTCAGAGAGACTATGTGCATTTAACCAAGGAAAGTTAAGTTCAGGATACATTGAGTTCAGTGGGAGGTGTTTGTATGGTTTGCTCTCATTTCTGAGTATAGTTTTAGTTCCTGCTACTGTGTCTCTGTAGGAAGGGCTTCCAGGAAGAGGCACAGTATGTTTGAAATGTACAGAACCAGGAACAAGTCTGTGGAAGATCCTCGCATGTAAAATGACAAGCACAGGGCTTGGTTCTCAGCAATGCCCGGTCATGACAGAAGTCTTCTCTCGATAATGAGTGTGAATAATTAAAAACTGATAATGCAGCATATGTAATTTTTTAATGTCTGATAATAAAATTGTGTTATTTCTATATAATATCAATAAAAATTATTCTGACATTAAAAAGAAAATTGTAATTTAAAAAACTCAATTCTGAAAAGATAATTCACTATAAGAAAGAAGTAGTGAATAAGTCCTAGGATTGTTTGATTTTCCAGTTAAGGGGAAAAAGTGAATAATATTAACAAATTGGAAAAAAAATTTATGTTTTTTGCTATTTTGTCAGGAAATACTAACATCAAGGACGATAACATAATACAACAACACAGTGCCATCAGATAAAGTGATTAAATGAACGTAATCAATTCAAAAAGTGTTTTAAGATTATACTTTACAGGGGGGAGGGAGTAGCACAGTGGTAAAGTGCATGCCTAGCATGCACAAGGTCCTGGGTTCAATCCCCAGTACCTCCATTTTAAAAAAAATATTTAAATAAATAAACTTAACTACCTCCCCCAACCTACAAAAAAAAGATTATACTCTACAGAAGAAAACTTGAAATGAACTAATGTCTTCCAAGTTATATATGAAAGAAACTTGTTAGAGATTTTCCCAAATTCGGCAACAATACTAAAAACTTCCATGATACTATCCATTATGAGTCATAAAGTCATAGGAAACTTTTCTTATCTATCAAAAATGATATTTTAAAAATTATTGGCATATGAAGCAGCAATACAGCCCAAAAATGTAGGAGAAAAGTGTTACAGAGTGTGTCAAGCAGTTAATTAATAAGAATCTTATTTTCTTCCAGATTTTATATGTCTGTGATAATTTATCAACTTTGTTTTCTTGTTCATAACAGATACTCATTTTTGTTTTCTAATTTTGCATTTATATCTTTACATTGTTTTGTTTAATGAAAACTCTAAAATTGATTAAGCTTAGGCCTCACAAAACTTGGATACAACATCTGTATCATACTTTGAGAATTCTTCTTAACTATAAACATGATTTTATATATTCAAAATCTTTACTCTATCAGGAATTTATTTTTCATTAGAGTATAGAGTGGGAAATTTGCCTTTTTTTCAGATTGTTAACCAGTTGTTTCAACATCATTTTAAAATAATACATATTTTTTTCTTATTGCTAACAAAAGTCACTTTAACATATATTAAATTCTTGAGTATGCTTGGAATTCTAGAATTCTTGTTTTGTTCATTGTTCTATTATTCCAGTACTACTGTTTTAATTATTATATTTTGATAATTTATTTTGAAAAATATGAGAGAAAATCTCATCTCATTCTTAGTTTTCAAAATTTTCTTGGTTATTGAAGTTTATTTATTTTTCTAATTTGAACTTTGAAATAACTCCATTATGAGTTATGAAAAGACATTCATTAGAATTCTGATAAACTTGTAATTAATTTAGCAAAAACTGACATCTTAATATTGAGTCTTCTTATCTGGCAGCATTATTGTTGGATAGTTGTCCGTGTCCCTTGGAAAATGTTGTAAATGTTTTCTTGTGGATCCTGTGTATTTCTTATTAAGTATATGTCTAGATAACTTACTCCTGTTGCAGTTATGACGGGCTCTCTGCATGGTTATCAATGGTTATTATAGAAAAACTGTTTTGGAATTTATATGTGTGTATGTTTTGTAAATGGTCATTTTACTGAATTTTTTAATTTATTTTAAGAATTTTCCTGCTGCAAACATTGATACCATTAATACTCTCATACATCTGAAAGTTTTACAATTCATTTAGCTTTTCTGTCATATTGGCTAAGATTCCAGCATCACAAAATAGTAATTAACTGTTTACATCAAGTATTTATGACTTCTATAGGAATGCTTCTGAAACAGATATATTGAGAGAGAGAGAGGAGATCCATCGAAGTATCTATGTATCTGTGTGTATGTTTGTATATGTGTATGTGTGAATATATACGCATGTATATGAAATGTTGAAGGAATATTCTTTCTAGTTTCCTTAAATAATTTATCAAAAAATGGATGTTGAATTAACTTGGGCACTTTTGGAGGATATCTTTTGATATAACCCTTTTATTTTTATCATTTGTATCTACTACATTAACAGATTTTTTGCAAAGCCATCCTTAATTCCAAGAATAAACCCTACTGTGGTAGTAATTTGTTGTTCTTTTAATACATCTGGATTGATGATATTTTATTTGGAATTTTTTTCTCCTCTATAATCATAAGTGAAATTTAGCTGTAGTTTTCTTTCATTGTGATAATTTTATCAGGTTTTGGTATAAGGTTAAAATAATCTGGGAAGATTTCCATCTTTCTTTATTCTCTGGGATATTTTAAATTGCAAAAGAACTCTATAATTTCAGAGTCTAAAATAACATCTATAAAATCATCTGGTTTTGGCAAATTTGGGGGATAATTATCATCTTTTTCAATTTTATTCATGGTGGATCTTCTACATATTGAGCCAGTTTTGGTTATTTATATATTCCATGCTGACAACCTATTTCATCATGATAATCTAACTCACTTGCATAAAGTTTTATAGAAAAGTGTCTCCCAATGTTTTATCCATGCATCCTATCAATTAAAAATGTTTGAGTGAGCATCACAATTTACTTATTTAAGAATTGTATATATTTACCACTTTACTCATGGATTACCTTCATTATAAAACAAACAGTGGCAGAAAAATTTAAGGGATAAGATAAAAATGAAAAAAACTATTTTAAAATAATTTTCACATTTTTATCTTCATAATAGAATTTTTTTAAAAAACCTTTATGCTCCTCTAAAATAGTTTCCTTTTTTCCCAGCTTTATCGATATAGTTGATGTCGTTTAAGCTTAAGGTGTACAATTTATTAATTTAGCACACTTACATACTGCAAAATGATTAGGGAGCATCTCCATCACATCATATAATTACATTTCTTTTTTGTGGTGAAAACAGTTAAGATATACTCACTCAGCAGCTTTCAAGGATACAATGCAGTATTATTTGCTGTAAACACCATGCTGCCCATTAGATCCCTACAGCTTATTCATCTTATGACTGGCAGTCTGTACTCTTGGACCAACAACCCATTTCCCTCACCTCCCACCCAGACTGTCATAAAAACAGGCTTAATATTTTAGTACAAGTTGTGTGATTAAATAGGCTTTTTAAAAAAAATCTTGAATTACACTTTTTGATACAGTTATCACAGGTCTTTATTCTAAATTCAATTTATTTTGATTTTTTTTCAGGGTGATTTTTTTTTAATAGAAAGACAGACAAATAATAATCCATATGCAGGTACAATTTTCTTGTCCTAGCCGGAAGTCAGGGTTTCAAATGTTTAATTTTGTTGTGCCACCCATAGTTTCTAATTCTTTTTTTTTTATTTGAAATATAGTCAGTTATAATGTGTCAATTTCTATTGTACAGCATAATGTCCCAGTGATGCATATATATATTTATTTTCATATTCTTTTTCATTAAAGGTTATTACAAGATATTAAATATAGTTTCCTATCCTATACAGAAGTTTGGTTTTTTATCTATTTTTATATATAGTGGTTAACCTTTGCAAATCTCAAACTCCCAAATTTATGCATTCTCATCCCCTTCCTCATGGTAACTATAAAATTGTTTACTATGTCAGCGAGTCTGTTTCTGTTTTGTAGATGAGTTCATTAGTGTCCTCTTTTTTCTTTTCTTTTTTTTTTTTTTTGTTTTAGATTCCACATATGAGTGATATCATATGGTATTTTTCTTTCTCTTTCTGGATTACTTCACTTAGAATGACAAACTCCAGGTCCATCCTTGTTGCTGCAAATGGCATTATTTTATTCTTTTTATGGCTGAGTAGTATTCCATTCTATAAATGTACCACAATTTCTTTATCTAGTCATCTGTCGATGGACATTTAGATTGCTTCCATATCTCGTCTATTATATATAGTGCTGCTATGAACATTAGGGTGCATATATCTTTTTGAATTAGAGTTCTCTCTGGATATATGCCCAGGAGTGGGATTGTTGGATCATATGGTAAGTCTATTTTTAGTTTTTTGAGGAATCTCCATACTATCTTCTATCATGGCTGCACCAAACTACATTCCCACCAACAGTATAGGAGGGTTCCTTTTTCTCCACACCCTCTCCAGCATTTATCTTTTGTGGACTTTTGAATGATGGCCATTCTGACTGGTGTGAGGTGATACTTCATTGTAGTTTTGATTTGCATTTCTCTGATAATTAGTGATATTGAGCATTTTTTCATGTGCCTATTGGCCATTTGTTTGTCTTCATTGGAGAATTGCTTGCTTAGGTCTTCTGCCCATTTTTGGATTGGGTTTTTTTCTGTTACGTTGTATGAGCTGTTTATATATTCTGGAGATTAAGCCTTTGTCAGTTGCATCAATTGCAAATATTTTCTCCCATTCCGTAGGTTGTTGTTTTGTTTTGCTTATGGTTTCCTTTGCTGTGCAAATCTTACAAGCTTAATTAGGTCCCATTTGTTTATTTTTGTTTTTATTCCTATTGCCTGGGTAGACTGCCCTAGGAGAACACTGCTAAGATTTATGTCAGAGAATGTTTTGCCTATGTTTTTTTCTAAGAGGTTTATCGTGTCTTGTCTTATATTTAAGTCTTTAAGTCATTTTGAGTTTATTTTTGTGTATGGTGTGAGGATACCTCACAGAAACACATAGGTCCAAATTGGAAAAAACAGATGCATCATTGGCAAGCTTACTAAATTATTATATTCATCTTGTCTAATTCATTATAGTCAATTATATAGACACTGATAAACTATTAGGAAATTTTCACCTTCCCTAAAGCCAATTAGTTTTAAAATAATCAGAAGTTGAATTTTTATATTTTTAACAAATGAATTTTAAAACCACTGGGACTATATATTTTGAATATTTTTAAAGTAGGTTAAGTCATTTTGTATCTAGGTTTTGAAAGTATGCATATACAAGAAATTTTATAAGTGACAAATTTTCAGCAACAAAATTATGTAATGGTAGAAACATTTCCAGACATTGATTCTTTAAAATGCTCTCTCCATAGCAGAAGTTTCTTTCAAAAGCAGTTACTTTCTATTTCCTTGTTAAAATATCATCTTTACTTTCAAGTGGTAGATTGTGCTAATATTTTTTTCAGTGACTTCTGAGTTGATAACACTCATGGCCTTTTACCTTGGCAGAAATGGTCACCAAATTTGGAATACTTGTCTTAATAAAGGAAACATACATAGCTCACCAATAGTTTAAATCAATGTTCTCAAATTTAAGTCTCAGATGTCTTCTAAGAGGAAATGAAATCCCATGTACTTTACTAATTTTTAGGTCAACATCTTATAGTTTCCATTAAAAGTTTATAAATTTGCAAAGATATGATTTGTGGAATTTGACTTTTAAAACCATATTAAAATTATTGACATTTTAAAAATGAAACTTAAATCACATTATATCCAGTGGCATCTCAATAGCATAATAATTTGATAACCATCACCATCTATTTTTTAAAATATCTGAGTCAACTCAATCAAAAAATGGGCAGAAGACCTAAATAGACATTTCTCTAAAGACATTCATATGGCCAATAAGCACATGAAAAGATACTCAACATCACTAATTATTAGAGAAATGCAAATCAAAACCAAAATGAAGTATCACCTCACACAAGTCAGATGGTTATAATCAAGAACTCTGAAAATAATAAATGCTGGAGAGGGTATGGAGAAAAGGGACCTCTCCTACACTGTTGGTGGGAATATAAATTGGTGCAGCCACTATGGAAAACAATATGGAGGTTCCTTAAAAAACTAAAACTAGAGCTACCATATGATCCAGCAATCTCACTCCTCAGCATATATTCAGAAAAGATGAAAACTAATTAAAAAAGATATATGCACCCCAGTGTTCATAGCAGTACTATTTACAACAGCCAAGATATGAAAACAATCCAAGGGCCCATCAACAGACTATCGGTTTAAGAAGATGTGGTGTATACATACAATGGAATATTACTCTGCCATAAAAAAACAATGAACTTTTACCATTTACAGCAACATGAATGGACCTAGGGTATATCATACTAAGTGAAGTAAGTTAGATAGAGAAAGACAAATATTATATATTATTTATATGTGGAATCTAAAAAATAATACAGATGACTCTCTATATAAAACAGAAACAGACTCACAGACATGGAAAACAAAGGCTACCAAAGCTTTTGTTTTGGTAGGAACAAAAGGAAAGGGAGAGGGAGGGATAAATTAGGAATATGGGATTAACAGATAAAATCAACTATACATAAAACAGGCAAGCAACAGATCCTACTGTATAGCACAGGGAACTGTATTCAATATCTTGTATACCTATAATGGAAAACACGTTGTATACCTATAATGGAAAATAATCTGAAATATATATATATATGGCTGAATCACTTTGCCGTACACTTGAAACTAACATAGTATTGCAAATTAATTGTACTTCAATTAAAAATATATATGAATCGGACCTTATTTAACAATTGGAAATTGTACTTCATCCTTTGTCTCCTTATATTTCTATTCTGCTTCCACTGCTTCCTCCCATAGAACATTTATTTTAATATATGTTTATTTTTGAAGCTCTATGTTAATCACCAGTATTTTCTACAATAAAAATATGCATATAAATTGAGTGTTTAATTTTGTAATTACCTGTGAACATAAGGCTCTAAGTGTTAATTGCCTCTTGGATACAGCTATCATTACAATTGTTAGTAGTACATAATTGGTCAAAACAACTTATCCATATTACAGATCTCTATAAATAATCATTAAAATAAAAATTTTTGATTATTGGGAAAAACTCTAGGTGACTTGAATGAGGTTGGGTTATTTTCGTGTATCCATGGGTAAATATTACTTATGATTTGAATGAGACAGGGCTTACATCAATTCTACTCATGTAGTTCATGTTTCCAAATGTGAGCCCTGAGAAACCTTGTTCATATAAACAGATAGGGATGGAGGTTTTGTTAGAGCAGTGCTGCTCAATTTATTTAACCACTTCTGGATCATATGCCAAAAGGTCACCTACTGATGAAATTACTTTTAATAATGTGTCTTTTGACAATTCTAATTCATTCTTCAATTTCTTTTTAAAGCAAAGAATGGATATGTTACCCAGTCATTAGAGTTCATTCACTTAAGCTTTATTGAGATTTACCAAGTGATTATTATATTAGTCAGCTTTTGCTGGGTAAGCAACAAAATCTCGGTGGCATATAACTAAAAGCAGTTATTTCTCTCCCTGGCAAGTATGTAGGTCAGCAGGGGCAACTCTGGTTCAGGCTGTGGGTTCCACATGTCTCCTTCTGGAATCCAGAATAAAGGCACAGTGGGCATGATCTCCTCATGCCAGCAGTCAGAAGAAGCATGTGGTGCATCTTAAACCCTAGGCTCAGAGTTGGCATACTGCCCCTCTGCCCATATTCCGCTGGCCAAAGAAAATCGGTGACCAAGCCCAGCTGCAGTGGGGTGGGATGAACGTTCCTACCATGGATGTGTGAGGTAGAGGAGCGAGTGTTTGCTAACCAGTAATCTAATCTACCACACCTGTAGTTATTTTCCCTCCTGTTGTTTGTTTTTATTTTGGGTCTAGTTTTTGCTTAGTAGTAACTTGTTCAAAACAGTATATGAAAAAGTGTTGGTAGATTAAGAAAAGCATGAGGAAAGCTTCTGAGATGCTGGTAATATTCTATTTTTTTTTATGCAGGTGGTAGATACACCGGTGAGTTTGCATGGTGATAATTCATCGAACTGTACATTCATAACCTGTGCACTTTTTCTGTAAGTATGTTATATTTCAAATAAAAACTTATTTTTTAAATAAGGAGTTGAGAAAAACAGTTTTTTTAATTTTAAAATCTTTTTCCAGTGCAAAATTTTTATAAGGTTCTTTAACTTACCACATTCTTTAAATATGTATTTTATTAATGTTTTTAAAACTGTAGATATAGGGCATTCAACTTATGGATAATGTCTGCTATGAAATGTAATTAGCAAAGCAATTCCTCATTTTCAAGTCTATCAACTAAATCAGATTTATCTTGCATCAGAAAAACATTGCATTTTTCAGTTCAGGTAAATTTGCTAATACTTATTTCAAGGAATGTTATTTAAAAACTACTGCAAGATAAATTTTGGAACACATGTTGTAATATAGTTTACTGAAAGTGATTAAGGTTAAAATTGTCTGGATTCAATATGATCAATTTATCTGCTTTACAAGTTAAAAAGCAAGAATAAATCTATACACTATTTTTATATCTGTATATCTAATACTGCAGTCCAACGTATAGCTAAAATGATGTTATTATAAAGGGAGAAATATAATAAAAACATGGTATTTATTAAAAGTGTGCATGCATGTATTGGACTTTGACGTTTGGCTTTTGGAATAATTAACTAAAAATGCATAAAAAATACAAAAATAGTTTTATTAATTTTGTACACATCATGAGCAAACATTTTTTACATTTAATGAAAGAAGTTTTATATACTACAAAAAATTAATATTCTAGCAACTGTCTTATTAATTTGAAATTTTAATAAGAGGTAGAAAAAGTAAGCAATTTAGATGAAAAAATATTTTTAGCATGACTTTATACAAGTTTTAATCAATAATTGAATAATACATACCAAATCTAAAAAGAAAAAAAATGTAGGATAACTTGAAGAATTTAGACCCCAATTACCTTTAAAGCAAATAGTACCACTAATGTGTGTTCTTTGAATATGCTTTTCTTGCCAGTCAGTGACACATTCTAGGGATGAATGTTGGGCATAGCTAAAAAAAAAAATTGCTTAGGTTTTATTAAATGAAAGAAAAGACAAACAGTCACTGTAGCATCCATGTGTCTTACCAGTGTCCTCTCTGCTTTGTCCATACTCAGGCTCTCCCTCAGAGAGCAGTGCACTTCCTGTGAGAGGTAAGAAGGGAGGTTGTAAAAGAAAATTACCGTCACTCCCCTGTCCCTGAAAGGTGGGATTTCAGGACAACCTACCAAGGGCAAAAACTCTTGTTTCCAATACATTTGCTGTAGCTTGAGAAAGAAATATGTGTGGGAGAGGGAAAGACTAGCAGCCCTGTGGACTTACATTGATCTATGGATTAATCATTAAAAGGACGCTTCCAAGAAAGTAGTATTTCCAGAAGTCCTTTGGTTTAATGCCCTGGAGGTTCCTTTCATTACGGGGCAATACACAACCGTGCTAAAATTCACGATAGTGTTAGTGCTGTTCACTGAACCTGCCCAGGCTCTTTACCTCCTAGGCTCATGCAGACTCAGTGAGACCAACGGACTAGTTCTGCCTACTGCATTGTACAGGGAAATGATGGGCAGTCCTTTTCAGGCTGGAGCAGTAAGTCTACTGCAAGACCTTCCAGAGTTCTCTTTTCCTTTTGCCATGATGATTATCAACATTCCATCCAGTGACTCCCTGGGTCATAGATTGACAAGGACATCATACAGATACCCCAAATTTCCCTGGTTGAATGTGCAGCATACATTAGAAATAAACATCTTTGTTTTAAGTCACTGAGCTTCTGGGATGGCTTGTTTATGAGAGCATCCAGACCAATTCAACTTTCTTTTATAAAGTAGGACAAGGCTATTTTGAAAGGGGAGAGAAGAAAGAAAAGAATCCACATTATACTAGGGAAGAAGATAGATCAAAGTTCTGCTCTGCATACTGAGTCCTTTAAACTATCCACATTGTATGCCCTTAAAAAAGAAAAAAAAGACCACCAGTTTAAAAAATATATATTTTAAATACTTTCCCAAAAGGTAACTGGGGAATATCTATGGAAAACAAAAGACATTCATGATACTTCCTCATCTCATTTCAAAGAATTCTGAAGATTCTATTATTTTAAATAACCTAGTCTAAATCCCACTTAACTACCTGTTTATTAACCAGATTTTTGTCCCAGTACACTGAAAGTGAATGAAAACCAAAGGCAGCAATGTCAACACATCAGCACGCTGAAATCCTCACCTCCCCTCACCTACCAAGGAGACAGGCCTGATGTACAGATGGAGTGGAGATCCACTGTAAAGTACTGGATTCAGTATTAGGAAAGTTTATTTTCAATTTTTTAGATAAAAAACCTAAAATTAGATTTTTCAGTATTTTATTTGCAGACCACTCTGGGTCATTCCTAAGGATACATCCACATCATGTTAGAGGAAACTAAGACAGTATTCACTCCTTAATTCAAATTAAATCTCTTTTAATCTGTAGTCAAGTATTCCCTATCTTTGCTAATTTTAGGCATTTGTAGTTTTGTTCTTGTTTATCTTAACTGACTTGGTCAGATGTTTATCAGTTCTATTGGACTGTTTAGGAAATGATCTGTTGTATTGATTAATTTTCTCTTTTTGTGATTAATTATTATAATTTACATTTAATAATTATTTTGTATTCCTTTTCTTACATTCATCTTGTTGAGATATTAGCTTCTTGACTTAAATACATTTTTTAGGTTTTTTTTTCTGATTTAGTGATAAAAGTATTTAGGACTTCAGTTATAAGATGAATAATTTCTGAGGCTCTAATGTGCAGTATGGCAACTATAGTTAATAATACTGTGCTCTACACTTGACATTTCCCGAGAGAGTAGATCTTAACTGTTCTCACCACACACACACACACACACACACACACACACACACACACACACAGAGGTAACTATGTGAGATGATGGCTATGTTAATAAGCGTAAGTGGGTAAATCATTTCAGAGTGTATGCATGTATCAGATCATCACATTGAAATCCTTAAATAGATACAATTTTTATTGGTCAATTATACTGCACTAAAGGTGGAGGAAAAGCATTCAAGATTATTGTTTTTACTCTCAGAATATAGCTTTCATTGTATTAGTAATAAATGTTTTCCTTATGGCCAATGTCTAAATATATTCATAATATTTAAATCTGTAATTACACTTTTTTAACTCAAAATGTTATTTAGGTAGGTGTTTTAATATATTCAACTAGTTGGACTTAGAGGAAGAGGGAAGGTTTTGGCTTTTTTTTTTTTTTCAGTTTTAAATCTTTGGTTACATTTATAGCACAGTGATCAAAAATCTATCTGTACCACTTCTGCTTTGGGGATTTTATTTTGTTCTCAGTTACATTGTGGGTTTTGGTGGGAAGGGTCCTGAATTTTGGATTTAATCTCTAGTCCTTTCTCACTAGGTCTAAGGAGGGCATAATTCTTAACCAAAAGACTCTCATGACCAATATCAAATTAGCTTCACTGTAATTTATTGAGATCACCATGAAGGAGAACTATCCCCAAAGAAAACGTTATCTGCAATGGTAAAACAGGTTCCCCTGCTTCTTGGAACAGGACAGGATAGGCCCTGATTTCCTTGGAATTGTCACTCAGGCAACTGGTTGAGAAGCCAAGAAAAACAGCAATGTGGAAGTCCGCCCTGTGCAACGCCAGGCTGTTTTGTTTTACCTCGGAGCCAATACGGGGTGGAGGAATGGGATAAAGTATTGATGACCAATACCACAGAACTGACTGTCCTAGTCAGTCATCTCACACCCACCTATGAATAGTGCCTTCCCAGCTGGGACCAGAGTCAGACCGGCCTGGCCTGGAGGGTGGGACTCCCTACACAGGGTCTGAACATTTTCAAAAACATCTTCGCTAGAGGAAACAAAAATACAAGCACTCCAAAAATAGCTGCTCAAAAATTTTGTGAGATTATAAAAGTAATCTTTATTTTGTTTTTTAAATCTATTTTGTACCAGTAGGAAGGAGGTAGTTAAGATCTTTCCTTGTCTTTTATCCAATTTTAGAATCTTTGTTTTTTTCCTTTTTAACAGAATGGTTTAATTCATTTAGACTTTTATTTTGATACTAATGAATTTTCACTTGATTCTTGCCTTATGTTTTCTGCTTTATATCTGATATTTTCCATTTTTCTTTCTCCAGAATATTCCTATTGAAATTTTCCTTTTTAAATTTCTTTTCCCGCTAAATATATGGAAAGCATATAACCTACTTTAATTCTATGAGCTATTTCCTTAAAGATAAACTTGTATTTCTCTATGTTCATGAGTGAAATTGGCCTGTAATTTTTTGCTCATACTTTCTTTGGTTTTTTGGATCAAGGTTGTTTTGGCCTCATAAGAGGAGGAACAGTCCTTTTTCTATTATTTTTAAAAGTTAAAAAAAAAATCATCTTTCTTTAAATGATTGGGAGTTTTCTTTAAGGGTAGGCTTTTAATATGGATTCAATTTCTTTAACAAAAAAGACTACTAAGATGTTCTATTTCTTCTTCTGTCTATTTCATATTTTCTCTAGGAATTTCTCCATTTCATCTACATTTTTTAAAAGTATTAGAAGAATGTTTTTGTTAATGTTTTCATAATCATTGTCATTTTTCAGGATTACATAATTTAATCTTTTTTAAAACTCTTGACTTCGGTTATTTTTGCCTTTTCTCTTATTCTTGGTCAAAGAACTAACTTTTGGCTTTCTTTTTTTATTTCAGTATGTTTGCTTTCTATCATTAATATCTCCTATTTTATTATTTCATGATTTTATTATATTTATTATTATGACTTGTATTTTTAAAATTCTTTAGCAAAAGTTTAAAGTTCAATATAAAAAGCATTTGAAAATCAGGGCCCAGTGACATTAGAGAATAAATAGTACATTTTAAAAACACAATTATCCTGGAAATTTTAGGGAGAGGCCCTGGGGATGGAATGGAAGAGTGGCATTGAGAAGGCAGAGAGAGGGAGGGACAAGAACGCCTTACAGGGAGCCCATGGAGCCCTGCGATCCTGGGACGGGCTGCTTGCCATGCGTTCCCTCTTTCTTCCCGAACCCACTGCAAATCAGGCCTGTTCGGTGTGAGCTCATCCCTTGCATCCCTCTATTTGGAGAGGTTCAGGGGAGGGCAGGACTCCATCCAGCAATTTGAAACTTTGTTTGGATTTGTGCAGTGACTTTTGGGATCTGGGCCATATGAAATCCTAAAGATGAAGAGTGACGACTGGTCCAGTGTTACATTGGATATAATGGGATCCAAGGGCTTTTATTTAATTTGGGGGCAAGACCCGACCCAAATCTGTCTTTGGAAAGAAGATTCACCTTCTCATCATTCATTCATAGTTAGACAGTGTAGTATAACTGGGGCAGAGCAGGAGAAATGGATAGAATTTGGAGTAGCCTAGACATAGTTTATCTACTTCCACAAGAGTAGATTTGTGTCCTATGAAAGGTTAAACAAAAACAAGCTTTTTAAAGTAAGGTTCTTTAAAAGGCCGACCTTCCAACCTTTGAATCAGTCAACCAAGTGTCCTCCTCACTGGAAAAAGGAAAGGGCTTTGTGTTTGCACAGTTACCAAAATATTTTCTTCATGATGTCTATGTCTTAATTACTGCTTAACTCCATCCCCTTTTATATATATTTTTGTGTGTAACTTACTGTTCTGTTTTTCTAACTTTTTAAAGTAGATGTTTAGCTCATTGATTTCAGTCTTTCTTATTTCTAATTTATGTGAAGCCATAAAATTCTTTCTAAATATAGCATTAACTTCATCCCGCAAGTTTGTTATACAATATTTTATTTTTATATTCTAATTTTCGTTGTGGTGTCTTCTTTGATCCTTGTGTTACATAGATTTGTATTTCTTAATTTCTTGGTCTCTGAACACATAAGTTTTTTTCTATTTATCTTTTTGTGTTGTGTTACCATTTAACTGCCCTGAGTCAGAGAAAATTCACTGTGTGATTTCAATCCAAGTCTTATTTAGTGGCCCACTAGATTGTCAAATTTTGCAATGTCCCACATGTGATTAAAACGAATGTGTGTTCTCAGTCATTTGATTCCAGTGTTTCATATGTTCATCAGATCAAGTTTTTCAATTGTATTGTTCAAATCTTCTATATTATTGCTGCCTTTTAGTCTGCTTGTTCTATCAGATATTGAGAGACATGCTAAAATCTCTGAATATGATGGAAGATTTGCCTTTTTCTCCTTATAGTGCTGCCAATTTTGCTTTATGTATTTTGGGGCAGTATTGGGTATATGTCAGTTTAAATTTTTTATATCTTCCCTGTTAATTGGAATTTTATCACTAAAGTGCATCACTTCATATCTGGTAAAGAGATTAGATTTTGCCTTAAGTCTCATTTGACTGATATTGATCTAGAGACACTAGCTTTTGGGTTGACAGTTATGTGGTGTATCTTTTTCAATCATCTTATCTTCAACCATTATATACCCTTATGCTTTAGATGTGTTTCATCTAAGCAGCTGAGTGTTACATTTTTATTCAGTTTAACATCTTTATCTTTTAATTGGATCATTTAGTCCATCTCCATTTGATGTAATTACTAACTTTTTTTAATCTACCATCTTATTGAATGCTTTATTAGTTGTCCCACCTATTTATGTTCCTTTTTATCCTGCCTTTTTTTTTTTTTAACTTCTTTTGGATTGATTATTTTTATTCTTTGGTTTTTCCTCTACTAGTTTGGAAACAATACACTCATATTAATTATTCTTGTAACGATAGGCCTAGAGATTAGAGTTATCATTCTTGACTTATCAAAAGTCTAATACTAATTTATAACTTTCATTTTCTTTTGGGAAAATGCATGAACATTACAACACTTTCCTTCTGTTTGTTCTGTTCTCAGACTCTTCCCTTTTTATTACTACCTGCTCTAATTTTAATAGCTGTGATGTACTTTCAGATCATATTGAGAATACAGATCAGAGAGTCTTTTATTTCTTGAAGTAAATGAAAAGTTGGTGAGGAAGGATTTACTTTATTGTCTCAAATTTGTCCCCTTTTCTGAACCTCCAGTTCTTTTCATATGCCTGGTGATTTGTTGCTGTTTCTTTTTAGCTCTTCCCTATGGAAGGAAGTCTTCATTTGTCCAGTATTGGTAGTACAGATGGGTTTTGTTCGAGCTCTGTGGGTTGCTTTGGTATGTCTTATAAAAACTGGAAGCAACTTTTTCCCTCACTGAATGCACACCCCTTTGCTATATGACTTTTCAGCTTCTCCTATCAAGATTTGGAGTCTATTTCCCTAGACTCAATTTGGGCTGGCCTTTGACTTGCTTTGACAAGTGAAATATGGCAGAGGCATGTACCGATTCCAATCCAAAGACAAGGCCTCAAGAGGTTTTGTGCATTTTGGTTCTTTCTGTTGAATTTTAGAACCACCAAATAAAGATCCAGCTAGCCTGCTAGAGGCTGAGTGACCTACATGAGGACATGAGGCATCCTAACTGAGGCCTTCCTAAATCAACCAGGCCTTAACCAACCCAGCATCTGATCATACATACTCATAAGCAAACCCAGCCAAGACCAGGATAACCACCTCGATAAGCCTGCCAGACTGCCAAACTGCAGAATTGTGGGCTAAATAACTATTTTAAGGTACTAAATTTTGGGGTGATTTGTTATACAACAAAAGCTGACTGACACCAGCCCCCTATTCAAAGCTTTTAGACTCAGAAGAAAGAAGTAGAAAATAGGTTTAGATTTTCTCATGTTTTACTTTAGAGACTTAGCAATCTGTCAGGTAGGGAGGCAGTCATATGCAGAGGGAGTTTCACCGACCTGCGAAGACTGCATGGTGCTAAGGTGATCGATAACCCTTGGCATCCCTTATCCTCAATTAGTAGTAATAAAGAGGTAATCAGGAGAAAGTCAGTGGGCCAGAGGACTGTTTTCAGAGCATTGTGCCTTAGCTCTAAGATCAGAGAAAGCCCATGCCCCTCCATGTAAACAACCATAGCATGAAGTCCCTGGAAGATACGGAGCTAAAACTGCAGCCTCAGAAGTGATGGGTACTATCTCAACGTGAGAAATCCATAGGAATTCAATGGAAAGTAGATCTGTCAATGCTCCATCAAACAGGCATCATCCAATCATGAGGGAAAGGCAGGAGTTGCATAAGAAGTGATGCCAGTGAGGGCTGGGAGAAGCTGAAGGCTATTTCAGCATTGGGAGGAACAACAGCCCAGACACTGAAGAAGGAACCTAAGTCAGAGATCTTGTGTTTAGGAGGCAACAAGAAGGTTGACAGAAGACAAAGCAGGAAGTGGATAACTAGCTATGCAACCCAAGAAAGTCAGTAAGTGTTGGTTTCCATTTCCTTGCCTATGAAATCCAGGTGTTAAAGTTGATCCCTAAGTTTCCTGCCAATTCTAAAGTTCTTTAGGGCTTGGTACAAAACACTGTAGTATTTTATAAATCATTAAAGGGAGTTGTAGTTCATAGTTTCATTTTTACAGCCTATTTTTGGTCATATCCTTGATTTATGTAATATCAAGTCTTTGGGAATACAATAACTAATTATAATACTAAAACTATGGGGAAATACAATTTGCCTTACAATTATATTCTGATAGGAGCTCTAGGTAGGACATGTAAACAAAACTAAAATTTTGTGCAATAGTAATGTGTACAGTAGAAATTTGGAAAATATGCTAGGGAGAACTGAATTGTTAGATATATCTATAAAATAACAATTAAAGGCCTTGGAAAGCTGTGATTATAAATAGCAGAGGAAGAAAAGATTAAAAAATAAACTGATACCTTAAGTGTAAAAATGAGACAGATTATAGAAAGAAGCATGAGAGAGAAATTAAATTTTTGTTGAAATTTGATTATTCTATAAGAGGAAGTTTCAGAGCTTGCTAATCATTCTTAGTCTTGCCTGAATAAGAATAAAAGCACAAAGAAGTGAAACTTTGAAGTTACACTGATTAAGTACTGAGGCGCACTTGCATGCATAATGCAATTAATAATCTACCCCAAGGCAGCAGTCTATAAAATCATAAAAATATTCAAACATCCTTTTCAGTACAGGTAATTTTAAATCTTGAAAAGGTATTTTGATGGTATTTCTGATACTTCTAAAGGTGTAATTTAAATCTATATTTACCTTAAACTGCAAAACTTTAATGGTTTAGCTAAAGTAGTGGTCATCATACTGATTGTTTTTAGAGACCCTCTCTAGCCCATGTATAAAATATTACTAAGTCCACGTGGATATTAAAATAAAGTGGGATATAATTTTACACATTCTTTAACTCCTTCCTGAACCCCGACCTTCTTTCAATAGACTGGAAAATCTGTTAGTAACGAATCTCAAGTTAAAACGCTGCCATTTTACATTAAAAAATAGGCTATTGATTTTTCTTCTTTCTTCATTCATTTTCACTGACCCATATTCTGTAAGAGAGCAAAAGAGCTGTGGCATCAGACGGAGGGTGAGGGTAACAGAAAAATCCCTCATGTTGGGAAATTCTGTGCTGAAAAACATGGATTGATCAACATGTACTAGGTTAGAGGATAAAATTCTAACATTTCATTCAGACTCAAGTAAAACATTACACAAAGGAGCTGGTCTTTTTTTTTTTTTTTTTCAAAAATCAGATGTATAGTTTTTCTATCCAAAGCATATTTGTGTCTGCTGGCAGACAAGTACAGGTAATTGCCTCCAGGTGTTTGCCTGCAGGAAGTCATTGAAATTCAGTGCTAGTAATGTCAGTTTCCTCAGCAGCAAAACCTAACCTGCAGGAACCTCGTGGGCACAGGTGTATTCGAGATTAGCAGCGCCAGCCAGCTGAAAGGCCATAGACTCTGAAGGCTCAGTTTAACAGGGAACGAATTAACTAAAACAAGAATCAGGATGTATTTTAAAACTACTATTTAAAATTTAGGACTTAAAACATTTGTCCTTGTTTAAAAAATTTTTTTAATTGTTTATTTTTTTAATTTTTATTCATTTATGGTAACTGTATGGCAGATTTTCCCCCCTCCAGGGAATATGAATTATAAAATATACATTTCCTTAAATTCTGTTTTTATGAAAACTCATGTTAAAAAATAATTCATTATTAAAAAATAATCTGGATCTTCTTTCCACTGTAAATAGATACCCTGGGGCATTTTATTTTTCTTTTACATATTTTTTATTGAAATATGGTTGATTTACAATATTATATTAGTTTTGGGTGTACAGCGTAAGTGATTCAATATTTTTATAGATTATACTCCATTTAAAGTTATTACAAAATAATGGTTATATTTCCCTGTGCTGTACAATATATCCTTATTGTTTATTTATTTTAAACATAGTAGTTAATCCTATACCCCTATCTTGCCCCTTCCCCAGAGTAACCATTAGCATTTAGCTCATTTCCTCCACTCAAATCATAACATCTATTTTTGAAGGGCACAAACCTACGAAGACAAATAAGGAAGAGTGGAGACAACAGCAACAAAACTTTGGAAGCTGGGAGAAGATATGAGAAAGCTAAATTCTAACCCAGCTGTGAGAAAAGTTGAGAGCGAGCCTGATTTGTGGGGAAATTTTTCAAATAAAAATCCAGGAATGGGCATCATCAGGTACCTCTGGAAGTTCTGTTGCAGATAAGGTTGCTTAAGAAGGAGCTGGACCTCCAGATCCCTTCCCCTACTCCACGCAGCAGGTCAGCCACCCCTGCAGCAGATGACTGGAGAGAATTATTTCCTGGAAACAGACATGTAGAGTGTACACTCCAAAAAACAGGTGGATTAAATTTACCTACTGAGTGCTAAGATTTCCAGTATTTCTTGCCCTTTTCTGGAACACTGGTAAACACACACATACACATGATTGAAGTCTTCTCTAGGAAATTTGACCAGCATAAGAGAAAGATCTGAAAATACTCTGAGGGTTCCTTCTGCAAGAGCAAGGCCAGGTCACCATACAGTGAAGTCCTTGGTGAATAAAAACTACATGCATTCACCTATCAGCTTTTAGTCTGCATTCCTAGTGAGAGCATCCAGACAAGGATGACCAGATCTAATTCTTACATGAGAGAGACTGAAACAAATAAGCAGTGGGAGAAAACAGAGGCTTTGGGAGAGAGTAAAACTTAAAAACTATTGGTAATACACTCAGAGACAAGCTACTGTATGTATAAGATAAGAAAAGAATGATATTTTAGAAAAAAAAATTATTTGGGGGGTAAATCACCCTTAGAAATTAAAAATAGAATTATGGAAATAAAAAATACAATAGATGAGTTGGGGGATAAATTAGAGGAAATCTTCCAAAAGTGGTACAAAAATGGAAAGTAGAGGATAAAAGAAAGAAAACCAGAGCATATGTCTGGGAGGTCAAACACCTGTCTGATAGGAGTTGCTCAGAGAGAACAGAGAAAATGGAGAAGAGAAAATCACCAATGAAATAACTCAGTACTTCCCCAAACAAAAGGCTGTGAGCTTTTCGATCAAAATAAACCCAGCACCAGAGCTAATAACAAACCTATACTAAGGTACCTCATTGTGAAATTTCAGAACTCTGGAGATAAAAAAATATACCAAGGACTTCTAGAAAGAGGGGAGATTTCATAAGAAGAATCAAGATGCAGAACAGTATGACATTTCTCAACAGTGATGCTGGAAGCTAGAAGACAATGAATTCATGCCTTCAAAATTCTGAGGAAAAATTGTTTCCAACCTAGACTTCTTATCTGGACAAATAATAAATTAAATGTGAAGGTAGAATAAAGACATTCTCAGATGTTCCAAGTCTCAAAAAGCTTAATTTTCTGTGACTCCCTTTTTAGGAAGCCCCTGGAGGATGGGTACCACCCAAATAAGGGAATAAACTAAGAAAAAGACATGGGTTCCAGGAAATGGCGCCCCACTTGGGAAACAACCCTGAGGATGATGGTAAAGAGGGTCCCCCTGAAAACAGTGGTGTGGCAGGCCTAGAGGGTCACTCTTCAGAATATAAGTCAAGAAGCTCCAGGACAGAGCTATTCACTAAGACCAAATTAATACTATCTTGAGTGAGTTTGAATGTATTAAGATGGCCTTTATCCATCTTAGATTGAATGAATAAATTCATAGCAAATATATAAATTGGGCAATTATTTCCACCAGGGAAATAAAGGAAAAGTACTCTAGTATGTTATATGGTTTGGCTGTGAATAGTGTTCATAATAACACACGTGGTCATGGTGATAATGTATCTGTAAACACTGATGCTCCAAGCAAAATTATAATCTATGTGGGACACATGAGGGATGGCATTGTACCTGTTTGTGCTGCATGACAGAGGGAGTGGTGATGATAGAGGGAGATAAAGACTCACATTTCAGAGAAGTCAATAGATAATATCTAAATTAAAAAGTCAAAAATTAGCAACATGCTTATGTTATTTGTAGTTACAGATGTCAGTATTAAAGAATTGGCCAAGAGGATTGAGACTATTTGTGTATAAGTGAGATTGGAGGAGAAGGGTATGGCCCAGTGGTAGAGTGAATGCTTAGTATATATGAGGTCCTAGGTTCAATCCCTGGGACCTCCATTAAATAAATAAGTAAATAAATAAACCTAATTACTTCCCCCACTCAAACAAACAACAACAACCAAAAAATTTAAAAAAATTTTTTTAAAGAATTTAAAAAAAAATGAGAATGGAGCTGGTAGGAATCAGCTTTTTTCCATAAATGTATTATAATATCTGACTTTAAACTTTGATGAAAAATTGTGCACTAAAAAATATGTATATATACTCAGAAATCTTTGAGCGAATTATTCCTGCAGATGTGGCTAAGGTGGATCACTTATCTGACAAAGATCATACCATTCTACTTCTTAATTCACTGATATATATCGTCATGGTGTGAATGAACATTGTGCAAAGTGCCATGTGAGATACCATGGAAAACATAAATAGGAAGGAATACTACATGATTTCCTTCCTTTTGTTACTTGAAAACCATAGGAAAGATAAGTGAAACACGTTTCTACATGTCTGTATGAATAAATGAACAAAAAGACTACTGTGGAGGTAAAGGAACTACATGTGACAATGTAAAAGAAACAGATTGAGACATTTTCCTGTTGGATATGGCAATTTGGATTGAACACTGAAGGAAGAGGTAGACCAAACAGTACTAATGAGCAAAATCATTAAGAAAGGAAATGTTTCAGCCAGTTGGTATGGTTACAAATCATTCAATATAAACAGAACAAGAAATGACAATGTTAACTCCAAAAGCACAGGAATCTTGTGGCCTTATTCATCACTGTATACTCAACACCTAGAATATTGCCGGGCACATAATAGATACTCAATATACATTTGCCCAGTGAATGGCTTGATAGGATTGGAAAGATAAGAGTTGGTAGCAGAAGGCCCTGATGCCATGTTAAGATATTTAGACTGTAAAGAATAAGAAAGTATTTGAGGAGAGGATTGTCAGGATCTTAATTTTGATGGTTGGATACCAGTTTTATTAGAAACATGAGAGATGTCAGGTTAGCTGGAAAGAAATGAAAAATAAAGGACTCAATTATATCCATTAGCCATTAAAGTAGAAAGGAAGAGACAGATCAATTATTGAAGAAGCTAGCCATGATTTCATGGAAATGTACTAAGTTTGAGGTCAGAAAATCTGAGTTTAAATTTTACCTCTATCATTTAATGTGTGTGAAAATCCTGACAAGTCATAGAAACTCTTCTCTGAATATCAGTTTCCTTATTAGTAAATCAGAAAATGTTTAAAAATCTTTACCTTTTGTCTAAAGGGTATCAGGTAACTTTCAAGGATATATAAATTGTATAAATTGAGATGAGAACAAAAGAAGAGAAAAACTTAAGAGTGGAGACAGGATAGTCACTGGGTTGAGAAACTGAGTCTAAGAAAAGCTTTTTTGAATCTAGGAGGTGTTTGAACAGATGGGTAGCAGAAAAGTGTACAGAGTGGGAGAACTGTAGACTAAAGAGAGGGAGCGACTGATGGGCAAAGACCTGGAAGAGACCAAACGAAGCACAGTCCGTGGGGAAGCACACTGGTCTTGAGTGGAGAACAGATTCCACTTCCTCAAGACAAGGAGAGCAAAGTAGAAGGAGGTGGAGCAACAAGGAAATTGGGGAGTATCAGGGGTTAAGGAGCTTCCTACTTTAATAGTCTTAACTTTCTCCACCAAGCTAGTCAGGGGCCTCTGCTAAAAGCAAGATAAGTGGGTGACACAGGGGAGGAGTTAGGAGCTGGAGGCGGGCAGGCAAGTTTCCAGTCCTGGAGGCAGGGGTACAGAGCCAGCTGTGAGAAGGTCTGTCAAGGCTAAATTTAACCAAGTTCGTTGAGACCAAAGAAGCATATTAATATTCAGGCATACTTCGTTTTATGGTGCTTCACAGATACTGTGTTTGTTTTTTTGTTTTTTACAAATTAAAGGTCTGTAGCAAACTTGCAGTGATCAAGTCCATCGCTGCCACTTTCTCAGCAGTATTCTTTCACTTCTTGTCTCTGGGTCACGGCTTCATAATTCTCACAAGATTTCAAACTTTTTCATTTTTATTATTTGTTATGGTTATCTGTGATCAGTGATCTTTGATGTTACTATTGTAGTTATTTTGACATATTTTAGCAATAAAATATTTTAAAATTAAGGTAGATACTTCTCTTTAGACTTAATGCTATTATTACACACATAATAGACTGCAGTATGGAGTAAACATAATTTTTATATGCACTGGGAACCAAAAGTTCATGTGACTCACTTTATTGTGATATTTGTTTTATTGCAGCGGTCTGGAACAGAACCCACAATAACGCTGAGGTATGCTGCACTGTAGTTACAGTTTATATAACATATATAATGCTTTTTGAACAGTTTTTAAAACATGCATTATCTCATGAGTCTTCATATACTATCACTATATTATAAAATAAGGAAATTGAAGCTGAGAAAGGAATAACTTGCCCAAGATGACATCCGCAAGTTTCTTATCTCACGTTGTAATAATTTTTTAAAGATCATTTTTGGTTGTTAGTGGGAAGAAATCATTCTATTTAAGTTATGAAATAGGTGTTCTTACTTGGATAGTTCCATGGTCAGCAAGAAAACTGGAAGCTTCGTAGAGCTGAGCTGAAGTCAAGATTGCTCCAAATATTTGGGGTTAGTATTATACAGTGTATATGTTTGCAATGAATGAACGCAAATTTCTAACAATTGGATAGAAAAAAAGTTTTTTGAAAGAGATCATACTAAAACCAACTAGGAACTAGTGTATTTAACATTTCACGTTTGCACAGAAATCTTACCTTTTCTACTCTGCGGTGCTTCCATGGTTAATCACATCCTGAGGACAAGAGACGTTGAAAGCAAGTGTTTAATCCTAACTTACTCATAATTGATTCATAGTTAAATCGGAGTGAAGGAATGTGTATTTACACCTAAGTTTAGAAAGATTTGCAAAGAAAAAGAAGAAGATTTTCTTTTGGAGAACGAGGCCTTTCTGGATCTCAGCTGAGAGTGAAAAAAGTGAAAAACTGGATAAATTAACAAGACAGAGAAAACTAGTGTGCTCTCTCTTTAAAGACATTGGGGATGGATTGCATTGAGAAGGCATCAGTTTTATGCAGTTTTCACAACATTTATTAGAACCTATAGAGTTTAAAAGACACTAAAATTTTTTTTTTTACAACAGTTTCAGGTTTACCAGAGTGCTCCTCCTCTCAACCTCATTTTCCTGTTATTAACATTTTGCATTGCATTTTGCATTTGCTACAATTGATATATTATTATTACTTAAAGTCCATAGTTTACACAGCAATTCACTCCTTGTACAGTTCTGTGGAACCCATAGCTTTTTAATCTGCCATTTTTAATTGTATGACCTAGAAAATAGTTTTGCTTTAGTAGTATTTAGGCCGAGGAAAACTTTGAAAGGATTAAATAAACATTTACATTTTGGATTTGTGGTACTGGGCCTAACCTGGTGACTTCTAGTTAGGATTTGAAGGCAATCATAAGAAAGACCAATTTTTTGTATTTTTGTATCACCTTTTGAAACATTTTGAATCAGTAGTCTCTAATCATATCTCAATAGTCTCTAAGAGAAGTAATACAAGAAGATTTTTTTAATTTTAATTTTTACTGAGATGCAGTGAGATTTGGGGAAATTATCACAATTCTTGTAGGCAAAACAAAATTATATAGTACAGAAGGAAGGGGCAAAATGCACTGGTGAATTTTGTTTTAAAATCTGTATTTTACAGTGAATGCAAATTATATCTAGTATGTTATCCCAGATTGAAAAGAGCCTAAAATATGCAGTATACACATTATAACTGAAGATAGTTGAATGTTTGCCTATATTGAACTAATATGATTTTAACAATGTCATCTCAAGAAGGTCAACATGAAAAAGGAAAAAGGATGAAGGAGCCCACAGTAAGAGAATCGATTAAAGAAAGTCTACAAAGGTGAGGCTTATGACTAAAGATTATTATCACAAATTATCTGATTAGAAAATTCACCAGTCTTTGAAGTAGAGCCAACAAAACCATAGATTCTTTACCCTAGAACAGACTTTAGTGAGCTTGTTGAATGTGGTCAATTTACAGGTAGAAACTAAGACCCAATGAGGCATCAGTGTTAATGATGAAAGGTGTCACTTACCTATCTATGTTTCACACACACACACACACACACACACACAGTATTGGACACAACACGTAATAGCCTGTGGATCTCATTTCCCTGCAAGGATGCTTCATGGATAACATCCAGAGTTGGTTATTAATTAATTAATAAGGAAGACCAAAAAAAGGGTTATATGGAGTAACAGCTGTCTATTCTAAATAATTTAGACCAGAAGGTAGAAACCTAAAAAAAGTAAAACAACAGTTGTAAGCATGACTACCTAATTGAGAGTCTGCCAATTATATATGAGTCCATTGGACCATCTCATGTAGTGGTGGTCATGGGAAGGGGAAACTCAGCTGGATCTTAAAGAGTGGGTAGGGTTTGGATGAACAAAGAAGAGGAAGGCAGGCACTCCTTGCAGTGACTGGAAATATGAAGGAAAGGAAGCATCAAACTTACTGCAGAAACAAGGAGTGGAACCATGTAGCTGAAGTGAAGACTTTATTTAGGGAAGCAGCTGATATTAATGCAGGATTTTCACACTTGGATCACACTGTAGTTTGAGAGCCAGCTTGGGAATATGGACTTACTTTACCCTGTAGTTCAACGGGAAATACTGGGTTTCTTTAGTAAGGGAGTTACAGGATCAAAGCAGTATTTTTAGGAGATAATTAGTGCCTGATTAAGGGAAGCTCGGAATGTTTGGACTCTAGCCCTATCTTTTGCAAGTTGTTTCCATGGTTGACAACTGTGTTCTTTCTCCAGACACCCTCCAATGTTAATATTGGTGGCACTGGAGTACTGCTGAATTAATCTACTATTGAGAAGCTTCTTAATAAATGTAAAATGGGATGTATTTGCTTTTCAACTTTAGCAATATTTTGAAGAAAATAGTGAGGAAAAAAACTGTAATGTATCACAGTGCATCTCTGCATCTTAGGGTGATAATGAAATCCCAAGTCTTCTAAATATAGGGGGAAAAACAGGGAATTAGTGTTGAGGAAACATGCAGGAGGGTGTTGGTTAGGAGAAAATTGAAGGAATTAGAAAAATGTGGCTGGAAATAATGTCAAAATTGTGGGTTATGGGTGGTTGGAAAGAGATAATTCTGATTTTAATTAGTCAGAGAATCTATATTCAAGAGGCCAGATGTCAGGCCAATGCAAACTAGAAGAAAAAAACTGTGCGGTAGTCTTCATCCAAAGAATTCAATGTGCTTGTAAATATTAATAGAAGAAGTAATTGCAATTGAATTTAAGAAGGCAGGTGTCCAATTCACAGACTTCATAGAACCTAAAAATAATATTGTCCTGGGTTTAAGAATAAGCCATTCACTCCAAATTCAGAAAAAAAGAAGAGGAAGAAAATAGAGCAGTAGAATGGCAAGTGGTTACAAATATGGAAATAAACGCTTACTTTAAAAGGAATCCAATTACGTACTATGTACGTGAAGAAAGAAGAGAGGATATAATGAAGAAACACAGGAGAATAATGCAAAAGACATTAGACATAGTGAAGGTAAAGTGAAGGAGCTATTTACCTAGATATTTTGTAGAAATGGATACATCCCGATTACTTAATAAGCTCTCATTGCTCTTCTGTTAAGGATCCCTAGGAAGTAGGTTATGATTATCACTCCATTTTGGAGACGAGAACACTGTAAAATGCTCCTTAGTAACTTTAGCACATTAATCTTAGCTTGCTAATTAACAATGTATCTGAGTTGTAATTTGGCCATGATAAGAAATTTTAATTTTGCTTCTTTTTTCTGAGATTTTTAGTTTAACCTAGAAATTAGACTTTGACTTATTTGCTACACAGCTAGTCAATACGCCATGATGACATCTCAGTGCTACCATGTATTTCAGATTAGCAGAAAAACCAAGCAAACTTCAAGGATATCTTAGTAACAAGAAATCCATAGTCATGTTTATCTGCAAATATTTCTGCAGCATCCCAGAATTACTTTTGTAAGTACTGTCCAAATTTATTCTGGTTTTCTTTGAATTTGGGAGAACAGACACAAATAAAAAATTTTCTTGTGATTTTTTGCAGAATAGTAGCTTGGTCTTTTGGGAAAGGGAATCATAGACCACTGCCACAAAGTAAATTATGTTTGGAAACTTTTTTGAATAATAATTGGTTTGGGATAAGACTTTTTTTTTTCCTAAATAAGAAAATAGTAAGTTTCTTAATAAGAAATCTCATTAGAGATTTGAGTGAAGATGTGTGAATCTGTTTTAATGGTACCAAAATGGTACAAGATCATCAGTTGCTCAGAATAGATACTTAAAAGGAATGATTATTGAGACAGTAAAAAACATATTTTTTAAGAAAATTCAGAAGCTTACCACCTTCCTTCCCCCAGACTTTCTGGTAATAGAAAACTATGCTTTTAAAATACGACGAGCAGGAGAGAGCTGCTGTGAGGGAAATGTCTGATTTACCTTTCTGGAAATCACTTTATTTTATTCCACAGAGGTGGACTGTGGAACTTTCTGAGAGAACAGGCTTATGAAACTGTTGTGTGATCAGAGCTCAGGAGGGAGGGACTGTTTTGACTCTCTTGTTACTATGTGAGGGATGGAATTTTGCAAGCAGAAGGTTCCACAACAGTTGGGAATGACAGTTGTATGAGTAGCAAGCATAAGACAAATGTGTGTCCTGTTACTCCTGCTCTGAGCACTACATACCACAACTGTGCCAAGATTTCCTGCTTGCATCAGTATTTTTTATAATTATTAAACTTCGTATGCACAATCCATTAATTGCAAAAAATCTTGCAGATAATATCTACACCCTCTTTGGGTTACATGGCCATCTGGCTGCCTGATATTCACTCTACACTGCGCACACACACACACACACACACACACACAGGCTTACTTAGATGACTTATTATAACCCTTGTTCCATTTCCAAACATCTACTATAAATTAAGCTCCACTTCCTCCTACAGAATTAAAATAGCTGAAACTTAAAAAGCACTCAAAGCATGTTAAAGTTTACCAGGAGCTATTATTGTCCTGTGGCGTATTCTTATATCTCACTTCCTTGCTGACCTCTTACTTGTGCATTAATATTACTTTTGTTTTCCTTAGATTTTATACAGTCAGTTCTGCCTATTGCTCTTTCTCCAACTTTTCCCAGCTCGGACTTTGACTCCTGGGTTCCATTGTATTGATACCCATAGACATTTTCGCCTAATAGGAACCACAATGAAAAGATACCAGTAAGCTTGAAATTGTAAATTTAACCATTTAAATTTAAATGAAATAGTATACTGGTAGTACAGCACTGAATTTAGGGAGAGAAAAAAAGGTTGGGTTTAAAAGTTGTTTACCAGAAGCAGTTCAGTTGCAAAATTTCATCCAGTAAGTGGGCATCTAGAGAAAACTTTTTAGAGCCCAACAAAATATGTAGACAGCCAGAAGCTGGTGAGTTTGGGAGCTGGTAAGGTTTGGGGTGACAGAGATGGTAGTGGAGGAGGTGGGTGTACATTGGGAGCGAAGACATGTTTGGAGAAAGAGAGCGCTTTAAAGCTGGTAGGGGTGGAGCTGTGGGGCTGGTGGTTTATTTACAGGAAGGGAAGTTTACTTGTAACCAATGATATCGAAGGGAAACTTGAAATACTTTAATGTGTTGAATCTTGTCCTGTAGCCTGGTCCACACACCTAGTGTACCCCTGTGCTGATGCTGAAATTCCATAATTATGGATATAACCCCCATTAAAATATGCCAGGAATAACTTAAAAACCTGACATTTTGAACTTGAGAAAACACTGCTTCAGAGTTGTGTTTCGGCCCCACTTGCTCCCCGAGGCCCTTGACGGCTACAGGTGCAAGTATAAAGAAAAGGTCAGACTCTAGGCAGCAGGTCTGGGGGTCCAGGAGGTGGTCTCCCCTGCAGATAGTGAGGGTCTCTATAAGACCAGATGTGGTTATACCCTGGACATGTTACTTTACCTCTCTAGGCCTGAGTTCCTTTATCAGAACGTGTGGGTAACAATGGTACCTGTAGCAGCAAGTTATTATTTTGTGTGTTCATTTTGGTGGGGGAGGTAATTAGTGGGTTTTTTTTTTTAATCAGAGGTACTGGGGATTGAACCCAGGATCTTGTGCACGCTAAGCAAGCATTCTACCACTGAGCTATACCCTCCCCACCAAATAAACTTTATTTTAAAATATTTTAGATTTACAGAAAATGTATAAAGATTATACAGAGAGCTCCTGCATACCCTCACCCAGTTTCCTGCATTGTTCACACCTTACATTACTATGGTACATTTGAGCAAAAATAAGAAAATGCCATTTGTACCTTACTATTAACTAAACTCCAGACTTTATTTGGATATTACTAAATTTTTCCATTAATGTCTTCTCTCTATTCCAGGATTCCATCCAGGGTACCATGTTCCATTTGGTTATCAGGTCTCCCCAGGCTCCACAGACTATTTTCAATATTTAAAAGGTAATAAATGTTAAAGCACACTTAGTAGATTGCTAGACATGCAATGAGGAATTGGTGTGTGTGTGTGTGTGTGTGTGTGTGTGTAGTTATGACTATGTGACAGGCACTATTCTAAATGCTTTAGAAATACCAACTCATCCAATCCTCCTAATAATTCTATGAAGACTCTAGTTACATTTACTTTACAGATGAGTAAACTGAGGCTCAGGAAGGTCAAATCAGTTGCCCAAGATAATGCACCTGGCAGAGCTGGGATTCAACTCAGGCTTGCTAGCTTCCAAATTCATGCTTTTAACCACAGGTTACCCTTCTCCATAAATGCTTAACACATGCTGCTTGTTAGTAGTAGATCCTGGAACTGATGATTCGCTCCAGCGCAGCAGGGGTGTTACTAACTAGCTGTGTTCTCCCCTCGGTTCCTCTGTTCCTCACTACATCTTAGATCATGGGTAAGGTTAGATTGTTTTAGCTGAACACTGTTGCCTCTTTCTAATGTTTCCCAGGATGCAGCTTGCGGACACTGCTTACGAGGAATTCTTTTATGAACCACAAGCATCACTTCTATCACTTCAAGTATTCTTTTACCTCCTTAACAGATAATACACCAAATGATACTCATTAAATTTTTTTTACTAGCAGGCCTTGAACTAGGTGTTTTTAAATGAAGTTAGAGACCCGGTTCCTTCTGCTAGTGTAATCTGTAAGGTTAATAGTATCAGTATTGGCATAAATAGTATAAATAGTGGCATGTGATTTAAATCATCCTTATTAAGCCTTGACATGGTTAAAATTAAAGTCCTTTTCTCCTCCTTAAGCACCACACCATCCCAACTTCCCCATTTTCATCACACAATCTACCAAGGTCTCAAAACTTGAAACAATGGACACTTTTTTCATTCCCTTTTCTCCTTTGTTCCACAGATGTAGAACATTATAGTTATTGTAATGTTTTTTCATGAAGTGTAATCTTTAAGCTATAGTATATCAGTATTCTCTGGGTCCCAGTCATGGGCTTACCATCTACCAGCTCTGTGGCTGCAGGCAGATTATTTAGCATTTCTAAGCCCCTCTTTCTTCATCTGTGGCATAGGTTTATAGTGGTGAGTAAATGAATTTATACAGGAAAGCCTGGCAAGTCAAGTCATAAATTCTCAGTAACTGTCAATTACTACCACCACCACTACTGCTACTATTTGTACTGCTGCTGATACAGATCCTACTGGAACAGCTTCTGCCCAGACAAATGCTAGTACTACTACTGCCAGTACAAATAGTAGATTATTACCACTGCCCGTACAAATGCTATTAACATTTTTGCTGATACAAATACTACAGACCGTCCTGGACTCAGGATGGTTCAACTTACATTTTTTTTTTAACCATACGATGGTGCAAAAGCAATATTCAGTAGAAATCATACTTCAAACTTTTTAATTTGATCTTTTCCCGGGCTAGCAATTCTCACTACAGTGATGCTGGGCAGTGGCCCCAAGCCACAGCGCCTAGTCAGCCACACCATCAAGAGGGTGGACAACCAAACACGTACAACCATTTTGTTTTTCACTTTCAGTACTCAATAAATTACATGAGCTATCCAAACCTTTATTATACAATAGGCTTTGTGTTAGATGATTTTGCCCAACTGTTGGCTAATGTAAGTGTTTTGAGCACACTTAAGCTAGGCTAGGCTAAGCTATGATGTTCAGCAGGTTAGGTGTATTAAATGCATTTTTGACTTACGGTGTTTTCAACTTATGATGGGTTTATTGATGTGACACTACTGTTAAGTCAAGGAAGATCTCTACTATGGCTATTTCTGCTGATCCAAATACTACTACTATTAATACTACTGCCAATATAAATACTATCATGATGGATTCTAAATCACTCAGTAACAATAATTTTCCTTAAAAAGATCATTCTCAGTCCAGATGTCTCCAAATGACTACCAACTGCTCACAGTATCTATTATGTGTTAATTCCTTCCTAAGGATGCCCAAGAATGCTTTTCCCTGCCCATTCTGTTTTCATAGCTCATCACTAGGGAACCCAGTCATTCTGTTTGACCAGGACAGTGCAGGTGAATGCCTCTCACCTGGGGATAGTTATTCACGGCCTCCCCTTCCCTCTCAAAAGTGCCCTGATCTGGATGCTATATTTATATGGCCACCCTTCTTTTTTCACACTTACTTTGACTTTTTGCTATAGCCAGACCATCACACACAGTTCACTTGCTCTCACCTTCAAGCTTATTTCCCTGGAATGCTGTTCTCATACTATTGCCAAATCCTGAATGTTCTCTCCTTCAAAATCCTGCTCAGAACTCACCCTGAGGATGGAACTTTCTCTGATAATCCTGCCCTCCACCCAATCCAGAAAGCTCTCAGCAATCATGTAAATAACTCTGTATAACTTTAATTGGCTCTGTTTATAAGCTGCTTCTTGTATCTTTTTCCCTCTAGGTATTTTTCCATGTGTTTATTCTGTCTCCATAATTTGTAAACTCCCAGAGGGCAAGGCCTGAACACAGGTTGGTGTTGGCATATAGTGGATGAAGGTTAAGCCTGAATGGCAGAACGTGCAATATTTCTTGATTACTAACCTGTTTTTTAAGGAAAAAAAAAAGCACCCTTTGTTAGTGCTTTTATGTGATGGTCCTGAGACGACTAATCTAATGTAAAAATATATGCAGTTTCTGCTAGTGTCCAGTTAAGTAAGATAAAATTAACAGTTACAAGCTTTCCGTAACGTGAGGGGGAGGGTGCTGGGAGAGTCTGATCTGTAAGAATGGTATATGAAAGCTGTGTTATTATGGAGTTTTCTTCAGAGGTATCTTGTCTCTTCAAGTCTGTAGGTCTATCTTAGAAGGGAAATAATATTTACTTTCAAAACTGAGATCTAAAAACCAAACAAAGCCTCAGAAAACGTACAATATCACCTTGTTCTAAGTTTGTGCTGAGTGGAGGGAAAATGAATCTAATTTTGAAGGCCTCTTTTTTTGTGTGTCTAACAGAAAATGCCACAAGGTGCAGCGCTCAGGATTACTAGATGGGTGGATTGTTCATTTCAGTCCAGGTAACAAAGGGCAGCGGGGTAAATGCTCCTTTCTCCCCGCGGGGTTAAGAAGTGGGAATCCTTTTACCGTGACCACCTGCTTATAAACCAGCATATAAAGTGCCGAATTTCTGTGTATCATGCTCGGCGCGGAGCCCACGGTATAAACCCAATGTAGGCGGTGCACTAGATAACATCAAAGCCCCAGGCAGGGGCCAGAAAAGGGGGGGGGCCAAAGCAGCCGAGGGAAAGAAGCGCCTCCCCCTCGCATTTCCTCTCACGCCCACTTCCAACCTAGGAGGCTTTTGGTTTCTGCTTTTGTTGTTTTTAAAATTAAAAGTTAAACCCAGGAAGCTTTGGATCAGACTTTCGCGTGGCAGTTCGGGTAAGTTTTCTGGTTCTTTTGTCTGGCGTCTGGCTGGGGAAGAGCCTGGGTGTGGGGCAGAGTTGGCAGAGCGTGCGGGGCAGGTTTTGTCGCCGGGTCGCCCCAAGGAGGAGGGGATTCGGCCGGTGGACGGGAAAGCCCAGCGCGCTCTGAGGGCGGAGGGGAGGGACGGGCGGCGGCGTGACCCGGCGGCCAGCGGGGAGGAACCTCCGGGATCTCCGCGTGGCGGTGGCGCTGCCGGGCCGAGCCAGGGCGGAGGGCCGGGGCCGCGGGGCCGCGCCAGGGGGGAGCCCGAGCCGGGCGGGTCAGGCGGCCGCGTGGGAACCGGGACAGGGGGCGCGCGGGCGGCGGGGTGGCGCGGAGCCCGGTGGACGCGGCGGGATGGCGGAGCCCCGCGGAAAGCCCACGGGGGACTTGTGTTCTCCCAAAACGGCTCTGCAAGGAAAATGTGTGCAGAGCCTCCCAGTGACACTGCCCTCACTTGAACCTCACTCCCGACGGGGGCTCCAGAAGCACTCTCACGGCCAGGAGGGGTGCAGCCAAAGAGAAATGGGGTCCTAGAAGCCCCCCCCCCGCCTTTTTTTTTCAGAGTACGATCACCTCCCCCATTGCTACAGAATTTTTGACAGTTCAAACTGCTCCTTGTCATTCACATTTATCTTGTGGTTCAAAAAAATTATTTTCCACCACATTCCGTTTATAAGATTAAATTTGAGAAGTTGTATTCAATTTGCCACAAAATAATTAAGCCGAAACTAGCCACTTTATTTAGTTGGATTTCCTTGCATTCTGATAACTAGGAAGTTAGAATTGTAGACAGAATTTAGGCAGAATTAGGAAAAGAAACTGAATTTAGAAAACTCGAAAACAGAAAATGGGAAACTGTTCGGTATTGTATATATCACAAAAAAGATAAATATTAAGTTGGTGCTCAAGAAAGTTAAATTGTGAATAGTCTGTTTAAGAAAAAAGTTCTTTAACAAATTGAAATGACAGAATTAATCTATTACAACTCCAGATTTCATGTTTAATTTGTTAGAAAGTTCACAGCAATGCCAAATCCCATGTAAACATTGTGTTCACACTATGCATTTGTGATGGTCGACACCTATTGGGTTAAAAATATATTCAGTTAGCATTTTTGACTTAGCAGGTGACACAAAGTAGAATCAGTAATCATCAAGCTACTTTAATCTTAATCTCCTGACAAATTAGGGATACTTTCACATTTAAATTGATATTTTTTTTAATTCAAGTTGCAAACTGGTATTTACATAATTTTTTGGTGATTGCAATCCATTAGGTGTCATTTCATTTCATAAAAGAGATGGTTTTATCACATCGAAAATGAAAAAACTGCATTATTTTATTGCAAGGTTGGAAGCATAGTATGCTAAACATTATTTCAAATTTAGGTAGTTGTTGGCTGCTCTTTGCTCTTATGACCAAATCCAGTTTTTCACAGGTATATTCCCCTCTTTACATTACATTATTTTTTTATTACAAGCTCGCCATTATTGAGTATTCCATTTTTAATCATTCGCATTCTGGTGCGTTAAGCTTTACTTAGTTCAAATGTGCTAGAGGTAGGATTTCCTCAGGGGAATTTTAGGGGTCAACCCCAGCAGGAAAAACCTAGATGTCTTTATGGAAGCCCCAGGGAACAAAACAATTCAAGTCTGCACACATGGCCAGCAGAGTGGGTGTACGGTCGTTTAGCATTTTTATTCCTTAAAAGGGGAAAGCAGATTGGTTTTATCTGAGAATTTCTTCTGCGCAAAATTTTTGTTTCACCTTAGTCCTCCCAAGTTCAGCGTGGCTCCTTAAACCAGTCACTGTGCCTGCTTCTTTAGGTGTACATATGGAATTTCTGCGCCCCAAACTTCTAACGTTCTTTAGGTCTCACCCCGAAAACCTTTATCGTTACCCTTGTGCAGCCCCTCCTGATTTCTTTTCCATAGATTTCCACTCCTTGCTTCCTCTATTGCTTTCTAGCAGCCGGGGCCAAACTCTGGTTTATGGTAATTACTCCCTCTTCCCCCTTTCTCTCCTCCCTTGAGTCCCTGGGACCAGCTCGGCGGTCCAGACCCACAACCCCCTTTCCTGACCTCAAAGACCCCTCTCCTCCTTGCCCCAAGCTGTCAGGCAGACAGGCAAGGGTTAACAGCGCTCGCAATTCGGGCTCTGGGAACCACCAGCGGGCATTGGAGCGGCCTTTGGAATAACCTTGGCTTCCCTCAATCTTTTAATAGAACATCCGCCACCAAAAAGTAGTTTCATTTCAGTTCAGGGTTAATACGTCCCCTTCCACCCTTCAACCCAACAGCCGGCCCCCCTCCCGTTTTTTTTAAAGTTGTTTTTCAAAGTTAATGAGTTTCAAGTTTCACAATGACTTTTCCCTTCCCTCAACGCGTTGCTGAGGAAACCCCCTTGGGGTACCCCCCAACCCTCCCGCCCGCCCTTCTCCCTTACCCTCCCCCTTTCGGCCCGGGCGGGGGGCGGGGCTGGGAGACCCCATGACGTCACCGGGCCGGCCCACATCCTGCTTTAGAAAGTAAAGAGACGGTAAAGAGAAACTACCGCCCCACTCGTCCCCGCCCCTCTTCCCGGACCAACCGCCCCCAACTGCGCGACCCGGCAAGGCCTTCCCGGGGCCGCGTGACCAGCGGGCCCGCCCCTCCGCCCCCGCGAGGCGCCAGTCCTCAAGCCAGCGCGACCCCGGGCTCCCGCCCCTCGCGTCCCTAACCCCGCCCCTCCCCCCGTGGGCCGCTCTGCCGCCTCCTTCCGCCCCCCTGCTGTCCCTGCGGCGGCCGGGCGGGGCGGAGCCGTGGCCGGGCGGGCGGCGGTGGGGAGGCGCAGTCCTGGGCCCGCCCCGCTGGGGAGACCCGGGACTCCGCGCTCCGCACGAACCTCGAGCTGGGTCACCCACCCCACCCCTACCCCAGGGGGTAGGAGGCCGTGCCAGTCCAGCTGGGCCTCCGCGCCCGGGGTGACCCCCGCCCTTCCCCTAGCGAAGCCCCCGCTTCGGTCGCCGCCGGGGGACGCCCCCTCCCCCGCCCGCGCGTCGCTGCCCGTGGCCTCCCCGCCTCCCGCCCCCGGGGATCCCCTGCCGCCCCGCCCACCCACGGGAAAGCCTCCGACCTTCGCCCTCCCTCCCTCGCGCCGGCCGGCCCGCGCTCCTCCCGTCGCCCCTAAAGACGCTAAACGTGCCCTACTCTGCCCCGGGGAGAGGTAAAGCCCGCGCCCGCCCTCCAAGCCTCGGGCCCCAGGGCCCTGGGGTCCGCCCGCCCAGCCCCGCCTCGCCGCGGCGCGCGCCCCCGGCCTCGCCGCCGGGCCCCCCGGATGCCCCCTCCCCTGGTGGCGGCGGCGGCGGCGGCGGCGGCAGCGGTCATGCCGCTGCCCCGGGCGCCGGCGAGCGCGGCCGCCTCTCCCGCCCGGCGCCTGCGGCCCCCGCCCGCGAGCCCCGCGCTCCCCCTCCCGCCCCCCGGTCGGCTCCCCTGTTTAATATTTCAGCGCTGGGTGGTGTGAGTGCCAGTCGCCGGCCTTTAGTGTGGCTGCTGCTGGGGCGGCGACGGGGAGGGGGACGGAGCCAGGGGACCTGGAGCAGCAGCCGAAGGAGGTTATGTTTGTGTTTGGGGTTGTCAAGTGAAGGAGGGATCCCAGGCGCCGCCGCCGCCGCTGCTGCGCGGGGGTCGCGGAGATTCCGGGCTGCGGCCGCCGCCATCAGCAGCGCAGCTCCAGGGGCCGGCTGCAGCGGCAGCGGCCCCGCCGGGCGTCCTGGCAGCAGGTTCGGCGCGGGCTCCGTGGTGGGGGCGCTGCAGCTGGGAGGGCGGCGAGGGAGCGGCGGCGGGAGGAGGGTGGCAGGACCACATCCCTCTTCGCGGGCGGGGGGCGTGCGGGCGCGCGTGTGTGTGTGCGTGTGTGTGCAATCGCCGACCTTGCAGAGGGGATGGCTGCGTGTGGGAGACTCTTGTCACTTCAGGGTGCCCTCGCTGCGCGTGAGCGGCCCAAACTGCGGTCCTGCGAGCCGAGCAGGTACGGAGGGACCCAGCCTCCCCACTCGCGTTCCAGCCGCAGACGCATTTTGCAAGGGGGGGGAGGTGGTTAGGGAGACCAGGCCTCGGCTTCCCAACCTCCCGGCTTTGTGGCTTTCTTTTCCTTTCGTTCTTTGCTCTAAGTATCTGTTTACTCCCGACACCTGGGTAGTTTCTTTCCGGGTTGGGAGAACGCGCCTGCTGCAGTTGGGAAGAGGGCGGTGGGTTTGGGCGCGGGTCGGCTCAGGCTCGCCTTGGGGTCGGGCTGGGGAAGGAGTTGCAGCTGGAGAGGGGAGGGGGCGGCGGCGGAGCTGGCGGCGAGGAGGAGTCTCAGGGCTGCCGAACTCGCCTCATCTCGTCCTCCTCCTCCTGCTCTCCGCATCCACTCCAGGCTCCTTCCTGAGCTGGCACTTCCATTCCCCCCTCCTCCTGGCATGCGAAGCGCTTTGTTCAGTGCAGCGTTGCAGAGGGGTTTTCCCAGGCTCCGCCCTCCACATTCATTCATGTTTTTTCTCTGCAACTGTCTACGCTTTTTGATCGTGTCATGTTTTTGCTCCATGTAGTGTATCTTTCTTGTAAAGGAACGGTTTGTCATTCGTGTTCATCTCTACAATGCTGCTGTCTTTGAAAATACTGACTCCCTGCCTACAAGGATTTAAACCTGGGATGGACAGCTAGGGACAGTGGGTTGGCACTGAACAGAGTAGCGGAAAGCTGGTACTGATTGGAAATTTGCATGTTTTAAGAGCAGGCTCCCGATCCTATGGGGTCACGTGATTGAATTACTGTCGGAGTTCATGCTTTTAAAACTTCGAAATATCGTGATCATTTAACAGCTTTAACAAGAAACAGAGTTAAGCATTCGTACAATTTATTTGGCCCTGACGTCTCTAAATACTCTTGAAACAGGGGCTTCGTCAGTTGAATGGTGGATGTCTTCGGTGCAGGGAGTTGACGAACCATGTTTTTTACAGATCATTTAGCACAGTGTTCGATGAAGTACATAGATTGGACCATCCTATTTCATATTTTCCCCCATGCAGTTAAAAAATTGCAAATATTTTTGTGCGGTGCCCACATCCCGCCTTATCAGGGATAAAATTCTGAAGTTAATTATAGCCTTCTTCCCTTCTGTTTCTTTTCTGTTGTATTGAAACCATAAATTTCTAAAATCTTATAGTGAGATATTATATACAGCCTTTCCCATAGAGGCTTTCTTGAGGAGAATTAATATTTGATATTTTTGTGTACTAGGCAGTGATCAAAGCATTTACATTGTTTTGTTTAGTCCTTGCAACAACCCAGTGAGGTACGTACTGTTTCCTAGTTTTACAGTCAGGAAATCTGATCTTCAGAGAGGTTAGGTACCTTGAATGAGGCCACACAGCAAACTTTGAACTCAGTCTGGTTTGAACCCAAAATAGTCATGACTTGTGCTGTACGGTGTCTTGAATAAAAGCCCCAGGGCAAGTATTACGTCCAGCAAGGAAATAAATGCTGAAAGTACATGAGGCACATGGTGCCACATTCCTTGTTTGCTGACCATGGGCAGGTTCCTGTCTCAATTTTCTTATCTATAAAATGGATAAATGATAGCTACCTAACCAGTTATCATTAGGATTAAATTAGGTGATGTGTAGGAAGTACATAGGCACACAGTAGGTGCTCAGTAAGTATTGTTTTTTCTACAGTACTGGGTATTATGAAAGTTCTAAACCATTCGTATTCCATTCTTGTGTCCTTGCTTAGTGATGAAACATAATTTAATGTTTAACATCATCTTGGGCTTTGCTTATCAGCCTTATCAAAAGAAGCTAAAACTAAAATTTTAGCCCCAGGATCCTTGAGGATCTTGTGGAAGAGGAGACAGGCAGCTGATTTGAGACAAGAGATGATTAAGTTTTGGATTGTTACTGTATTTCCAATCACTGTGTTTAAAATGTGTAAGTCAGGACAGGGTTATGCCGTAGTAACAAATAACTCTCATACCTCAGTGCTTAAAATAATAATGATCTCTTTTGTGTTTATGCCACATGGTCGTGTTGACTTGGCAAGAGCTCAGCTCGGTGTTGTCAGACTCACTGTCTAGAACAGTGCCTGTCCCATGGCGGACAGGGAAGAGATCTCTGAGAGATCTTGCTTTGATAACTGAACGCTCCAGCCTGGATGTGATGCCTGCCTCTCCCACTCACTGGTTATTAGCCAGAACTGGTCACACATTCTAGTTAAACATAGGGAGGCAGAAAGTACAGTCCTAACAGGCGCTTGAAGGGGGAACTGGAAGAACTGGGGAACAGCCCCCCATAGCAACCACACATATTAACTGAGTTAACTCAGTAAAACAAAATGAATGAGACATGGTCCCTGTCTGTCCCCAAAGAACTTACAGATGGTTAGACATGTACTATATGCAGCAAAGCTCTTTTATAGCCTGATGCTGTACTTTAATGGTACCTTGTAATGTGACTTTAAAACAATTCACTTTTTCACTCTTTTTTGGTAAAGGGACAGTGATATTTTTTCTCCTGTTTTCTTAATGGGAAAGCCCAGATAGTGGCAAAAGGACGTGTCCTGTGTTTAATTAAAAGTTAGGAAGTAATGGTTTGCAGTGGTCTTCAGCCTGGCTACCGTTTGTTAAATTTAGATTAGTGCTATATTAAGCTATAACTTTTGAACTGTCTTTTTTTCCTTTGCAGGTAGTGAAACGTGACTGTTTTTCTTTTTCAGCACATGGATTAATTGATGGACATTAGGTGTATGGAGCCACCTTTCTGTGACCTGCTCTTCCTACAGTTTCTAAGAAGGAAAAGGGGCCCCTGAATCAAAGAAGATGCCTCGAACTAAACAGATTCATCCCAGAAATCTAAGAGGTAGGGCTCTGTATTAAATAAAAGTAGAGTTTGTAATAAGTTGTATTATGAAGTATCTCTTTAGTGGCAGGAATGGCAGCTTGTTGGATGGTGACCCTGCTTCATGGTTACTTGGCCCCAGGAGCACTGGTTCCATTTCTCTGGTTCGTTTCCACCTGCCCCCACAATTCCTGTCTCTCAGGAGATGCTTCATAAATATTTGTTGAATGAATTAGTCGAATTTGACTAAATTACAATGCCTTCCCAACCATTAGTGTGCGTATTAAAGTCTGAGATTTACTATCTCTTAACAGGTACCTTATTTGGATAGAGGAGTCTTAAATGAATGGTTGGATATTCTTTGCCAGCTGGATCACCATGAATTTTTTTCACCCCCTCCCCCATACTTCTTTTGACATTTATGTTTGTACTACTCTGTACATTAGATTAACAAGAAGTGAAGAGAGTTGTAGTTGACATTAACTCAGATCATTATTTGCAGAACTCAGAAAATAGGTAAACTGATACATTTTTCATAGGGAAGCAATTGGTCAAAAATATATTTGTGTATAATATACATTCCGTATAAAAACAAAAAAGCATTTTCTCTTAACTGTGAAGAGATATTTTAACATTAAGAAAGTCAGTTTATTTTAGCTTACTGTTTTTAAAAGATTTGTTTTATTCTGATGTGTTTTAGCAGCTGGGAACAGCAATTATCTTTTGTATTTAACTTTAGTAGATTAGAGAGTAGTAGTGTTAACCAAAGAACTGTTAAAGCAAATAATTCCTAAGTGAGTAAAGTATCTTATGAAATATTTACAATTACAGAAAAAATAGTCTCCAGCACATGCAAAGTAAGAAATGACTTAAAAATCAAACAAATGAATTGAAAGTATTCCTTGGTGAAATGATCTGGCCAGTCACTATGAGGTTATAATTGACAATGTAGTCAGTTATGAGGCCTGCTTGAATCTGGAAACAGTGCTTGTTTCCTAAAGGTACTAGAACTCTCTGCTGGCATAGGGGGATGCCTTGGCCCCGGTTCAAATTGATGATTATAGTCCCACTGCTTAGTGAGGTGAGGATTTAGAGGGAGTACGTTGTGTTGTATCCGGAAGTCTGATTTTTCAGGGCCACATAGAAAACGTTGAGAACTGACTGGGTATTTGCCTGTCTCCCTCACTAGCATCTGAGGCCCCTAAAGGACTTCCTCTCATTTGCTCCTGTAGGCAGAGCCTCTTGCTCACGACCAGCTGAGGCAGGCATGTGGAATCCTGGGCCCAGCTTCTGTAGTTCATCTGTCTAGAGAGGGCATCCTGTTCTGATCCCTGTGCTCAGAGGCAGCGTGGGGGCTGGCGGGGCCCTAGCCCAGCACAGCTCCTGGCAGCTACTATTAAGGAGCCCAAATGCTCATTGAAAGAATGAATACATGATTGATCTGGAAGTATTATTCATTCGGTCATAAAAGTTTTTCATGTTTAAAATACATACTTTATCATATTCTGGGTAATGTGGCTATCCAGAGAAAGGCAGATTTTTAGGCCATAGGCTCATTTCCTTTCTGTCTCAAATCATCGTACCACTCAGCAGCTGTTTTTGAACAGCCTCACGTGCTGCTGTTCCAGGTGGCAGGAATAAAGTGATCATCAGACACGGGCCCTGCCAGGAGGATGCAGTGAGGGAAGAGCAGGGCTTCAGAGATTCCCCCAGAGGTCAGTCAGGGATGATACTACATCCCGATTGTGGGGGGCTAGTTTGAAAGGGGCAGGGGTGGGAAGGAAAGGCAACATCTGAATTGGGTTGTTAAGGCTGAGAGATTATCCAGGAGGCTGACAAGACAGGGTGAGTGCATTTCATCCTGGGGTAGGAGCTGAGGAAGCACCTTGGGGAACCCAGGCTACTATATGTAAGTTATTGTCCATGACCAGAGCGTAAGAAGTTCTATTCAGGGAGGAGAGTTACTCTCAGCCACTGAAGGAGAGATCAGAGTAGATTAGCACAAGACATTACTACAGCCATGTGGGCGGGACGGCAGATTCCCCAGCTCAGAGGAGGGGGACCTCGTGGAAGAGGTGGTGTCTGAGCCAGTTGGCTCACTCAGCTGAGAAGAATGAGAGCTGAGCTGTTCCCGTTGGGAAAACCTAAGTAAGCTAAGGACAAAGGCAAGAACACCTTTAAAATTTCCGCTTGCCTTCTAAAAATGTATATGAGGACTCTATCCCTGGGTACAATTTGGGTGTTAAAGTAAGCAGGTAAATGTTAGCTCCTAAAATGAATTTTTTAGCATTTGCTATTGACCCTTGAACAGGGTTTGAACTGCAAGGGTCCCCGTGTATGTGGGTTTTTTTCAACTGTGGGTTGGGTGAATCCTCAGATGCACAACCCATGGATACTGAGGGCTGACTGTACTAGACCATCTTATTTAAGGGACTTGGGCAATTTCTCAAATGTATTTTTTAGTATTTAAGAGCTGCCTTTTGTTGTAGTTGGTTTCTTTTTTTATTAGCCTCTGTGCTTTATGCACTTAAAAAGCATTCTGAGAAGAAGTCTATAGATTTTACTAGACTGCAAAGATATACATTGCACACAAAAAAAGTTAAGAACTGTACTCCCCCATCCCCTAAACCTTAAAGCCAGGAAGTGAAGGGACCAGGATGTTAGTGTCCACGGGGGTCCGGGGCCAGTCCCCCATAGATACTGAGGAATGACGTTTTAGAATCTCACTGTGACAGCTGGAATATCGTGTTTGTCTCACTTTCCCTGTGACCCACTGCTTTGCCTTCTGGCAGACCTAGCTCACAAAGTTAGCTCTGACAAGGGGAGAGAGGAAGTCAGACCGGCTCATCACTCATGCTCCGTATGCCATCATGTTAGGACTTTTCACTAAACATGTTGCCTCTTTTTAGTCTTCCTTAGAAAATGTAAAATATTTGTCTTGTGCTTGGTAATTAAGTCAATAATGAAAGATTTACATGTGAAGAATCTGAAATTATGTGTTTATTTTGCTTCCATGGCAGTTTTAAAATATAATTTTACTTTACTTTATTTGTGGGGCTTTCCGCGGAGGTTGGTATACTCCTGTGGACGTGCAGAGCCACAGGATAAACATATGTAACTTTCTGGAAGATGAATTTCACTTGGGGGAATGTAAGTAAACCACGTGTGTGTATTCCTGTGTTAAAGTATTATCAAGTATAAAAAATACAATACAGGGCTCTGTTGTGCATAGGACATTGGCTTAGATTCAAATTAGGCATCAAAGGGTGTGCTCCCGTAAGGAGGTGGGTTTCCACCTCTCTGATGCTAGGGGATCTTCCGTGGAGAGGTGTGAGAAGAACTGGTATGTTAAGTGGGATATGAATTTTGGGGGCATAATTGAGACCGACAGATGGGTGCTCTGTGCAGTTCGGGAGAGTGGGGTTTGCTGAGTGTCTTCACCCTTCGCCACAGAAACCAGGTCGAACCTTTGTCTTTGGTGCCTGTCGGCACCGTGTGGGTGGGTAGAGTTGAACACTGACATTTCCTTTGTGAGGCTGAGTACGAATTTCTGAAGAGCATGAGAGGAGCACCTGGTGTTGAGAAGAAAGGCTTTATGTGTTGTCCTAGGTTCCCTGGAGAAGGCTCTCGGCCACTCTGTGGCAAACTCCAGGGTGGGAGTCCCACACGTGGTCGTGACGAATGTGACAGTGAGACAGCTCCATCCTCCCCAGCCGTCACTCCCCCCGACCACCACCGTCCCAGGTCTTTCCTGGGACGCTTGGGTAGCATGTAATGGAGGAACTGGGGACTTGCAGGGGTTCCATGTCTGACCTTTTAAGGTGAAGGGCTGTTTTTGTATTATTCCAGTCATCATTGTGAATGCATTTCAAAGCTTTGGAGAAAAAAAAGAAAATAGGTGTTTTCATTGTATTTGGGCCTAGGGTTTCAAAGACTCACTGACTTTAAGATTGGAAATTAGTGTGGAAAATACTAAGGATTAACCTTTTGCAAAGCATATTTTGAGAATTTGGTGTGGCTGCTTTTCATTCTTATTGGTTGAGTGCATTTGGCTCTGAACGCATTGCAAGAGAGGAGAGCTTTTTTCCCCTCAGAGAGCCAGCTTTATTATGGCATGAGAAGTAACGCTCAGGAGGGTGATCAGAGCATAGCCGAGATCCACACATGGGGTCTGTGGCTGCCCATGGCCTCAGAAGATGGGGTCCAAAGTCGGGAACTGAGCCGGGACACTGTCCTCACCGCCTTCTCATTCTCCTGTGTATCTCATAATTGGTCATTTCCCATTTCAGGAGCTCAGCCTGCAAACCCAGCATTTCTTTGTTGCTCTTCTTTCTGGAAAGTGTCTCTTTGCCCTCCCCACCTCCCCATTTCCACTCTGTGTGGGAGATGTGTCTACTAAGGAAGATTTCAGTACTTCTTTGAGTTTTCCCCTTTCCTCCTCTCCCCCCGCCGCGTCCCCCACCCCACAGTGGCCTTCCATGGCTTGTGTCTGCAGCTGCCATGTTGTGCTTTTGACACTGCGTCATAATTATTCTGCAGGTCTGTCATCTTAGCTAGATATAAATTATATGTCAAAGGGACTGTTTTAGTCTTCTATCTGTGCTCAACAAAATAACATTTGTGTTAGCTTTTTAGCAGACTAGAGGGTTAAAGATGATTTGCACTCATGGAATTTATGTTTTTTTGGAACCTCAAGTAGCAAATGATTCTTACGATATTTGGTAGCCTCTGATAAAGAAGCCTATTCTAGTATAAAATTTGAATCTCCTTGAACGATAACCCAAGTAGTTATTAACTTTTATGTGAGGTTTCACCATAGGATTCCTAGAGTTTAACCCTTTGGTACATTTAATTAACGTAACGGTAAAGAGTTTGGCTTTAGGCTGTCCTGGGCTAGCTGTGTGGCCTTGGGCAAGCGGTGAATGTTGGTTTCCTCCTCTGTGAGATAGAGATGTGTGAAGATTAGCTGATACGGCAAGTGTAAGCATTTGGCACAGTGCCTGACACTGGGTAAACACTCAATCCAGAGAGCTGTTTGTTACTTTCTGTAAGGAACTGGTTTATGTCAAACTCTTGAGTTGCACACGCTTTGCAAACAGAGGGAACCGAGGAATACCTACATGAACCCTTTAATTCCGCTTTGATAAACTGCATAGAGGAAGATACACTTGTGCTCAGCATTGACCACTGACGTTCCTCCTCCTTGTCCTGACTCCTCAAGGCTTGGGATTTGGAAAAGAGGTCAGTGCAGACAACTGTGTGAAAAGGAAATTCTTACCCAGTGCGCGGCCGCCTTGGTTTGCTTTCTAACCTTGCCTCATTTTTCGACAGCACTGAATGAAGTAAAATACGTCATTTGTTCTGGCTGCACCTAGTTCTCAGGAAACTGATGGTAAGGTCTTCTATTTTATCGTAAGTGAACTACTGTCAAAACTCCTGACAGCAGTGTCACGTGGGATAGAAGTGAAATGCACGAGCTATCCTCAGAGATCTAGGATTCTCGGACGGTACCATCTCGCCATCCCCCACGCCCCTCCTGTGTGATACCATGGACACCCGGCAGGGTTTGCAGGACTCGTCTGATTAATGTGAATGTTTTCATCAGCGCATGAGCCCACTCCAGTGATGGTTTTATAAAATCGTATGTTTTCTTGTTATGTGGGCATCATCTTGTTGAGCTTATCTGTAGAATAGGTTTAATTTTGATGATTTTCAGAGGGAATTCCAGCTGCTTATGCGTTGTTTTTCACATTTGAATGTTAGGTCAGCAGTTCTGTGCCGACAGCCTTAAGATTTGAGAGGTCAGAAAATCTGTGTAGGGAAAACAACCCCATGGCTTACAAAAAATAAATTCTGTAAATGACTGTAGCTAGAAGGAAATGAATAATAACTTAAAATATAGTTTTTATGATACAGGTGAAAAAGCAGTTGAAGTTGTTAGGAATTACCCTGTAAGTAGCTGGTATTATTTAGTTTGACTAGGGTAAAAATAGAGTAGACTTAATATAGCAAGCCTTCCATTTTTTTTTCCAGATAGTTACTTTTCAGCTCATACTGAGAACCTGATTTTTTTGAGTGCTTATTGACAATAACCAAATGCTTTTTTCTTTTTAAAAGTAAATTCAAAATGTAATAATACTATTAATTAGAGTAACGATTTTATTTTAGAACGTCTTTGCAGAAGATGTGTTCTGATGAGGTATAATTTTATAGAACAGAAAAATACATAATGTGCATGAAACTTCTTATCACATACATACATTTTAAAGGTCCACATTTTAGAATGCAATTTAATTTGAAGAAGTCTGTGCTAAAGTTGATTCCTGTGTTATCTGAAAAAATGTTTTGTAAATAAAGTGCCTTATTTTTTCATTTACATATTTAATTCTTTTAAAACATTCTTTGAAAAACAGCATTTTTTACATACTAATAATGTGCCAATTACAAATGATGCTAAGGTATTCTTATAAAGCACTTGATGTTTCTAATACTGTTTGCTATTATTCACTGTTGCACAAAAACTTATCACCAAATAGGTCCTTTCTTCCCTGCTCAAGTACTCAGATCATTCTTCCAGAAGGAAGTTCTTTTTGACCATTAGGCTTAAAGCTTATACTTTGTGCAACATTGCATTAATTGTGACCTTTTACAAATAACTTTAAAATGAAGGATTTTTAGAAGATTCTTAGGAATTTTCTATGGTGAGTTTTGTTCCAGAAAATATTGTAAGGCTGTGCTGCTGTGAAAAAGTATTCAAAAAATATAGTGATCACAGAATAGTTGGCTACTTTTATTGAACTGGAATAGCAGTCAGGACGTGTGAAATGGAACCATAGTGGTCTAGGAGTTACATCCACTTAATACATACACAGCTTGATTGTTAGGATACTTAGGTGTTTATGTGCATATAGTATTTCCGTGTGCCTATATGATTAGAGTGAATTTACTGAGACATTTGTATTGTTTTGTATTTTGAAGTAAGCTTATTTATATGTGCTTATCTTCCAACTTGATTCTCCGGTGAAGAAAGATACAGTCAGCATTTAGCATTTAATATTATAGTATCCACATAGAAATGGATTCAGCATACAATTGGGGCAGAGTTTGATAGTTTAATAATAAGTAAGATGAACTGGGCTTCTGCACATGGACCTGGAAGGTGGATCAGTAATGCCAGGGTGTTCTCTCTCCAACTGTTAGTTTTTCAGATGCGTCTTCAAGAGAATTACCCAAGTTTTGCATCTGGGAAGGTGGGCCTTTGAGGTATTTAGTTCATGGTGCTCATTTTACAAGTGAGAAAGTTGGGCAGAGAAGTGTCAGTGACTTGATCTTGAGCAGCTTACTTGTGCCTTGTTTGAGATGGTATTTGTGGAGTAGTCTTTAGAAGTTTTTTTTATCCTATTGCGTCTCATAGTTACGGTTTATTGTGGGCCGGCAGCAGGAGGGAGGTTGCAATAGGTCATTTTTGTGATGAGATGAGCTAGCCTGTCCACACGTCTGGGTATCAGGCTCTATTCAAAGTGCTTTTGACACGTCTGCTCCTTTAATTCTTACAACCATGTGAGATGTATGGACGTGGCAGTGAGGCCCAGAGACGCTGCTGGCTGCCCAGGGCCCCGCGGCCAGGCGGTTCTAGTGCCTCTGCTCTGGACTCTCGTGCTTAGACTTGTTGAGAGTAGAAAGAGCTTCCCTGGTCAGAGTAAGAGCTGGGAAGTGCTCTCCACCCCAGTTACAAACTAAGGCTTGTCAGGCGTAGTACGGAGAGCCGGCGTTACTCCGGAAGCACCTTCCCCTGCCCTGAAGTCTTTAATTGTTGGGAATCCATTTGAGAGTTGTGGCTGCATACCATAGTCCAGGCTGGACTTCCCATCGCAAACAGTCAAGGGAACTTCCAAGCTCTTCAAGAGAAAAAGAAGAGTTGCTCCATCAAAGATGTTTGCTTACATGATTTGCTTAGTAAAATGTAGTTGAAAGTAAATATGTCTTGCTTAAGGTGGAGAGTGGCAATATTTAAACGGGGGTCTCAGCCTGAAGGTTGAAATTTCGGACATAAAGGCTTAGAAACTATTTCTGGGAAAACTAATGAAAACATTAAAATTATAAAAGTGTACTATTTTAGGCGGACCTGTATCCAGATCAGAGGTGGGTGAAAGGGCAAATGAAGAACCACTTTTAGGGGTAGGAGATCAAAGTTCGGAGATTTTATTAGTCTTTCATTTTAGTAGTGAACAATAAATGTTGTTACCCTCTTTCTAACAGTTTTAAATATATGTCCTCAAACACATGAAAAAGATGTAAAGGCAATATAAAGCAACACATTGATGACTTCGAGTAATATGGTACATGCAGTATGCAGTTCTCAGAAGGAAAACAGAGCAAAAAAATTAAAATCTGAGCTGGGTAAAAGCAATGCAAAAATCTACTTCTTGGAGGAGTTAACTTTGTTCTCCATGAAAACCTGAAGGAGGTGGCATTTTGAAATGCGTTTTTAAAGAAAAGGATAGATTGATAGAGAAAATAAGTTGTTTTGAGACTTTTGCAGAAGGAAAGAGAAGAAAGATCATACAGAAGTGGTTGTTGGTCTAGTTTGCCTGATTAGAGCAGATTTCTCAATGACCTTGAAGGGAGGAGAGGAGAGAAAACTTTAGTTTTGATATGTGTAGTTAATTGTAAAATTGCCAAGTTGAGTTCTATTTACAGAAGATATGTCAAAGGCTAGGGACTTAATTTTATGATACTTTGAAGTTAAAAAACAGCCTTCCCACAGAAGATCTTTAGCGCAGTGAAACTATCCTGTATGATGCTGTGATGGTGGATACGTGCTGTTCAACATTTGTCCAAACCCAGAGTGAACCTTGATGTCAGCTCTGGACTGTGGATGAGGGTGGTGGGTGGGTTCGTCATCTGTAGCCCATGTACCGCCCTGGTGTGTGTCGGGGGCAGGGGACATATGGAGATCACTGTACATTCTGCTCAGTGTTGCTGTGAACCTAAAACTGCTCCAAAAAATAAAGTGTATTTAAAAACAAAAACAAACACATCTCCACCTAGGCCAGTATTTGTTGATATCCAGGAAATAGGATGGTAGGTTAAAAGAATAAGTCTCTCTCGCTTTCTGTCTTATTTCAGAAAATTATCTTCTCACACATGACCAGAACAGCAAAAGTGTAATACATGACATTGAGCAAATAACTTGAATTTAGTTTCTTCAGTGAGAAGAAAGCACGGGAGCAGGCAGCGTTAGGGGCAGGGTGATGTTGATCCATAATTTCCTTTTTAGCTTTAAATAGCTGTTATTCCAGGCAGGGGTCCATAGACTACAGTCCAGGGGTCAAATCCAGACTTCCACCTGTGTTTGTAAACGTAATGATTTATTGGAGCAGAGCCATGCCTGTTCATCTCCACGTAATCTGACTGCCTTCACGCCACAGCAGCAGAGGCGGGGGGTTGCAAATGGCTCCCAAGGCCTTTACAGAAAAAGTCTGCTGACCCCTGTTGAGGAAATAGAGGAGTAGATTACTTATTTATAAGCCCCTTTATGTTTAGGAATAAGTCAGAACACTCTTTCTGTAGAGGACTGCTGCCTGGGTACATGAGGGTCTTTGGGAAGAAGTCCCTTTGCTTGTAGTTCTAAGGTGAAGGTGGGGCCTTCGAGGTTGAGTCGGTCTTGCGGAAAAAATTCAGCTGTTTTTGATGTTCTGATGCTAGGATAGTGGGGCTCCACCCTAACGGCCTGGGTCGTCAGGGAGCCAACTGTTCTGTCAGAGCACTGTCCTTTTTCTGATTGTCTTGTCCCCATTAGTCACCTCTATATTTAATTCATAGTAGTGGAAAAATATCTACTACTGTAAGCAGTGATTTCCAGTGCTGTACATCTTGTAAAGGATTGTTCTGCAGAGAAACAGGAGTGCCTTCTGAAAGGGGGGCTGTAAAAGGCAGTCCTGCCACATGGGGGCGGTGTGCCGGGAACGGGGCCTCGGTAACGGGACAGGTAATCCGTCCAGTGATAACTGCGCCGACACGTTAGACATCACTCTTGAATGTGATTAAATATCTGGTACGTCCGAATTCTCAATATTATCTCCAACACCTTCTTTCATCTCCAAGCAGGTCTTTATTTCTGGTGGTTTGGGGGAAGTGGGATGAGTGTGAGTAGAGGAAATGACAATTTTTGTGTTCTGGTTTCATTTTGCTTTATTTTGCTCAAGTTTAACTACCCTGTGTTAACGACAGGCTCGGCTGAGTTCATAATAACTATTTAAGTAGTTTGGGAAATGCTTTTGAAAGCACTGTTAATTCTCCGCAGACACATTGGAACATTAGCCTCTTTACTTTGGTACATGCTGGTGTTAGTACATGGCTCAAAAAAGGAGTGAGAATCAGGAACTCTTAACCCGTTGCCTTTCTAAGTGAAAGGAAGAGGGCTGTAGGGTGGCGCAGTGACTCAGGCCTCAGCCTGGAGTTCTGTAGGCCCTGCTGTGATGTGTCAGACACACTGTGGAGTTCAACAGCTCTGCCCCTGTTTCCCAGGACATTTATAGTGGAAGACCTACAAAGACCATAATGGCTTACACATGCAAGTTCAGACAGCTGTGCAAACATTTGATGAGTGAGCGTATAAGTAATATTCAATTAACATCCATAAGCAGATGTGGGACTGTGTGACAGAGGGGCTCAATGCATTATTTGGCCTTTTAGCTGTTGATAGTTTTTAAGTTCATGTTATGTTTTGATGGAATTAGTGCCACACAAGTGATGAGTTACACGCCTAGCATTCACACGAACATCTTGGACGAGAGGGTTCGCATTAAGTTTGTATTTGGTGATGTGGCCTTTCATGGCAGGAGTGCCTTTGTCAGTCTTCAGACAGTAGTGTGTAGTTCCTCAGTCAAACCCCTGTACAATGTATCTTTTTTTTACAGCTTTGTTAAGATCTAATTTACATGCAATAAAACTCACCCATTATAAGCGTACAGTTCAATGATATTTGGTAAATGTATAGAGTTGTGTAACCTTTACACAATTTGAAACAATCCGGTCTTAAAGCATGTCCATCCTACCTCGAAGTTTCCCTGAGCTGTTAGTCGTCAATCCTCACTCCCGTTCCTGGCCCCAGGCAGCTCCTGGTCTGCTCTCTGGCGTGTTATGTTTGCCTTTTCTGGACATTTAATACAATGGGATCATATAATTAGTAGACTTCTATGTCTAGCTTCTTTCAGTTTGCATGTGTTTGAGATTCATCTGCATTGTGGCATGTGTCTGTTTTTTTGTTACCTTTTATTGCTAAGTAATGTTCTGTTGTATGACCCGTATCACATTTGATTTATCCATTCACCAGTTGGTGGACACACCTGGATGGCTTTTAGTTTTTGGCTATTATGAAAAATGTTGCTGTAAGCAGTCATGTCCAAGTCTGCAGTTAGCTGGTGTTTCTGTTAATGCCGCTTGGGTCAAGTTGGTGGTTAACATTGTTTTACCTGATAAAATTAATCTCTGATTCTAGCTCTTTTAGCATTACTGTTTGCGTAATGTATCTTTCTCTGTCCTTTTACTTCAAACCTTTGGTTTTTTTGTACCTAAGATAATGTCTCTGTGGGCAGCATGTTGTTGGAATTGCTTTTTTAACCATTCTGATGATTTGTCTTCTGAATGTGGTGTTTATTCCGTTCACATTAATGTAACTATTGTTATTGCTGGATTTTTGTCTGCCATTTTGTTACTTCTTTTCTATTTGCCTCATACTTTTGTTTTTCTCTATTTCAATAACTTCTTTTGTGTTAAATATTTTTTAGTGTACAATTTTGATTTCCCTGTTGCTTTTATTGTTTTTACTATGTTTTTGAGTCATTTTCTTAGTGGTTGTTTTAAAGAATATAATATGCATCTTAATGTATTACTGTCTACTTGAGAATAATGCTAACAGCTCTGCTAATTTTGTTCCAGTTTGTCTCTTTCTTTCCCTTTATGCTATCATTGTCATATATATTTGATCCCAATATGTTATAAACCCAGCTATATAGTGTTAAATTATGGTTTTATATTATCTTATGCTTTTTAAAGAATTTAAGAGAAGAAATGAGAAAGAATTTGAGAAATGAGGAAAAAATATTAAAAGAGTCTTATATTTATCATGCTGGCAATCTTCATTTCTTCTTGTAAATTTGAGTTATTGTTTGTGTCACTTCCATTCAACCCAAAGGACTTCATATAGCATTTTTGCTGTAGGCAGATCTTCTAGCAATAATTTATCTTTTTAAAAAAATCATGGGGTATCTCTTCTCTCCTTCAGTTTGGAAAAGTGGTTTTATGGTTATAGAGTTCTTGGCTGGGTGCTCCCCCTGCCTCCCCCAGCACTGTGGACGTCCCACTGCCTTCTGTCCTCCATTGTTTCTGATGAGAAAATCAGCTGTTTATCGTGTTGGTTTTCTCTGCATGATGAATTATTTTTGCTTGCTGTTTTCGAGTTTTTCTCTTTTGTTTTTGGCTTTCAGCAGCTTGTATACTGTGTGTTTAGGGGTGAATCTCTTTGTGTTTATCCTATTTGGAGTTTTTAACTTCTTAGATGTGGAGATTAGTGGGTTTTGTTTTTTTTTTAAATCAAATTTGGGAAGTTTTAGGCCATTATTTCTTCAAATATTTTCCATCCTTTTCTCTTCTCCCATTACAAATATGTTGGGAAGCTCAATGTTGCTTCACAGGTCTCTGAGGCTCTGTTCATTTTTCCTTGATCTTTTCTTCTGTTCCTCAGATTGGTTAATTTCCTTTGCGCCACTGTACTGACTTTTTTCTTGTGCCATCTCAAATTTGCTGTTGAACCCCTCTAGTAAAACTTTCATTTCATTTATTGTACTTTTCAACTCTACAATTTCCATTTGGTTTTCTCTCTCTCTCCTTTTTTTTTTTTTTTTTTACAGTTTATGTCTTTTTTGAGATTCTCTATTCGTTGAGTTATTATCATACTTTAAGTCTTTAAACATGGTTTCCTTCATTTCTTTGAATGTATATATTCATATAATAGCGACTCTGAAGTCTTGGCCTGTTAAATCCAACATTTGGGGTTACTAGGGACAGTTTATTGACTGCTTTTTTTTCCCCCTGCATATGGGTCATGCTTTCTTGTTTCTTTTCATATCTCCAAGTTTTTTGTTGAATATCTTACATTTCACATGATAGATTGTAGCAACTCTGGATTCTGATTCTTGTCTGCTCATTGTTATTTCTGTGGTTTTTTGTTTAGTGACTTTCCTGGAATCAGTCTGTGAAGGCTGTCTCTCCCATATCATGTGGTTGCTGATGTCTCTGTTCAGCTTGATTTTTGTTTACTTGTTTTCTTGTTTCGACTTTTCAGCCTAGCTTCCCAGGGTCACCCTGGTGGCAGCATAGTCTTGTGTTCAGCCAAAGACTGACCAGAGGCTGACATGGAATCAGTAAAGCCTTAGCTCTCTGTGGTTGGAGCATGTGTGGGCTGGGAGCACATTCACGTTCCAGGTGGTTGTCGTGTCCGCCCCGGCTTTTACTTTCCAGCCCGACCTTCTAGCGTCTTTGTGTGTGTAGGTGCGGGCTATGTGGGTGGCAGGAGTCCGCTCTGGCATCTGCAATGTGTGCACAGAATCTCCGGTCAGCCTGGGACATCTGTGGAGAGTGTTACCAAGTGCGCTGTGGTGTCACCTCCTGGAGCCCCCGTGAGACCTGCTGGTCTCTTGCTTGACCTACCATGACCTCAGCCCCAGGTTCGCAGAACCTTTGGCCTTTGTGTTCTCTTGTAATGAGATCGCCTCCTTAGCTGAGTGTGCCCTGTACCTAGCGAGGTAAGCTGGCGATGGCAGTGAAGCCGGTCGAACCTTTGCGCTGACGGAGCTGAGGGTGAGAGGACGGGAACATCCCAGAGCAGAAGGGCCGGGGCTTGTGCTGTGCTGGTCTTAACCTGAAGCTCCCTGCTTTTCACGAAGAAGCGTTTCTGTGTGTGTATGGCTTCATTGACATCCAGAGTGCTGACCTGATTGTTTTGAGTTTTATCTTGATTTAAAAGTTGTGTTTTAGGGAGGGGATTTATTGACCTCATTTTGTCATCACTGCACTTCCTCTGACAGTGTGCAGAGGGTCCCCATGTGGCAGGCTCCACCTGGGGCCCTGTGGACATCACGTCCCACATGTATTTTAACAAGCTGCTACCTGACTGCTCATAGACACCCAACAAGTTGGCTGAAAAACTGGTTGCTTTTTAAAAGATAGAACAGATGAGATGACTGTGTTTTTAGGATACTATTGAAGCCGTTATTAGTATTTTAAATCTATGCGACTCATATAAATATTAGCCCATTGATAACTTTTGCTTCTATCAGTAAATGTGTGGTTTAGTGGGGGAAAAAAAAAAAAGCAAGGGCTTTTGAGTCTGGGGCTGTGGAATCAGGATTGAATCCTGAGTCTACAACTTACGAGGTGTGTGATTTATAGAATGTTACTTGACCCCTCTGAGCCTATGTTTCCTCACCTTAAGTTGTGGGTAATAATACCTACCTGATGAGTTATTGTGAAGATGAAATATAATAACACAGATCTGGCACATAGTAGGTATTTAGTAAATGTTAGTGTACCCACCCAACACGTTTGTGGTTGGGAAAGTAGTTTTGGTAAGTTTTTATCAGATTATCTGCTGCTTGCTTTATTTGGCTTTGCATCTTAAGTTTTCCACTCCTTTTATTGAATAATTTTGGTATTTATATGGTAATTGAAGCGTACAATATATTTTTCTCGAGTGCCTTTGGTTGAATGCTCTTTCCAGATATCCAAATGTTCCCAGTATTTCATAGTGATTTCCTTTCTAAAATCTAAATTTTATGTGTTCGTAAGTGACCATGAAACTTTCTACAGCCTCTTTGTAGTGAAAGAGTGCATATGTATGTGAGATTGTCTTGCAGGGAGGTCTGTAAAATGAAAGCAGATCATTATCTAGACATTCTCAGAACATGATTGGAAGGGACAAAACGGTTCTCTAGTAGAGATTATCACTTTTGCAGAGAAATTTTCTTGGATCTTGCTGGACCAGAGCTCACTCTGTTCAACCTCAGAGGCTCTGTCCTATGATATTTTCACTAATATGGAGGAAGTGGTGGCGACTTTGGTCCTATGTTATTTTCCTATGATATTTTTGTTAATACGAAGACAGTGGTGACTTTCGTGACATCAGGTTTTAGTACTGTCTTTGGTTTTGGAAAGGATGTGATTGGACTATGGTATATCCAGCTCCTCTTAATAATAGCCGTACTTCCATATAATGCATTGAACTGAGAAGTTAACAATTCCTCCTGCTTGGCATTTGACTTAACTCTGGCAGAGTACTTTATGCCAGAGTGTTTTGTGATGCTTTTTCTTAATTTAAAAAAAATTAGATTTCTAGACACTTCTCAGAAGCCTTTAATTTTCTTCTGAAGAATGTGTTTCTTGTGAATAATGTGTTTATCAAGAGTAAAATAAACTACTTGAAAATAAAGCTGTAAGTTTTGCAATATTGACACTGCAGAATTTAGAAATGCAGGAAATCAGGATTCCGAGCTCCTTCACTGTGAGGTGAAAGCAGGAAGTTGCTGGTTCCGGGGTAGACAGGGTCAGGCAGTTGCTTCACAGGCCGTCCCCTGGCCCTTACAGATGCAGCCCATGCTGTCTGGAGTGAGGTCTGATTTAACAACTCACACATGCCTGTGACGTACATGATACAGCCAAGTTCTCTAGTTAAATAATGGATTTTGTTAACATTAAGTGGTCCTTTAGCACATTTGTGGCAGGAGTAAAGGACAGAGCTATATATTCATGTAGCTTCTATTAAACACTGACACAAATGTGTCTCTTGCAACAGGTCTATAACGGGTTCATAAAAATGATTACTTCTTCCGCTGCAGGCTTTACAAACCATATTTTTGGCAGCAGTATCTCTAATAAAAAATTTTAGAAGAGTTTTATTAAATGAAGTAAAGGTTTAGACTTTCTATTCTTTGTAGATTGTATATTTTGTTCCACATGCCCAGCAAACATTTGATGAGTAAGTGTGCAAGGCCCCGTGCCCACTGAGCGCTGTGGAGGAACCCACAGGGACCCCAGCCTGAAGTCCAGCCCCTACAGCCCTGTGGTTCAGGAGGAGCGGCAAGACGAGCCCCTAGCTGGGACAAGTGCGAAGTGGTCGGTGCCCTGGGGCCCCTGGAGCTTCAGGGGAGACTGGGAAGGGAGGCGGTGCGCCCCGGTTCAGTGGGGAAGCTACCCCTGAACCCCAGGGGTTCTCTTTGCTTCTTGTGTCCGTGTTGAACTAATTCACCAAGCCCCATGGTAGTGCATAAAACCTACATTTTTTTCTTCTATTTTCTGATTTCCTTTCACTGTGGGAGCCTGAAAGGGAGGAAAGAGGGATTCAGTGGTGGGAGACTTGGTTAAGGAGAGCGGCTTGGTGGTTGGTGTGGTTTCTCCACATGACGGTTGGCCGGGCTGCTTGTGGCATCTGACCTGACTTGTCACTGGAAAAGCCCTGTAAGTGCAGGATCTTGACGAAAATACCCTGGAAAAACAACTCAAGTGAGCACGGGGGCTGGACACATGTTAGATTTGGGGAAAATACCGTTTGTGTGAATCAAGCCCTTGGTACCAAATGTATGAAGAACTACTGACACCTCATGGATGTGGATATTATTATTTTTAGTTACATACAGCATGTGTGCGTATGTAGCAGAGTCTGTCCGGGTGTGACCCGTATCTGGCCTTGGCTTAGATTGATCTGTGGGTTTAATCGGTGACACTGAAAGCTGATCAGTATGTTCCCCAGTTATTTGAAAAAATAAAATAAATCATGGTGTTTCTGTTCAGTGGAATAACAGCTTAATCTTTCCAAAAGTATCCAGATTAATTCTACAGAATTCTGCCTGTAGGATTTATTGAAAGTGGAGACAATGTAGTATTAAATAATGCCTTATCTTTTTCAAATTTATGTGCATTGCTGTTTTAGGAAAGAATTGCGATCGTATAATTTCAGAGAAAAATTGCATAGAGTACATTTCACGTTTCACGTACCCCTTGCTCTGTGGACCTGTGTGTTTATCAGCAAAGTTGGTGTTAAAATCCATTTCCAAAGTGAATCTTATTTTCTAACATTTACACTTTTGGAATTATACACACATGAAAGCATTTGGACAAACAGGGAAGGATCTTTTAAAAATGATGTTGGGATTAAGCAAGTCGGTGCCTGGGAAGGAAGGTACTGAAATTTCACCCTGCAAGTCGACATGAATTTTAAAGAGTGGACACATAGAAAATCAAAATATTAAAAAAAAAAGTAAGAAATGTGAAACATATCAGACTCTGGGGAGATTACATTCCCAGGTTTGGAGAATTAGAATTGAAATAAAAGGCATGGCAGATACAGAAGTATAAAATATTTATCTCAGGGCTGACAGACAAAATTAATATTGAAGGTAGCTTATTTCAGCATATAAGAAAATATGATAGTTAAATGGACAAAGGAAACTAGAAATGATAAAGTTATAACTGAAAAAATTACTCTCAGTAATAAAAAGTAAAAATTGGATAGAGATCATTTTTATTTACCAATGAATTTGGTATTAAAAAACCCTCAACACCCAGGTCTCCTGAGGTTGTGGGGAGCCAGTGTAATCATTTGTTGTTGATGACGTGGTGGAGCTTTAAAGGGGTATAAACCTGAGTGTAAACCCTTTTAAATAAACCCCTTTCCCCAGGTTTTCTACCACTTGAAATTTATCCCAAAGAAATAATTTGTCAGAGGCAAAGATACTTGTTTTTGAGAGATAGTCCCTTGGTGTTATCTTTAATGGCGAAGTGGTGGAAGTGACTTGTGTGCCCTTTAACGTGGAGTCATGAAGTGAGCCTGTGCACTGGCAGACTTTAAAAGTCATAGGTTTTTGAGATCCTTTGGAAAGATGAAAAATGCTTGTTATGTGTAAAAATATTTGTATTAAAATCTACAATTACCTGGTCTTTGTGGAAATACTTTTGTTAGCATAGCAGCATTGTGAGAATTTAAAATTCTTTCAGATGTTGATTGAGCTTGTGCGAAGTGACTCTGCAGTGTAGCTCCTCGGGCTGTGTTCTGGGTACTGCCCTAGCCCCAGGCATGTGGAGCTCCCTGGGTGATCTTAAATGATCTTTTAGGTGGACACTCAGCTCAAAATACAGTTTACAAGAGTGACATTACAGAGAAGACTGTGCAAGAGCTTGTCTTGGTGAATGATAGAGTTGGTCAGATCATCTGGGAGGAGGTGATCTGAGCAGAGGCGACAGTGCAGATAAAGTGTGATGTGTGAAACGTGGGCGATGTGGACATTTCCAACAACCATCTTATCTCCAGGGTGAATTTAACAGTGGGGAGCATGCAGGGGTCAGGTGTGTGTGTCTCGAAGGATGGAAAGGACTGCCTCATTTTCAGCCCACAGCTGCTGCTTCTGAGTACAGGAGGAGCAATGTGTCTTGTTAGTTGTTCCCCATTCTCAAAATTGTTGAACTTTTGGTTGTCTTGCTGTTCGCTAAACATGGTGAAGTGCACAGAAAACGTGCTCGTCTGTGTAGGTTTTTGTATTTACTGTTGTGGCCATTCATGTATTGATCATTGATGATTTTCTTGAGATTTACATGAACCAGTGGCAAAAATTAGATCTTCTGAGTCCTGATCCACGAAACTATATTCCCTTTAGCAATTTGTTGCTGAGTAATAGGTTATAGCTAAATAAAAACATATTTGTGAATAATGTGGTTTTGTGTAGCTGGGAAATAAGTTTTATTGGATATAAGGAATTTTGTGTATGCAATAGGTGGTAGCCGTGTTTTACTGTTTTTAAAAAAATATTTTTCAACATTATAAAATCTAAATGATAAATTCTGCCATTTATTGTTTTTCTTAAAGTATCCTATATTGAAAAAATTAAGGAACATGATGTATCTCTTAGAGATTAATGTCATGCAAATTCATTATGTTTTAGTGACTTGAGCTGTGTTGATGTCCTTTATATTTTTTTTAACTTTTAAAAATTATAGTTGATTTACACTGTTGTATTAGTTTCTGGTGTACAGCATAGTGATTCAGTTATATACATATATATATTCTTTTTCATATTCTTTTTCTTTACAAGTTACTACAAGCC